>NC_051848.1:7100601-7249527 GCF_002237135.1 Teleopsis dalmanni
TGTTGACAGTATGACATAAAGCTTACGAGTTGAGAAGTTTAATACCAAGGACTTAAACGGCGGCTCTGAATAGTTAAGCACTAGTACGTCTATTAAATTGATAAGTCGAAAAAGCTTTTAACAAAATAATTGTTCAGCATACAATAAAAGGTATTTAGGCATTTGAAACATAGACAATGATCTGAGCTCATAACAAAAAATTGCTGAGCAATTTGCATAAATTTCCATGGTGCGTAATGAGATTACGGATTACGAAAATGCGAAATGCAGTTTATTGCAGCTGATTTATGAGATAATGACTATGGTTATGCACTTTCATCATTAT
Source organism: Teleopsis dalmanni (assembly GCF_002237135.1). Taxonomy (NCBI): domain Eukaryota; kingdom Metazoa; phylum Arthropoda; class Insecta; order Diptera; family Diopsidae; genus Teleopsis; species Teleopsis dalmanni. The sequence goes on from NC_051848.1 coordinate 7,100,927, forward strand.
ATTGTATAATAGTGAGTAATATAAAATGTTGAAGAACTTATTTAAAAAGATTAATTGAGCTTGTCATCATCATGCAAAAGTATTTTTCATATATAATTAATACATTATAACAGATTATACCCTTTGCATGTAAAGTTGCTATAAATATAAATAGATAAATACCCTTACTTCACACATTCTCACCAAATTTTTATACTTTTCTCTTAAAAAAAGAGATTTTTAAAAATTTCCTTAAAACGGTTTATTCCACAGGCTAATTTTAAAAAAACATTTGAAAATGTTCTTTCCCTCTTTTTAGAAAGAACAATGGAAGTTTTGGGGAGGACATTTACAGTAAAAATGTTTATTCATTCAAATTCTTTCGTCCATCCATCCACTTTCTTTCTGGTCATCCTTTTATTTATCAAAAGTATTTATCATTCATATTTGAATGATTAACATATTTGCTAGAGACGAAATTCATATATTTCGAAATGAAAATTTTTTTCTTAACTTTCAGAAAACTCAATTTTTAAACTTGTTTCTCCATTGCTAGAGACCCAGATACCTAACATAAAACGGATTGCATATTTGAGCTTAAAATCGTCCAATCAATATAAAGTAGTTGAAAAATCAAATCAGTAAAAAATAGTTTATTTTTATTTAACAGTGTGTTCGTTGGTCTATGAACATGTTAGGAAAGCAATTATACAATTTTTGGACTAGGGAAATGTAACTTTGTATTAGTACTTTCGGTGATAACAGATAGTTTGAAAACTCATTGGAATTAAAACCACAAACACTAGGGTTCTAATGATACTTTTTATAGAGATGCTGTCGTAGTTCTGTCAAGATTATTTTACTAGTGTGTTTAAGACAAGTGACCAGAGGAGAGATTAGTGAACCATAATTTGGATGTTGTCTCTTTTGGCGCTTCTGACTACTTATGCTTAGTATCATTTAGTTGACAATTTTCAACAATTTCGTTTTTGAGTTATTTTGTAGTACGACTCCATAAGTATACAGGGTTAGTCGTTATGGTATCCGAAATTGCTTCTGTGTGCGAATTGTTGAAATCCTCAGCGCATTCTTGTGGAAAAACCTTATTACGCTTTTGAATATTTTAATACTACAACTAATAGCGCTTTCTTAAATGACTCTAACTTCATTATCTACATAAAAACTTTAGACTAATGCAAATGTTAAACATATGGTTATTTCCTCAATTATCTTTTATATATGTAGTACTAACTTACACAATTCTTCGGTAATGCAGCTATAAAAATGTTTGTTCCTTGTGAGTTAAATACAATTTCATCTTAAAAATTATTAATTTTTTTTACATTCGTTAATTTTGTATTTCTTTAAATTAACATACTTAACTTTTAACCTTCGTCGTACTTCACCCAAGTGCTTACGTGTAATAATGAATTTTTTGCAAATGAAGCCTACACAGTCAGTCGATATTTTTGAGGTGTTATCGGGCACTAAAAAGAGAACGGCTGGACTTTGTGTATAAAAGATTTTAGAATTCTTTATGCCTTTGCTATTCAATTAATTTGGTTTTATAGGACAAAAAGCAATAATTTCGTAGTTGCGAATAGCAAAGCAATTAAACAAAACAACTAAATTTAAGACAATACTCGTACACAAAAGCGTCTGGCATTGGTCATGCGAGTGTGTAAATATCACTTGGAAGTAAGTAACTTCACTGGCACACATCGGTACTGCACCGAGAATGCACAAATATTTTATGACATGGAACAATGCATATCCGCAGCAAACATAACTAAACACAGTCAATAAAGCACGAAAAAGCCTTTAGCTGAAAGTCCAACACCAATTCCAACTCCAACTTCAACTCCAATTCCAATTCCGATTCCAACTTCGGAACCAAACAAAACTATTTCGGTTGAACAACAGCAGCACAAATTGCAATGACAACATCTTGTTAAGAAATTATTGTTAACACGTAATCAGCACAAAATCATTGCATTGCATTGCATTGCCTTGCATGCGAGTAGTTGAAAAATACCAATCCATAGCATAAATTTTTAAACATAAAAAACCGAAACCTACGCACGCTATTAGTTATGCATCTCGGAAAGCACTCTTACGCCCTCTGCTGTTAGGAATTTATGGCATTCTTTTGCAACAATAGCTGGATTTACAACAGTTTTTGCTTTTCATGAGTGCAGCAGTGTCTCAGCAGCATGTTGCCAGGCATTCATTGTTATGTTATCGTGTGCCTGAGGCCTGAGCCCTTGCAGCCGCAGACTCATCGGCACACCGACATATAGCCGGGGTTCATTTGTTGTCTTACATGAAAATTGAATTACACTTAACATATTACGATTTTTATTATTATTATTTTTGCATTTAATTTTTTTGTTTTTGTTTTTGTTTTTGCTTTTGTTTTTTTTTATGTTATGTTGTTGTTCAGTTGTTGCAATTTCAATTTCATTTAAATCAATTTCAATTTGTTGACTCGGCTGCTGTATCTTTAGGCGAGGCTGCTGCTATGCTCGTGGCAACTGTTGCCTCTAATCTAGCAGTCATAAATTCAACACTTTACGATGTGTCATGCGATTAAGAAGGATGTTGGATATGCTGTCCTTAAAGGTAGAGCCTTGTTGGAATTTAAGGTTGTCTATGCGCTGATATTCTGGCATTTGTCAACAAATGCCAGATATTATTTTTATTTGTTTTTCATCAGAAAATAATTTTTTTCATTTTGAATATTGAGTGATAAATTTAAATGTAAATGAAAACTCATAAAAATGTCGAAGGATTCACACTTTGACAGTATATGGTGGGCTAGCTTAACACTTTTAGAGTAATGATTAACGATTTTCTGTAACGATACGTTTTAGTGATTTATAAGGCAATAAAAATGTCTTGAAATTTGTTTATAATCTATTAGTGAGGATATTTATAGAAAACATTTTTTTTTTCCATGAATAACAAAAAAAATTTTAATAGAATAAATAACTTATATTAATTTTGCGCCAAAAATATTAACGATTATTCTAAAACTTACAATTACTGAATGCAACCAATGGTTGGAAAAAAAAAAATATTTATATATATTTATAGGTTTCTGAGTCTTAAAATCAATTACTGGGTAAATCTACTTAATATAGACTTCCTGATTATTGAAATGTTTTAGGGCGGGGATGATCGCGATTAGCGCGAAGCTAGAGCTTGTCTAAAAATGGATGATATATTCAAAAAAAAATTTGTACAGTATGTCAAATTAAGGACGGTTATTGATTGCTACACATCTCTATACAAGATATTGATGATATTCAGTTAAATGTTTCTTTACTCTGCGTTTTCGGTCATAGTGATATTTTCGGCACTTGCAAACAAAGCTAGTCAGACGGACTGTTTTTAATAAACACACGGAATACCTAATCTACTACATTTTAAATAGCTTTTATTATTTATCTGATTACAAGTTTAATAAGTCGAACGTGGAGTTTGACTAAATTTTTATTAGACGATATTGCTAAGCGACACCTTTTAAATATGTCATTTAAGAACACTGCTCTTGCACGTTTTATGTTACACGGTTTGGGAGTTTGACCCAAGGCTTATTTATTATTTGGCTTGTTTAAAATGTCGTAGCTGAATGTAATAATCTTCTACATAAGAGACCAGTATTTTAATAGAGTATCCATTTGTCAAGCTACAATAGTGTTTATTGTTATCTAATATGAACTGTAGGTGAAGGCTTGGATCTATCAGTGAGACATAGAACAATTAAAAAAACTTATGCAAGTCCACACAAAAATATTGAAATATTCCTTATTCTAAATAAATGTATTCTCAGTTTAATCAGTGGTGTCTAACAGAATATGAACCCGGTAATATTATATTTTTAAAAAATAAAATTAATAGATGCAGCTACTGCGAAAGGCAGAGGGTCTGTCAGCTATTTTAGGATGGCTTTTAACTCTTCCAGATATATTTTTTACATGGTCACAATTGTATAATAATGTGTCATTTCAAGTGTAAATCTAGAAAAAATATCTCATAGTATATGTCTTATATATTTCAGTTTGTATTACGACATAAATACGAGAAATACCATATATTTCGTATTATACCCAGGTGCTGAATGAAGAGTTGAGTGCTTTCTGGTTAAATCGTATTAAGTCGAAGTTGGTTATGTTAATTTATCCATGTTAACATTCATAAAGTTAGACTTTAAGATACAAATAATGCCACTTGTAATAGAATAGTTGACTCCTGTTCTGATAAATAAGTAGTGTTTTATGTATATGTGTATTTTGTAGAGGTAAATATAACTGGTGTTACACCAAACAACTTTTAAAATTTAATTAATTATTTGTTAACTTTTACTTTTATTCCTTGAATTGCCTCATTGTATACTAATATTATTCATTAAAATTTTGCTAAAATAATAAGTAATTTACTTTAACATTTGAAAGTTATTCATATGAACTGTCTTAAGCAAAATTTTAATAAATTGTTTAATAAATTTATTAAAGCTTAAATTAAGTTTATATTAAATTTTTACACATAATACAAATTGTTGTAATTCAAACCAAAAGTCATGATTGATGTGAAGCTGTGTTTATCTACTAAACTCAATCTATTTTACGCCTATTGGCTTGACTTGACCGTCACTTGCCTTTTAATCACTAATAATTCATATACTGAAAAGTAAATTTTCGGTTGTTCAGTGTTTTGTTTTTAATTCTTTTGTTCAAATATCAAGGTAATTCTCTTGTGATTTCATATTTTTGCCCGTTTTAGTCTATTATTTAGCAATAGCCGATTTTCTATTATAGAAATCTATTTTTAAGCAGCATTTTGCGGCATGGCACAAACGCTATTCTAAATTTGCAACAATATATGTCCACAGTTATTGTTTCTACTTTTTGCTGAGATTTTTTTCCCACATTTTAATTTGGGTGTTGCCAGCTACCAAGTACACAGCATAATAAATTGCACAATTCCATAAAAGCAGCATAAATGACCATGCAAATTACTCAGCCCAGTAATTGTTAAATGTCATTGTTACAGAAATCATATAAAATCGAGTCGAATCGCTGGAAATCATTCTGAGGCGGCAATCCGTAACACACACTCGCTCAATGCTAATTCATACGTTTATCGAGAATGTTTAATTAATAATTAAACTCAGACCAAGGCGTCCTCCTCGTCTACGAGAAGAGAACTTCGAATTTCTGGTAAATTTATGCACTCATGTGTGGTAGCCGATCGATAGATCGGTAGGTGGGCAGACAGCATTGATTTTTTCTCTGCGTCTGACAGTTGGGTCTTTCGCTTGCTAGAGCAGCTTTCTTGCTTTTGGCACAGATGTTAAAATTTATGTGAAAATATGGCTGAGAACTCAATTAGTGCTGTTGCTATTATTTATTTAAATAAATTAAATGCGAGTACTTTTCCATATGAATTATTATACTTATTTTGTTTAGAATGTGCTTTTATTAATTAGATTTATTATAACAAAAAAAAAATGAAATTGAAGTTAAATAATTAAATTATACACCTTACTGTGAGCTATGACCTTCAGAATATATCGATTAAAAAGGCACTTCATAGTGATCAAAATTATTCTTTACTTCTTATAATCATGGACACATTTTCACATTCTTATTAAATTGAACTAATAATTAATATAAATTGAACCACTACTACTAAATATTGTAAAATAAACATGTCTGTCATATCTAACAGATAGATTGCAAGCATAAAGTGTAATTGGTTATAAATAAATAGTCACCATGAAAGGCAATATTTATTCTATATGACATATAGAATTTCTATATAAAATAGAAGGGCAATATTTGTTAAGTGAAGTTAATATAATTATTTTTACAAGTTTTGTTTTTTAACGTGTAAAATTTTATGAAAAATTCGGATGCAGATATTTTCGCACGGCTATAAACAATAAAATCAGCTGACACTAGGCAGACAACTAATACTTGTTCCCACTCTTTTCAATGTCATCGAAGTTTGAATTCTGTTTCAGTTCAATTGCGCCACCAGGTACAAATATTTTAAAAATGAGAAAATATATAAATCTACCACTAGTACCCTCGCGCTTGTGCAATAATACCGCCCCCTACACTAATACCCAATTTCCATGCTTTACGCCAATGCTTTTTGGCTGAGATGAACCTAGTCCGCTAGATATTAAGCCTGTTGCTCTATTCTCTTTCTCTTAATAACGGGAATAGTGTTGTATCTGCTGCACGCGGCTGCAACCTTTATATTCCTTCCTAAAAGGTGGTTTTAATGGATTCAAGTCTCAAAGTTCAAGTTGAGAGTATTTAAGTACCTTAGTTTATCTCAGTTAATTTAATTGCTTCACGAGGACCTATGCGCCACTTAGGAGAGAAGGACAGCAGTAGGTGTGTAAGTAATTTAATTGAGCATTAGATTTTAATTAATATGAGCACCTTTAACGGTTATATTTTGTGTCAGAGCATTTAAAGAGAAATGAAATGGATAGATAAGGCTTCAACTGTGCATTTGAAGACATTTATAGAAAATCTAAATAAACTTTTTCATATTTATTTCAAAAAAACGGTGAGTATTGCCTTCTGAAAACCTCCTTTCAGAGAGCATTGCTCCTTTTGTTGATATCTAAGCCTACAGTGTCTTGTCAGAAATTCGATAAGAATGAGAAATAATATACTCGTTGCTCACTGCCAGAAATTAAGATTTAATCAGAATTTTCAAAAAAGAAAGGAAGTTTTTGCTTTCTTATAAAATTTTTAAGGGGCTAAAAATAATTACTCATAAAAATTTTTTATTTGTCTTTTCAGGGGCGTGAAAAAAAATTAACTTTGTATAATAAAATTTCTCTAAATTAAAATAAAATAATAATGAGTACTTCAGTCATAAAATGATGCATAAAATATCTTTTGTTATATTAAGAACTTAACAGAAAAGAAAAAATCAGACATTTACGATATAAATAAAATATTTTAAATATATTTTTTGCCATTTTACCAACAAATTAAAAAGCTTTTAAAACATTCAAATCAATTAAGTAAAGACCAGTTTTGCTATTTTATTTTTTTTATAATTTATTTATATTTCTAATTTATTTATATTTCTAATTTAGTTAATTTATAATACTAATAAAAATAAATTTATTTAAACTGTATTTCGCCAAGAACAAACTAATTTTACTTAATTTAATGATTATTAGTCATGAGTCATGAGCCATGAGTCCATGGGTAAATAAATCGGTTCCTACAAGCAAACAGTCCTTGAAGTACTTTTCTGTAATAATAAATTCTGTATGTAAAGTAATATCATTGGTTTATCTATAAAGTCCATTAAGGGAAACATAAAAGTAACAATTATCTATATATTCCGTGCAGATCACGTCGTCAGGCCTTGTTAATGGTAATGCGGCAGTAATTAATTACTCTCTTGGCTGGTAATGCACATTTAATGTTTTCGCATTTTCAGTGGATTTGGTCTAAGGATGCACATAAATTTTATAATTTCATTTGGTTCTGATCTGTTCGTTTCGTAGAAGGTTGTGAGTTAAAAACCGAAAGTTGATTTTTAGTAAAATAAAATATTTAAAAACTGAAGTGCATTCTCTTGCATATCATTACTTTGAGTGATTTACATTTTAAGTGTTAAAAACTATTTTATTATCGACAATAACGTTGCACTACATTACATTATTTTGCATAAATATGGTTTCATTACATTGCATTGCATTTATAAACGTTATATGTTATATGCAATTGTAGTGAATGCAATAAATTTCACAAGCACATGAATTAAATTAATTCCTTCCAATAATTATTTCAATAATACAATATGTAACATACACATATATATTTCCTTACTTCAGTTTTTATTAAAAACCATAAATTTTCTAAGTTCCATTCCCACAACGACATAAGTGTCATATTATAGGTTAGGTTAGGTTATACCGGTGATCCCTAGTGGATCCACTTAGGCCTTTTGGCCCATTGTGATGCCGTATATAAATACTAAAAATCTCTGGGTTTAAAACCACCTAGAACCTTTTGCGAAGCATAAAATGCTATTTAAAGCCCGATCCTGTAACTGGTCCAGGTCCTCAAGGAAGGGGGCCCCTAGAGTACTAAATCGCCGACGTGCAAGAGCTGGACAAAAACACAACAGATGAGATGCGCTCTCATCGTCCTCCCCACAGCTACGACAGATTTGGTTGAAAGGAAGACCTAGTCTTCTAGCATGGTTCCCTAGCTTACAGTGCCCTGTAATCAACCCTACCAGAACACCAATGTCCTTGCGGGACATCTCAATGAGAGTTTTCGATTTCCTTTTATCGGAAAGTGGCCAGATTGCATACAGATGTCTACATATCGTTGAGTCTTCCCATCTTTTATTAAAAGTATTTGTGCAGAAAGAACTCAATATCAGTTTACATGATGTTAGTGATATGCCCAGATAGTCTAGGTGCTCCGAGTATGGCACTGAAGCACCCTTTCTGGCTAACTCGTCTGCTTTGCAATTTCCGAAAATATCCCTATGGCCGGGAACCCAGATTAGAGAAATATTGAGCTGCGTCGACATTTCGTTAAGAGATGTGTAGCAGTCAAGAACCGTCCTAGATGTAAATTGGACCGAACTCAAGGACTTTAATGCAGCTTGACTGTCTGATAGTATGTATATATTCCTGCCAAATATATCATCTACATTCAAACAAGCTATAGCTTCCCTGATGGCGACCACTTCCGCCTGAAAGACACTACAATGATCTGGAAGCCTAAAGAAGGAAGATTTGTTCAATTCCTCTGAGAAAACTCCACTACCTACACCACTACTTGTTTTGGAACCGTCTGTGAAAATGGTTACGCCCTCATCTAAGAAGGGTCCACCTGACGTCCATGCCTCTCTAGATGGAAACACAACATCAAATTTCCTGTCAAAGTTGAGAGTGGGTGTGATGTAATCAACGTTTTTAGGAGTAAAATTGAAAAGATTTAGAATGGAGGCATGACCATAGTCACTGTCTCTCCATTGTGAGGTAGCTTTTAGTCTTAAAGCAGATGAAGCTGCCATTTGTTTACTAATAATATCCATTGGCAGTAACTGAAGCATCAAATCTAGTGCAATGGATGGTGTGGTGCATAGCGCACCGCTAATACAGAGTTCAGCTCTACGCTGAATCCTGTTAAGTACTGAGCAGTACGAAGATTTATCAAGAGCTGTCCACCATACCGTAATACCATACATTAATATGGGCCTAATAACAGCTATATATAGCCATTGGGTGATGCGAGGTTGAAGACCCCACTTCTTACCAATAGCTTTCTGACATAGAAGAAGCGCAACATTGGCTTTTCTTGCACGCTCTAGAGTGTTTTTCTTCCAAGTGAGTTTCCTGTCGAAAACTATGCCTAAAAATTTGGCTTCCTCCTTCACATGTATCACAGAACCTCGTAGAGAGGATGGAGAAAGATTCGGGACCGTATGTTTTCTTGTGAAAACTACGATTTCAGTTTTATTGGGATTCACCCCAAGGCCACATTTTTGTGTCCAATTGTTTAGGATATTAAGACCATTTTGTAGAATATCCCTAAGAGTGGTAGTATATTTTCCGGTGACCGTTATCGCAATATCATCCGCGTATGCAATAGTTTCGCATCCCTCCGCCTTCAGTTGTATTAGCAGTTCATTCACCACTATGTTCCAAAGGAGAGGGGAGAGTACTCCTCCTTGGGGGGTACCTCTATTTACCCTTCTGCATGCCGTTGATGAGCCCATCGTTGCTTCAATGAGTCTGCCAGTTAGCAGCTGATTTATAAAACCAATGAGCGCATCATCAACACCCAGACGCGAAATCGCGCTTACTATTGCACTCGGGAGTATATTGTTAAAGGCCCCTTCAATATCTACAAAAGCAACCATACAAAATTCTTTGAGTTTTATGGATTTTTCTATTCTGTAAGTGAGGGAGTGGAGAGCTGTCTCTGTAGATTTTCCCTTAGTGTAGGCATGCTGTGAGGGGGACCACTGGTTGGGGCTTACAGCACGCCTTACTTCTACGTCTATTATTCTTTCAAGAGCCTTCAACATGAAAGAGGAGAGGCTTATAGGACGGAGTTCATTGGGGTTATGATGCGAGGTTTTTCCTGCTTTGGGTATAAAAACTACTCTAACCTCCCTCCATTTAATCGGGACATAGTTAAATAAGAAACAATGTCTAAAGATTGCCAAAAGCCGGTTGTGTATTAACTCCCACGAATTCTGGAGCTCAATTGGATGAATACCATCCGGTCCTGGTGATTTGTAGGGTTTAAAACTAAAAATAGCCCATTTGACGATCTGCAGGTTAACCTTAATAGAGTTAACCGGTGAGAGATTAAGGCACTCTGGGGATACAGCTACCGAAGTAGAAGATCCCGGAAAGTGAGTATCTAGTAGTAATTGTAAAGATTCGCTACTATTATTGCACCATGTCCCGTCAGATTTTTTGAGTAACTCTGGGACAGATGGATTTTTGGATAAGATTTTACGCAGTCTAGAGGTTTCAGAATTGCTATTTATTTCTTGACAGTACGATTGCCAAGTGTCTCTCTTGGACCTACGTAAATTTTTCTTATATTCCTGCAGAGAGGTTTTGTAATTCAGCCAATCACTCTCATTATTATATAGCTTTGCTCTGTTGAAGAGTCTCCTACACTCTTTTCGTAAAAGACCTAGATGCTTATTCCACCAAGGTGGGTTACATTTCCTACTAGGTTGTGTGGGGGGACAAGCATAACTGAAAGCTTCGTTGAGCACTGAGTCATATTATAAAATACAGCAAAAAAAATTACTATATAGAGAATCGGTAATAATTAAGTTATCCATTAATTCTAACTATATGAGCGCTAAAACCACTAGAAGTCAAACTCATTTCATAATTTAATTATAAAAGTGAATGAAGCCAATAGCTGTCATCCTAGCGTCACATATATAAGTCGTTGACATAAATGTGTTTTTTTATGCAAATATTCGTTATTAATAATCGCATTCTTTCCAAATTGCGTTTAATTATCGCCGCTAATAAATACTTCTCTCAAGACGAGATACGTAATCAATTAAATAATGTATGTGCCATTTCAATATAAGAACATTACTTCATACCGTTGGTAACTTACTCGTAAAAGCAATGCATTATAATATACTCATATATACTCATATATAGAATGCAGTAATAAAGCTCGACATATTTGAAGTTTTGTAAAATTTATGTTTCATTATATGAGCTCGAAATCTAGATTTTAAAATTTGATTTTTAATACCGACACAATTATTTTATTAACTTAATTTTGCATATTCTATATATATGAAGCAGAAATGAAATAAACCCACAAAATGATTTATTTAGTTTTTTTTCTGTCTGTGAATTAAAAATCTTAAAAATTGAATTTAATGAATAAAATGCGGAGAACAATGCAAGGTGATCTCAAAAAATTAATGCATTAATTAATTTCAATTCTGGAAAGTTTCTGCAATAATATGAAAATTGTCCATGAAAACTTGGCAACGAATTTTCTGTTTACTAAGTAGTGAATTATGAGTCATTATCGGTAAATTTATATTATATTTATTATTTCTTATTAAATTATCATTTAATACAATATACAGTATACTATATTAAAATATAGTTTTCAGAAATGAGCACCATCCTCATGAAATCGTACATCATTATCTACATACGTATTTATATTATAGCAATAGTTCAAAAAAATAGCAGCTGAGGAGAACTGATCTCTACAATATTCATAGGATACTACCATTGATGTTTTCTTGTTATATATAATATTGGGAATATTAAAGGTAAATATATTATATAAACCACTTAGACGTTAGATAGCGAGAATTTTCTTATTTATTAATATTTACTGAAAGAGAGTAAGTTATAGTTCTCAAGATCATTTAAGCGATCTTAACATAAAGAGTTACGACTGGATTCAACCTATTGAAATTAGGTAATTTAACTAATATTTTATTTTTAACGATGAATAGTTTTACAAACTGTCATAAAGGACTTCCCTGAAAACCTATTTGTTTGCGTAATTGTGTCTTTCTAGTCTTAGTTGTCACAATAAAGACTTCTATAGAGCATGCGCAATATAGCTCACATATGCAATTTAAAGGTTGTAAATCTTTTCACAATAGTTACTGATATGAGTATCTTAACTTAACCGGGTATATCTTGCAACTGCTTGGGATTATCTTGAGCTATTAAATAAGTTTTATTCTACCTGTTAAAAAAATATATTATAACAGTTGTTTTAAATATATTTCTAAAACAGATTAAAGTTCATTTTTTGCCTCTGGTGTCTGCAATTCTATTTAATCAGTATATACTCAGAGTATTTTAAAAATGTAATTTTGTTGCTACATTTAAATTTAAGCCCTTGCATTCAAATGACGAGTACACTAATTCTTTGGAGTGCCTTCACTATATTCGTATACACTACCACCTACCTATCTATGGTTAGGTTTTTGCTATCATGTTTTATTTTTTTTGGGCTATCTCCACAAATAGTATCTACGTCCTATTAACCTGAAAAAATCTGAGTCTTTAGGTTTATGGAAGTAGCATCTTTACTCCAAAATATGATTACCAGAGTCCATATAAATTTTTTAACTAAACAAAAACGTTGTTACTTCAAAACAAAAAGAAAACCAAATAATATAGCGAACAAGTAAATAAAACAAAATGAAAAAACAATATTTATGAATTTTCACTTTTCGTAAAATTTTCTTTTTCGCGAAAATCCTGCCTAACGGCAACGATCGTGCCAATAAACATAACTTGGTCAATAACATCGATTTAAAAGGCGCAACAAACTTTAGTTGTTGCAATTACTGCTTTTTAACAGCATGAAGGCGAAATATCATAGCAATGCGCGCGGCTTTGTTGGAGGTGTTAAGAAAAAAAAAATTCACATTCATATATGGAATGTGTTTGGTAATAAGTTGTAGTACGTATCTTCGTGTACTGTCGTAGGCAGAGCAACTAGTTCGTATAAGTGAAGAAGAGCAAAAAGAAGTCCATATTTTCTAGGACCTAATCCAAGTCAAAAATTTTACTTTCAGATATATAACTATTCAGAAGATATAATAGCAAATATCGAATGTGTAGGTATGGAACAAAAATAGAATATGGAAATATCAATTCAACTTCAAACTAATTATTCCTTACTCTAATGAGGAAATATTTTGATTTTGTAGTAATTATTAGGAAGAAGAAAACAATAGAATATAATGGACTAGAAATCAAGAGAGAATTGGTTTTGAATGAAGTGAAGCTCTGCGACCATATTATGATATTGACCTTAATCACACAAAAGAGAATTTCTTAAGTCCAAAAAAATGGAAACTTTTGGCTTAGTATTTGTTTTCTGGCCTAGATCAAAGTTGGAAAGTCAGAAAGAATGTGACTTAAGTTTCAATTACTTCTAAACACCGCTGACGGTTTGACTTTTCAGACAAATTTATTTTATTGGTAACACAGGTTACGGTGAACCATCGCTTAACTTACAAAGGTTAGCCTAAGAAGGGACATCATACTATAGTTATAAGTAACAATCAGCTAGTAATTATACGTTTAAAGAAACTAATAATGATTTTTTTGAATTATATTTCATTATTATTTTAGAACAACTTATTCCACAAATACGCACAGGTGCTTGAAATGAAATAGCGAAGCTAGTTCTGGTGGAATTGTTGGTGAATTCATTACTAGTGGTTCCATTGTGACAAGGCACAAGTACTATCCCATATTTGTTTACCAACTTTATAAACTTTATAAAAATATACAATGCTCACTCACTTAATTTGAGCTAAAATGTTACATTTGTAATGAGCGGAGATCCAGTAGTAGTTTTAACCCAACTGAAAATGGATTTAATCAAATAAGATTGAAATTATTATGTTTTTCTTTCAAACAGTCATTGAATATATTTTTTTTATTTTTGCTCATATCCACTTGCAAAGAGTTATATATCTGTCCGCCAACACTTGACTTAAGCAATAGAAGAGAAAGAAATAAAGAAAGGCGTGCAGAAAGCATCTTTGCTGCACTCTTGTAGCTGCATTTGCTGCAGCAACTCGTTTTGGTAGCTGTTGCAACATTTGTAGTTTACCAACTTGTTAAGGCACTGTGACTACTGCAGCTGCTGCTAAGATTTTTTTCCTTCTTAGTTTTGCATTTACATGGGATTTGTATTTACACTTAGCGTTTTTCTCTACAATTTCAACGGTTAGCTGTCGTTTTATTTGCACGATTTGTTATCTTTAACCATTTTTTATAATTTTTATATATCTTTCTCTTTACTGTTTGGCTTTAACCTCATCAGTTTTAAGTTTTTGGTTCAAGTTCAACGGCAAAAGTGATAAATGCCAATGCACACAAAACAACAGCAGGGAACACACACCAGTCGAAGAAAATGCTATCACGGCTATCACGACAAAAGTTATAAAGAAGCGCCAACCACTCTCCATTTCACTAAGAAATGAAGAGTCTTTCAGTATTTCAGTCTTTCAGTATTTCAGTCTTTCAGTCTTTGGCTGGATTTACAGTTGATGGCGGCAATAATTTTTACTGCTTTAGACAACTTAACTCCGTCCGATCTAAGATATTCGGCGAAGAAATTATAGTGGAAGCAAAATGTAGCATTCCGCGGAGCGTGTAATTTAATGTAAATTTATCTTACTGGCAACACTGCTTAGTGTCGACAGCAGTAGGTGTGCAGTGTGCAGTGTGCAGCTGGTAAAAAATTAGAGGTACCAGTGACCCACATGGTTGATGGTAGCAAAAAATTATACAAACTGGATGCAGTTTTTCTATTAACTTGCAATTTTATTTTCTTGTTTTTTTTCACTTTTTTTTTGGGAAAAATGTGGTCTCTTCTGCTTTCGGAATTGATGGCTCGTTATTTGGAATGCAAAGTGATGCTTCATTTGCATTTTTTGTGCATTTGGCGTTCATTTGAATTGCAATGATTCCCGCATCGATCAGTTATTTTCTTCAGTTTAACAAGTTTATTCACTTCTTGACAATGGCAAACGTTAATAATTTTCAAATTAATTTTTTTTTTTAATTTTTTTAATTCAAATATCAAAAGTAATGACATTGTCTTAATAGAAACTGCAACCAAAATTAAAAATGTGCTAAAGTGTGCTCTCCACTGGCATTTGTGAACCTTAGCTACTAGTAGAGGAGCTCGTGGTTTCTGTAATTGAAAGTTAATGCCAAAGTTGCAGTCGTGCCGAAACCAAAATTCGTTGATTGTCTTTCTCATGAGGCAGATTTTTATGTTAATATATTGGCAATGAATCATTGTCTATTTGATCTGTATTTGATTTAAAGCCGTTTGGCTACAGTTTTATTTGTGCACTTCTGGTACAGAATTGCACGAAATTGCAGTTTTGTGTCACCAACGATAGCAGACATTTAAGGTGCAGGTATTTGTTTGGGCGAGCAACTCGTTGCACGTTTCTTGTGTCAATTTAAGAACAGAAATTTCTGTTGTCTGTTGTTAAACTATTTGAAAAGGTTATAAAATTGTCAAAACAAATCTACAGACATGAACTGACGTTTCTTTGCCAGGCTAGCATCTGTGGGTCCTAGTTTTTTATTCACAATTTGTTATTGAAAATTAGACAATTAAATGCAAAAAATTCCATTAAGTGCATAAGTAAATACCTTTAATGGATTCTAATTCCGATTTAGTAAGCTTTAGGAGTTAATTTATATGATTTCATCTCGTTTCATCTAGAGAAGGGCTATTCAAAGCACTGGTCATGAGTCTCATGTGGCCCGCGACATGTTTCTAATCTACCACAATTAAAGAAATTTTAATTTCGCATATTTTAGTAACATCACATTATTTTATTTAAATAGTATTTCAAATAAATGAATCAAAAATTTTTTAAATAATTTAACACACTTCACGTTAATTTACTTAATTGATAAAGACCTTTGTATATATATCTTTGTACCTTATTTTAACGTCACATTAAGAATAAAATAGTTTTCGTATGGCAATAACTAATTTTATTAATGCTGATTAATGTTGAATTTATTAGAATTAAAATTAAATTTTTCATTATTGCTGTGTTTTGAAAATATTCAGTGATTTGTATAGTCCCGCGATCTTATTTGGTCTGGACAGCCCTGATCTAGAGGACTTTCAAACTTAAATCTTTATATATATACTCATATATTCATGATGTTATTCAATATTATTACATAAAAATACATTCATACCTAATAATTTAACAACATGGATTGGGTTAATAGTGATAAGATACGTTATGATCACATTATTACTGTCACAATATTGGTTGAAACATAAATCGGAAATAAAAACTGTTTTTATAAGTTCAGCTGAAAATGTTTTTCTTTTTTTCCAAGCAAATAAATTTGAAGTACAATGTTTCGACATCTGACTATTCTTTTTTTTTCACATGACAAATATTAAGAACTGTCAGATTATTTATACTTTTTCTAGTTGAAACGCTAGAATGAATGATTTTAAAACATATATACTTTCATTTTAATACGATAAATAGAAGTATCGTGATACACTATCTTAAACAACCGCCAGAAAATGAGTGGCGATTGTTGAAAAATGGGTCCTCTAACAACTTCTAAAAAAAAAGGAGAGGAAGAAAAATATGGAAATAAGTGTAGATGTATCAAATATCAACTGATCAAATATTGAACTTAATTTTGGAGTTTATTATAACATTATTTTTGTTTAACTTGTTAAAGTTTTGACCTTGTCACATCAACAATTTGAAAATTATTTATTTAAGGTGAATTCGAGAAACTTACATATATAATAAGAAGACTGTCCTTCCTATCTTATTGAGAACCGGTCTGTTATAGTGATTGTATATAGTGAAAATTAATTTGCAGGTTGGGGGGAAATGATCATATCCATAAACAGTACATAAAACCATATCAAATTGAAGTGTTATTGAATAATCAGCTGCGAAAGATTAAGATCTCTAAGACATTAAATTTATCGAATTTGATTAATTTGTTTGAATTGAATTTGTTTAAGTGCAATGCTGATACTCAGTTTTAATATTTGTCAATTGGTTCCCCATGTTTTAACAGATAAAAAATTCGCTCCATCTTGAGAAATATGTCATCCACTTTGAGATGATCTTGAAGAGTAACGCAAGAACGCAATCATTGTCAATACAAAAATTCTGGATTGCTTAGTTCAACAGCAGTTGTCAGTAAATCTTTGAAGACACCCACCTTAGTACGAGTTCAAAAATTGTGGACTTAATTATTGAAATATGTTGTGCATAACTCAAATTTTTCTCACACAAAATTTCATTTACTTTAATATCAGCTGTTAATATTTTTTAAATTATTCTCATCTGATTTGTATAATTATGTCCTTCGGACATTTTCTATGCAAATCTAGTGTTGAAACGGAAGTGCATACGCATGCATCGCAGTACTTACAACACTGATGGCCTGTAGCCTCAAGACTTAATTGCACATAAATAAACTATTTAAGTTATTTAATTATATTAAATGCAAATTCTCGCTTTGTTCTTATTAATTTATGTAGACTTTTCGCAGTCTTCAGTGAGTATCTTGTATTTGTGAGTATTTCTGTAAATTTTGTTTTTGTTACAATTGAATTACTGCACCAGCCTTGGTTTAGTTTAATATTTACAACAACAGACGTTGAATATGCTAAGCTAAAGGCATGTTTGTGTTTTTTTTTGTAGAATTTGTAGTATTTTTTACCTTCTATTTACGTCTTGAAACTAGGCTATCAAAAACCTAAAATCACTACTGTTAGTTGGTGTTGCAGTGGCAGTTGCAGTAGCAGTTGGCATCGGCTTAGCTCAGCACTGCGCGGTTGGTATTGGAAGTGCAGTTGCAGTAGTCAACTTAAAGGTGACCTGTTGAATGCCGTGCCATGAATTTTCATAGGTGCGTTTCCACTATTTTTTTTTCTAATTTTTTATTTATTTAATTTACTTTGTTTTCTAATTTTATTTTGTTTTTATAATTTTTTATGTGTAGTTGAAAAACCTAAAAACGCCTTCAAACATTTTGTAGCTCAGTTACCAATTTTTCACAGAAGCCTACATATTCGACATGCATACATACATTCTGTTTAAAGTGTATTTAATTAAAAAAAAAAATTTATTTTTATTTTGTTACTTTAACTTACTCATGGCTAATAAATATTTTTTTTAAATTATTTTTCACTGATTTTACATTTGTAATTTGCCAATTTTTATTTGTTTTGCTTTGTTTGCCAACAAGGTTAATGCTGCCATTTATTTCAATTTTACCTTTGTTAGCTATTTGTAATGGTAAATGCATAAATATATTTCCAAATATATAAATAAATTTAATTTATTTTATTGTTTGCTTATAAATGACCACTAATGTATATCTGAACTTAATATATGCAATTAAAACGGGTGCACTAAAAATATTTACATGGATTAATTATTTAAGTTTAGCTTTAATGAACTTTTAACCGATGTCATTTGTTACAAAAAGCCAGGTTACCATCTTGCCATCTTACCATGTTATTTGAATATGCACTTTTTATTAAATAATGCATATGTATTTAATGAAAAAAGGGGAATATTTTCTTAAAGCGGAACTAAAATTACAGATGAGTAAGGTAACGATGGACCTTGACTTGCGATACTGTTTTTATAAGTTAATTTCATTTAACCTGACAGAATGTCATCTCTATCTAGAAGGAATGAAGACGTTTAATCACATTCTTTATGTTTCTCTGATTTGAATCTAAACGACAAGTGGGAAAAAATTAGATATTAAAATCAGATATTACGGTCTAAAAAATATTCTAGAATTCATTATATAAACAAAGTATCTTCAGTTCAAAAGATCTTTGATGGTTTCAATAATCTGCACCAAATGATTTTAGAAGAGTGTATGTAAAGGAATACCTGCTGAAGATTAGAGGCAATAGTCACTTTGTCGGAGTCACTACGTATTAAAAACAAAAATAATATTTATATTTTTAATAACTTTATATAACAAATGAAATGTGGATTTTCAAACATTGAAAGATATAATACATTATTTTGGAAAGAAAAAAATTTGCTTGAAAAATTCTATACTTAAAATTCTTTTTTTGTTAATAATTTTTTAGACTACCTGTGCTAAATATTGAGCTCACGCCCTGACAAATTTAAAGCGCCGAGTATTTTAACTAACGGACCCAATACCGTACTGGATTTGTGTTGTTCTAACATGTAACTTTGTCAATTTGTTAGGTTAGGTTAGGTTAAGAAGGCGCTTGCTGACAGTTATCAACACTTCCACTCGGAGGCATATATTACACATTGTTATGCTTTCAAAGATATTGCAGGGAGTAACGAGTTGCTATTCTTTGTTATCTTTGTGTACTATCCCAATTGGTTTTCCTGATGAAGTTAGGGAGATCCGATAAGTTTACTTTTGTTATCTCTGCCAGGCCAGTGAAAAAGCGATCGCCAAGACATTGAAGTCGCCTTACTTGCAGTCCTAGACAGAGACACAGAAAGTGGTTGATGGATTCGACCTCCTCTTCTTCTTGCCAACTCCTGCATAATCCACTTGTTTTCGTGAATTTGTTGGTTAATATTCACTTAGAAATTTTCTTGCTATGTTATATTAGAACGAATGCGTATACTACAGTTATATATAATTGAATTAACTAATTATATTTTCTGTTGTCAGATTTGAGATTTTTTATTATTTTTATGTTGGCATAATTGTTTTACAAATATATAATTGAGAAAAAATTATTATAAAATATTTACAACATTCAATTTCCCACAAATGTGCGACTTATTGCAAAATGTTAAGTCGTAGACATTGAATGCTATAAAAATACCTCAGAGTAAAGTGTCAAAGTGCCTATATAATTATATATACATACATATATTGTATATACATATTTATATATTTAAATTGAAATAAATATGTGTTTACTATATACACTATATAAAATGAATCGCATTATGCTCTCATCTATCCACTACCCACTACCCCATGCCCCATTTGTTAACTGAGAATTTTTAACTGAGCTTTTATTTTTGTTTTATTAAAAACAACTCGTTTTTACAAAACTGACTAGTTCTGCCTTCAATATTGCTCGCTGCATTTAAAGCATATTACTTTCGATGCTGCACTCGTTATTAAAAATGGTAACAATGGCAGAATAGTTGCAGTGTTGAGTGAGCACAACTGAGACTTACATAAGCACAATCACATTAATTGCATGACATTAAATTACACAAAAATATATAAAAAATATATAGAAATAAATTAAAATCGGTAAAAGATATTTAAGCTAACAACCACAAGTGGCGGCGCTTGACTTGTGGCTTTTCGTAGGAATCTTTTGCATTGGCGAACGACAAAACGTTTTCAACCATTTTTGTACGTGTACACCGCGACACACCCTTTTCGATATGTAATTACACACATATCTAGATACTTTATTGGAGGCTGCATTTTATACATTTCAACAATATTATACTAACTTATTCAACAAACAAACAAACAAACAAACAGACAAACAAACAGACGAACAGTCGCACAGTCGCACAAACAAGTAAACTGTCATATTTCCAAAGCCGTGGCTTGAAGAAAACAAAAGCGGAGCATGAGAAAAATCTACAACTTCTAACAAATCTCGTACTTTAATTAATATCTTTCGTTTATTTAATGCAATTAAATTTGTCTAGGCGTTAACTTGTTTGTATTTATATTTATATATCTTAAATTAATCGAAGTCGTTTCTTTCATTTTTTTTTCTCATTTATGTTAATTGCATACTAAGGAACTCAGAGTCTATTTTACTACACTTTTTTCCTTTTTAATTTTTGTTTGGCATTATTATTAATAATTTTTTTATTGCAAATTAAGTTTTTATTTTTATTTTTTTATATATAATTATTGGTGAATGCAATTAAATTATAAAATGTTCTCCACATACAAATTTAATCACTTTAAATGTTTCAAATTGAAGAATTGCACTGACAAAGCGCCTTCAATTTGACACACAACATTTTTTTCTTAATATGTATATAGTTTTTGTATCTCTACACCATTACCTACATCTTAAGATACTTTACATATTACATTAAAAACAAAAATTACAATATAATTCACAAACAAACCAACAACTTTCAATTAAAAAGTACAATCACATGTCCTTCACTGTTTTTAACAGCAGAGTGAATATCACAAATGAAGTTATTCAAATGCAGATAGAATTTGCTGCAGACCACATCAGATACTGTGATACCCAGTATCTATAACAGACATGATATGATTTTAATATTTTTTAAAAATAACAAAAACAATATAAATAAATAAAACTATGATATTTGAATTGAACTATAAAATTGAATATTTTTACTAATCTTCGTTGTAGCAAAATTGTTTTTCTGGATTATAATTAAACCTTCATTTTTATTATTTAATTAGCAAATAGTTTGTTTCCTCTTGCTCGGAATGGCTCCCTGGTATAACAAAATTAAAGAATATAGTTTTGAATTTAATATTAATTACCACCAACCACTTGTAATTGTAATTTAATTACAGAATTTAATTTAATTTTTAATTACTCAACATAAACCTTTCTATTCATTACAACATTTATTTAATTTTCAACTATTTTAATTTTTACTTGAATAAAAACTAAAAATCCTTTCAGTGTACTTCATATCAATAGACATGGGGGCTATTATTGAAAAAACATATTTAAAAAAGCATATTTATCTATCTAACTTATAGTAAATATTTGGTTTTTTGTATACAGAATAATTGAGACTGACGATATATATAAAAGGCCTTGGATGATTTATCAATCCCGTAAATCATTATTAGTTATAGTAATTATTTGTTTTTGTTTTTGTTTTTATGAAAAATCATACACTCTTTTGATAGGTACTGGTTACTTTAAGATCTATTAAAAATTTTATGCATAAAACATGATTCACTGCGCACTTCAACCAACGTACCATATTTGTCACAAAAGAGTGGATGGATGTTTTTGAGGTACTCAATTCCAATTCCATTAATTTCTTAAAAGTTTTTAGGAATTAGATACCGTTTTGTTGTTATCTATAATATCTACAGTGTTTATGGATCATGATATTGAGACCCAATAAGTCCAGTTCTTTTAGTCCAAAATGAAAGAAATATTCAGATCACATAAGTGAAGTAACATATTATTATATAATGTATGATATTATTATATAATGTGTATAATATAAAAATATTACCTTATTACAAATATTTATTTTTAAAGTCTTGTATAATTTGAACTAAATTTTATATACTTATATGATATATACCATATATGGAATTCAATATAAACTGTTTGATCAGACAGAGAATACCATTCCTTCGAAATTATTTGACTTATTTCAACTGACCGTAAATATTCATATATTTGTCATTTTAAATAATAATAATAAAAATTAAAAAATGTACATATTAAGTTTTTATAAATGTTTTTTTTTTTGTAAATATATATATAATATAATCTTTTTCATTTTTTTTAGGTATGTAAACTCAATGGTTCTGAAAACTATAACAAAACTTGATCAATTTAAAGTGAGTAGTTCAAATAAATTAAACACCATAAAAATTTTTAAAATATACATATATGTATTTACATATATGTATAACTATATATGTATATATGTATACCTCTTCTTAAGATTTGTTTTGAAAAATGTAAAAATTGTTTGAAAATAAAAAAGCTGCGCAAGAGCAAAAAATATTTATTCATTTGAGATATGATAATACATTAAATATTCTCACTTCACACAATTGCTTCATAATAATTGGAATATACTCTATGTAACTCCATTGATGTATTATCTTTGTAGGTTTATTAAATAGTAATATATACGAAATGATTATGCAATTTACATCAATAGAATTATTGTCAAAAGTAGATTTATATAAAAAAGTGGTCGTGCATAGACACTATAACATCAAATTCTGAATATATCTAAGTTACGTTAGGTCAGGTTACTGGGCCGTCCAAAAACGCACTTAGACCATAGGGTTCATTGTGATTTAGTACTGGCCACAAAGTCATTTACACGAGCTAGGGAAATAGAATTTAGCTCTCTTAATGAATTGAAAAAGTGCGACCCTATGTAAGAAAGTCAATGTCTTGCGAAAGTAGGGCACTGTAACAAAAGTTGTATTAGTGATTCCTCTTTGTCATCCTCCATGCAATATCTACAGTGCAAAGAGTATCCCGTAATAATTCCCACTATCTTAGAGAGATTTGCTCGGGATAATTTGATTACTTCCTACTTCCTCTCCTAAACATCAGATGTAACCATAAATTTATTCGATGCAGACAGGAACCAAGTGTTACACCCGCACTTTATTTTCCCAGAAGAATTTGTGCAGTCATACTATACCTTAGTAGTTCATTTGCCTTACAGTAACCTTGGATGTCCCTGTGTCTCCAGGGATCCAAATAATCCATGTCCGAAAATATTCAGCCATCACCATGAGTGATATAAGACAATTCAGTAACAACCTCGAGTTTATGGACGATGAATTTAAAGATTTAATAGCTGCCTCTGTGACTATCAGTGAATATAAACCTAAAATGTAATTTAAATTGTTGGGATTTATTATCTACAAAAAAATCATAGCGGCATATTTAGTAATAAACAAAAACAAACCTTAATGTAGTTTAATCTAATCGTCGATTCATATTAAAGTTAAATTGTTGAGAACTATAATTAAAAAAAAAGAAATCATATTGACATCTCATATCTAACAATGTTACAAATATTAATAAATGTGTATATGGTATATATAAATACACATAAGAACAGTTAGTTATAATTTTGTTGAAGTTCATATCTGATAAAAGTTATATTGTAAAAGTTATATTATATTTCGTTAAGACCACATCGATAAAATCATTAAATATATATATAGTAAATAGTAAATATATACTTTGTGTTCTTTATGTAGATACTCATATGTCCAAAATGTATCAAGGTTTTTGCTTTGTCTCTCTTTAAATTATTTCAACTTTAAATATTAAAATTGTTTCAATATTTCAAATAATATTTATTTTAAGTAAAATTTGTATTTATTTCTATTTTTAAGTTAAGTTCAATATGTACCAACACCTTTTGTTCTTAATTTTTCACTTCTGACTTTACTTTGTGGTTGTCAGTTTGGTTCAGGTGCGGCTTATATCTGTCACTTGCACGCCAATTAAGGCGCTAAATCAATTACTCGTTGGAGTACTCGAAAAAAACAAACAAAACAAAATACTTCGAATGGTTTGCGTTCAATCTTTAGTAGCAAAAATCTTTTAAGCTTGTGTTGAGAAATTGTGTTTACTGTAAAAGGAACAGGTTGGCCCTGAATACTCACACTCAACTTCGAATATTTCAGTGATTTTAAGAAATTACTTCCTGTTATAATTTATTTAAAATTATTTCAAAATATCTTAAGATACTTTTTAAAATGAACATTAAAACAAAGAAGTAAACAATAATGTCATAGTTTAAGTAATTCATTGTTCAAGTATCACAGATACATCGCACATCGCACATTCTCTCAAACTGCAATATTACAACATCACAATTTTCATTAATATTACTGTACAGGCAGCTATAAAATCTTTAGACTCATCGTCCATAAACTTGAGGTTGTTACTGAATTGTCTTAAATCACTCATGTTGATGGCTGAATATTTGTGGATACGGATTATTTGGGTCGCTAGACACAGGGACATCCAAGGCAACTGTATAGCAGATGAACTAGTACGACATGGTACGACCGCACATATTCTTGTGGGAAAAGAACATGTGGGTATACCACTAGCTTCTTGTTGGCATCGAATAAATTTATGGTTATACCGGATGTTTAGGAGAAGATGGTCAACAGTGACCAACTGAATAAAAACTAAAAAATTTTGGCCAAAAATTATTAAAAAAGACCGGAGGAATTAACCAACCTATCCCGCGCAAATTTATTCAAGATAGTGGAAACTATTACGGGACACTGCCCATTAGGAGGACATGCCGTGAGGCGCAATATCAGGATCTTCTTGCACTGTAGACATTGCATGGAGTATGATGAAGAGGAATCACCAATATACCTTCTGTTACAGTGCCCTGCTTTCGCTAGACATAGACTCTCCTATTTAAGGTCGCACTTAACAGAGGGATTCTATTTGCATAGCTCGTGTCAATGACTTTGTGGTCAGTACTAAATGGTTATAGTAACAGGTGTCAAATTCTCAATGGTATCACAATGAATCTCATGGTCTAAGTGCATCTTCGAACGGCCCCAGTAACCTAACCTAACCTAATCTACTGTACATATGCATACATTCAGTGCCATGTGTTCAATAGAACTGGCATACAAAATATCATATGTTTAGTGTAGTACAACATCGATCATTTAATAACCGGAAAAACTAAAAAAATTACTATAAAAATCATGATGATTCTTCCCATGAAAGTTTGATAAGTGATAAAGTTAATTTATCTAGAAACGAAAAATAACCATAGCCCTCAGATTGGTTACTGGTATCGCGCATTAGAGATAAGGGTTTGTCGTTTTTTCTAAGCAAGCATAAGAACTTTAAACCACAAACTTCTTTAAAGTTTTATTATACGAGTACATATATGTACATTGTAAGATGTAACCATCTGAATTTGTATTTGGATTCTTTTAGTTATCATGGATTATATAGCTGTTAGTTCTGAATAATACTTAGTATACACATAACTGTAACGTGTTTTTATCTTCTTACCGGCAAGTTGTGATTTTTAATAATTCGGATGTCATATTGTCAAGATTTTGGCTCTATGGGATGTAGAGTACTGCACCCTTAACACGTTAACCATAAAGATAAGGTGAGCTATAAAATGCCGAATAAGATAATGAATGAATGCGAATGAATAAGATAAAAGCATAATAAGTTAAGAATAATGAAATAACACAAAGAGACATCTGATTAAAGTTAAGATATATCAATAAATAAATAATTCATAATGCCATCAATTATTAATATTTTTTTATATATGCAAGTATATATAAATACAAACCGAATTGGGGCCATAATCCCACCCAGTTACAAATTGAAAATGTGGTACACATTTGATTTTTTTTCGATATTCCACAGAATAATTATGTATATTATATTTTTTACAACTTGTTTCTATTATTAACAACTCCAAGCGAATTTCCTCCCAATAATTACAGAGAAGGTTTCGGTCCACTTTGTGGTCTGCAATATTTTGTTGGCATGGCAATCAAACGTTGCTCGCTTTAAATTTATTACAAAATACGTGTTTTTAAAAGTGTTGAAAAATTAGTTCTCTTATAGTTTTATGCATGAATTGTTGAAGAAAAAAGCGCATTGAAATATTTCCACAAAAACCAGTGAATACGCGGAAAAAAATGCAGAAATATTCCCATTACTGTCAGGCGTTTGTCAAGCCATTTGTTGCAAAACGTTGTGAGAGGATTTTTATAGTTTTTTGTTTGCAGGTGCAGACAGACGTACTGACAGATACATTTGAAAATTTGTATGCAAATCAAAAATGATATGCAAAAAAAATGTAGGTTGATTTAAAATTTAATTCATGTTTTGTCTTGAAATATTTTAAAATATTCCTGTTTGTTTTTTTTAATCAAACTCTACTGAACCTAAAATATTGCGATAAAAAATAATACCAAATAAACCTTTTAAGTAAAATATCGATTATTAGGAATTAGTTAGAAATAATTTAAAATGTATGTTAATATGAACTTCTGCATCCGTAGGAGCAAGCGAAAAGTATCTAAGTATCTAATATAATATTAGATACTTGGTGCACTATACAAGGTTTTTTTTTATTTTTTCTCTTGTCTTTCAGTATTATTAGTGAATTTTACTATATAATAAGATGGAGCTAGACCGTGTATATCATGTAAAACTCCTGAAGGTCGTGTTCATAATCAGTATAAACTACCAATACAAACAAAAAAAAATTTCTTACATGTATTACCTGCTCTTCGTTGAAAGAGTTTTATTTTTTATTGCCAATTTCTAAACAAGGCAGTTTAAATATGTGAAGAACTTAGTTTTCAGAAGGTCCATAAAATCTATTGAACAGCTGTGAATTTCATAGCATCTATTGAACATCAACATTAACTATTAGATATATATTGTGACCATTTGCGAATTAAGTATAAAAAAACGTAATATATATAGATACACTACTTATTTCCCTACTTCTGGGTAGAGAGGTGACCCCTCTGGTTCATCAAATACGGTTAGATAAAGTTAAACAATATTGCAAAACTTCTCACGTCTCTGAGATGTTATAGGGCATGAGCGTTCTCTTAGAACACCTAGGCAACTAAAGGCAATTTTCGCCGTCAGCTCTGTAAAAGTGCTTCATTGGATCAGTAACTTAGTTAGCTCTGTTCAAAACAGATATAGCTTGAAACGTACTTCGGCGAAGTGACGAAATAAATAAACTAACAAGAAATCATTAAAAATTTTCATACAACTAAAGAGAAAGGATCTTAATATATTGATTAAAGCCTTCACAGCGTACACAACACTGGTAGACAATACAGTGTCTTCCCTTAGAGAGTAATTTTTTTATTTTTTCTCTTGTCTTTTCTATCTTATCCCTCTGTTAAGTCGTTATATTTTTGAGTTTAAGACTATTTAAATAAAAATAAAAATTTTGATTTATTTTACTTTTAGTCGAACGCTTTTAAATATTTAAATTTGACATTCATTCTATTACTATGAATATGTGAAACAACTTATGAGAAACCCAATAAAACCCTTAAAATTTACATGCAAACCCGTGCAAACGGAGAACTATAAGATACAGAATGCCTGATTATTTGTTCCTCTACATCTATTTCGAATCCATCGAGTTCCATAACACTGAAACAACCATTCAATTTTATAGTTCAATCATTTCACAAGCAAATGGATGCAAACAATACTGAAAATCGCACTTAGATAGGTTTCCACTTAAAAAGGCATTTAAGTGTAATTATAATTCGCCATGGTACGAATAAGTTTCCAGTATGAAAGGGTCCCATTTTTATGTGATATTTTTTTACTTGGGTTGTTGGTGATCAGAAGCAGTTTTTTGCTTTTATTGCAATATAAAAAATTGCTCTTCGGGTACCGTACACAATGCACAATGCTCACTTGCAACTATTAGTATGCTTTGTGGCATTTTATTGATGCCTTAGGCTTCTATTGAAAGCGAAAAGATGTTTTCCTAACATTTATTGAGTAATTAAAGCAATTGCAGCATGAAATAAGCCACGAACAAAAGACGAATGTATTATTAAATTACAATTAGTGCAATTAATTGCAGAAAAATATTTGAAAAATTTATGTCTTCCAATGACATTAAGCGAAACGTCATACGGTACTCGCATTTTAATTAAGACGATGGTGTAATAAAATTAAACTATTCATTTTTTATGTACAACAAATAATTAAATAAATTATTTATGCTTTAATTCATAACATTGTTATCATTATTTTCTGTCAACATGAAGTACGTCAGTTAAGGAAACTTAGTTACTAAAAAATATTAAAAAATACTAAAAAACATAGATAGAACTATTAATAGGAAAGAGGATAGTGACAACATCAGTTACTACTATAACCTTGATTGTATATTCTTCATGATATATTGTATATTGTATATGTTCTATATTATATATAATTTATTGCTTGTTATATAAAACTCAATTTGTAAACAGATTCCCGTATAAATAACCGCATTTTATGTTTTCAAGAACAGTTGTAATCATACTCCGCTCTGAGAAAGAAGTCAAACAAACTGCAAAACATCGGCGATATTTATTTAGATGACTTTATACATATATACCATACATATATATCATTTATATTCGTATAAGCCTTTTTAAATAACATTAACATTTAAAAAATTGAACTCACAACTACTTTAACAGGGCAATTCTGGTAGAGTTCTTTGAGCTCAACACACTCAAAAATCTTGCAAAAGATCGTTTGAAAGATCATTTGTATCCTGGCAGCGCTCTTGTGCAAGACTGAAAGCTATTTACGGTCTTTTACAAGATCAAATGAAAGACCTGCTGTTGATCAGGTCGTTCGATTGTCAGCTAAGATTTTGTTTATATTTTTCATGTAAAAACTATTTTTATATAAAATAAAACACATAACAATGACAATAAAAATTAACTATTAATTAATTAATTAAAATTTGTAAAAATGTCATGAGAAATTATATCAGTTCTACTCTTTTCAAAAGACTGTCGAAAAGACTGTAACTGTTCTTATAAGAAAATATCAACTAAAACTTCAGGAAAATGAAGAAGAGAACGAAAATGAAAAATTGAACTAATACAATATTAAACTCAAATGACAATATTATACTTAAATTTGATTAATTTCTATTAAAAATATATGAGTAGAAAATAAAATCATAGACAATTTGAATTTAAGTACAATATTAAAAAATTATACATAACATAAAGACAAAGTTTAAGATTTTCGTAGAATATCCGCCAATCGACTGCCCCTAAGTGGCCTTTTTAGTCAATTTGAATGCTAACTCCAGTCAGCTATCATAAATCTGAGCTTGAACACATTTTGTAACCACAAGATTATTAAGTACGTAACTAGATATTAAATGCAATAGATTTTGCCACAAAACAGTTTCAGCATATTCGAAATCTTGTTAAATGGCGGTACGCAAATCCGTGCAACCTGGCAACCCACTCAATTTTAAACTAAAAATTATTCTTCGAAATAAAATCAAAAGCTTTAAATGTAGTATTAGTATCTAAAATAATATGAAATAAAATAAAAACATAATCTAAATCACATCTGCTAAGTCATAACATGCATGCATGTGGCTTACTTTCATATAAATTATATATAATATGGGTACATATTAAGTTTTTTTTCCTATTTTTGATATTATTTTGATTTTATTAGTTAAATTGTTAGTTGTTAGTACGAATTTTTTGTTAAAGAGTCTCATTTTAAATTTTCAAACAGATTAATTCCATTAATATTTTTTTTTTTTTTGAGCTGGTACCTCATTTTGCTGTTTGAAATGACACACCTTTGGGTGCATGCAACATTACCGCATTAATCCAAAGCCAAAACCTTACATTACCCACCCTCCCATCGCCTAAACCACATGCATGCAAGGCAGTTCTTGAGAGTTGCCTCCATAGTCTCCATATCTAATAATATTTAACTAAAACAGTGCTGTGGCCTTTGCGGTTTCATTTTGTAGTTTGATCGTATTTAATCGCATTTAATCGATGAAGTGCTCAACCAACTCCGGATTATTACTTGGATTTTGAAAAAAAAAAACGCTGCCAAGTACTTGTACATATTGAACTACACATTGGCAATGAGTTTAAGTTATATTTGAAAGATATTTTAAGCAATGTTGAAGTCATAATATGGAGAATTTTTGAAATATATTTAAAATAGTGCTTTAAAGAACATAAATTTAATAAATAATTAATGTGAAAAAAAAAATAAACATACCATATAATAGCTTTATTGAGATAAGCCCATTTTGTAAAAGCACCAATCCAAGAATTACTTAAATTTATAAATTTACGTTCCTTTTATAAATTAACAGAATTGATCTTTTACTTTTACGAAAAAAGAATCCATATTTAACTTTTTAGTCATATATTACCGGGATTAGAAAAAAACTGTTACAATAATATTTTAAAACCTATTTAATGTAGTTATTACGGACTTTCCAAACAATCCTCTTATTTGTGATTTTATCACTTAATTTGTTTGTGTAATTAAGTTTAAGGAGTAGATGATGAACGTAGGCCCATTTAATCAGAGTGTCGATCAGCGCTCACTTAAGGGTGTTGGCATTGTGACATAGTGTTCTAGATTATATATCGCATTAAGTATTGAGAAGAAGAAAATGGATTTTGATATCCAACCAACACAATATAAATAGATGTCTAATGGCTAAATTAATTAAAATTAAGCCTCAATTAAGGAAACCAAGTTTAATAAATTCATAATAAAATGTATATTTTAATTAATGAATTTTTTTTTATTTATTATTTTTTTTCTTTTAATTTTTTGGTTTACAAAAGTAAAAGCTAATTTATTTTAAAACTGAATCTAACTTTCAAATATTTTAAAATATCAGTACGTAGGTACTTGTAATTAATCAACCAATTTTAGTTGTGTTTATAATGGCGTATAATTAACCTATGTGCTGCCTTCACTTCACTGAGTTCGCTGCACCTAAAGTGAATGATACACTTCCAATAAATCTTTTGACCTTTAAATGCAATAAGCTAATCTCTTTTTTTTTGATTAGTAGCACTATTAGTTCATTAGATAATTAATCGTTGAATTAATTAATTAATAAAATTTATACACTCTTATATTCTTATTAATAACTATTCTGTTTTTTATTTTTCAGGTAAATTTGTTTTAAATTTCCATATGAAAAACAATTTTGTGCCAAGCAAGTAAGTAATTATGCAAATCACAGCATCATTTAATTGTAATTGTATCTTGTAAAGTAGAGCATCGATTTAACTTAGAAACTGCACTGAAACTATAAATCGTTGAAATTGCAGAAATCGACCATATTGGGGGCAATAATTTAATACTAAAGCGACAAATTAAGTTTGTGCAGTTAACGATTTAATTCTGATCATTTTTAAAAGTCGCTTTTAATAAAAAAATTACACGTAATAAAAGTCGTTATTAGAGTAACAAGGCGTTTCACATAGTAGATTAAACAGTCAATTCTCTGCTACACAATGAGGTCTGGTCTGGAGAAGTAGCCATAAAAGGTGTCTGTGCGAAGTATATTGCTTTTTGGAGCAATTATTTGACTAAATACTAACGCAGACTGCCTGTGACTCTTTTGAGCACTAAAATGCGTTCGTACTCGTGCAAGTACAAGAACAATTCAGATACATTTCAGGTATTTATTTAGTTTTTATTATTGTGTCATTTACGAGCGTCGCATGTTAAATGCAACACTTTTCCAGTAGTCGAACAAGTCACACTACAAACTTTTGCTGTTATGAAAAGTAATTACAAAGTCCAAAGTATTAATTAAAAATGAAAAACACATCGAGCTCTTGAAGACTTGACTGTAATACACACTCAAGAGTTCCAAAACAAACAAACTAAAGCTGTGGTTTGATTTCTTACCAACCATTTTTGGACACTGGACAAATCTAGTTGAAATAGAGGTAGTCGAAATTTTTACAATTTTTCTAAATTTATTATCTTTCGATTATGAGATAAAAGTATTTATTTGAAAACGTTGTGTTTCTGTGTTTCTGTGTTTCTGTGTCTCTGTGCCTTTCTTCCAGTTATGGAAAAATGGCGCAATTGATAGTTTTTACCAAATGGCGCCTAATTTTCAACAGAGGATCAGCCTCCATACCGCTATCCCATTGAGCCAAATATTTGTAAGATCAGGCGGCTCAATTACACATAGTTAACTAAATAGTCTTAAGGCCAGAGGAGCACTTATCACAGCAATGAATGAACATAAATTGTGCAATAAAAAGTTGCATAAATGAATAAATTTGCAGACTTGAACAATTTAAAATGCCAGAAATGCACTTAAATACAATTAAATACCATAAATTAACTTGAAAGTCAAAAAACCGACAATTGCTAAGAGATCTATTTTAAATTGATCAAATTCCATCAATTGGCAATAAATCATTGTGAGTTTGAATTATTTTTATTAAACTAGATTTTCTAATTAATTTAGTTATATACGTACTACTTTTATGATGTGATTAAGGAACAAATATAGGATAAATATATTAACATTTTAAAAATTGAGACTATATAGAGAAAGATATTAATTTTTAATGTTTTGTTGTTTTTGGAAGTATTTGAGAGTGTATAGCAAGAACACCAATATTATTAACAAAGATCTATTGTCCATTCAGAGTGTTTCTCTCAATTCAATTTAACCTATAAATTGTAGGCTCACACACTGACTCTTTCCTTAGTATCCCTTTCGTTTAGGCATCAAGGTACGGCAGGTCCCTAAACCTTTTAAATTCCATTTATTAAAATCTATGTTTTTTTCGGTAATATTTATACCTACGATGTTCTGTTTCAATGTCTATAATGACACTCAAGTTAATCTTATATATTTTGAAATAAATCCTTATTATCTCTATCCCTGTTTGAAATTTCTGTTGCAGTGATCTTAGTAAACTTTTTCAGTATAGAGAGAGCCTAAATGTAATTACCCTTTCCTGTGCTACAGAATAGTTCTGGGTGTACAAGCGGACTATCGCTCAATTCGTTGATTCAGCAATTTCAATGTAATTTAGAATTTATATTATCTATACGTTATAATTTCTCTTAATCAGCTTATCAAGTATTCTGATAATTATGTTCAAGGTTAACATAACTTCGTTATTATATATATAATCCATTAGAAAGTCATGATCTGGATGGTCCGTTGTTTTTAAGTTAATATCCAGATATTGTACCAATCGATCTTTGAATATTTTGAGTGATTTCTTTTAATAATTGTTTTCTTCTTTAAAGAAAAGTGAAAAGTTAAATAAAAAGAAAACTATTTGCTTTTGTAAATCTAATACAAGTAATATGATTTTATCACACAACACAATAGATAGATATAATACAGAATATATTAGCGGCGGAAAGTGTTGCATAATGATTAAACTTGTCATCGGTCTCTGAACGGAACTGATTCGGCTCTATGATCGAAATTAAAATCGACAGTTCAAAAATCTTTATATCACCGAATATATGAAAAGGCTGAACGATAATCCCAGCTCAATGAAAAATTGCCGAAATAAAGATAAAACTAAAACCAGGAAAACCATCTGAAGATGTTAAATCATATCGTCCAGTAAGAATACATTCACAGTGTCTGATTTAGGCATTTGGTGCCTTGTGTTAATGATTGAACGTTCACATTATAATGAGTTCATCACACAAAAAAATTAAATATATAATTGATATAGTAAATATTTCTTTTAAAAAATTATAAAATATTGCAACATTATTTTGACAGAAAGACGAATTCAAAAAAACAAAAAATAGAAAAAAAATAATTTCGTCCATTTTTTCTTGCAAAATGGTTTCGTTTTAACCACATATGACTGCCACACTCCCTTCCTCATGCATCATGTTGATAAACTTTGCTTTATATTATAAGATTGAAATTTTTTTACAACTATACAACTAAGTGAAGATAATGTTTATGTGTAACTAAATTAAAATACATATTTTTTAATGACTTCAACTACTGTTTGATATACCGAATATATGTACTTACCATATATGGAATAATCGAAAGAGTATGCTTAGATATAGAATAATCATATGATAATAATTTGATTTAATTATATAATATTATTGGATAAAGTCATCGTTGCGACAATAATTTACTAGAAACGACTAAAAAGACAACGAAATATTCAAATGATTTAAAAATATTGCCAAATATAATTAACAAAAAAAAAAGAAAAAATTAAAAAAAATTACTTGTAAACTAAATAACAAAATTGTTGTTAACAAAATTCTACAAGGCTGCAAATTAAGTATTTTTATTACTTAGTGCTGGGGTTCAAGCCTCCTGGTACAATAAATAATGTACAATAATTTTGTGTTACGAGACCGAACTCACCAGGCCACACCACAGCACATTAAGCTGAAACAACAATTTGGCTTTCGTAGTCGTAAGTCGTATATTGAAATTATTTACCAATTGAACCAATTTTTATGCATTTTTACCAATCTTGGCAGCTAAATGCTCCTTTTGCAAGTATCCATACCCGTTCTTATACCCATAGGTATGCAACGAATAGCAGCAACACCCACAATGTCTTTAGGCAATTTGGCATATGTTGAAGTTGAAATTGTTGCTAATGCTAATATTGCTGTCGTTAATATTGTTTGCTGCTATTGCTATTAGTGTCGTTGTAGTTATTATTTTTCTTTTCCATAACAATTTAAGCG
The DNA here is from genome assembly GCF_002237135.1 of Teleopsis dalmanni. Classification (NCBI taxonomy): domain Eukaryota; kingdom Metazoa; phylum Arthropoda; class Insecta; order Diptera; family Diopsidae; genus Teleopsis; species Teleopsis dalmanni. Next base: position 7,135,996 of record NC_051848.1, read on the forward strand.
TAAAGCAGATGAAAAAACTATACAAACATTACGTAATATCCGAATTCGCTTGTAATTTGGAACAAGCTCCACTTAAGATAATCTTAAGTCATGCACAAACGTTTAAGTCGCCCATTCTAGTGGCCAAAATGCGCCGCTATGTACAGCGGTGGTGTTAAATGTTAACTTAAAGGCAAAGAGGCAAGTCGCAGTTACTCATATAAGGCGACAGTCTGTGCTATGCTGATCTGTGCCGTACTCTGCTCTGCTGTTAGCTGTGCTGCTGTTAGAAACCAAAATTTATATTGGCCAATAACTAATAACTGGAATTTGACCGATTTCGTACACTTAATCGAACTAAACTTAAACTTTTAGATTTTGCAATAGTTTTTGGTTTTTTGCCTTTTCTTGCCTTAATTCTTATTTAATCTTCCGATTTGTATTTTTTTGTATCTTTTGTTCTTAAATTTGCTCCATTATTCCTTGTGGCATTTGTTGCATTTTGGGCAAGACTAGATCTCAAATCACAGCTTAATTTGGTTGCCCACACATAATATTTTTTATAATTAGTTTTGTTTTTTCTTTTTTTGCTTATTTTGTAAAATCTACTATTTTACTGTGAAATGTAGTTATTTATTGTTTCTAAACATTTGTTATGTGTAGAGCTATTGGTACAGGAATAATGGTAAATAGCATAATTTTTTTTTATTTATAATGTAAATTGTTTGATTGATTCTGATTGATTCTGCATGAAAGTGTTAAGGTTTTTTTTTTTAACTCGTTAAATTAAAGAAATAATAATTATATAGCTATTCGAAACTAATAACATTACTTCAACATATACGACAACTTATGTTGCATAGATATCGTAAATTATAAATAAATCATAATTAGAAACATCAATTGAATTTAAAAATATAAAATTAAATTAAAAATTTTTCTGCATATTGTCAACAATCAACACTTCAAAACACAAATATTAGCACCTACTCCTTGCCATATGTGTGTTTCACAGTTGCTTTGTTGATGAACCCGGCAACAATGTTAATATGCGCTCAACGCTGTTAAAATGTTCAGCAACATTTTTGTGTTACCAGTATGTAAATAACAGTATGTTCATGTATTGCACAATACGTTTAAATTTCTTATGTGCATTAAACAATGCACATTAAAAGTTTATGTAAAAAATATATATAGTAATATATTAAAATTTTTTATATATTATTATTTTTATTATTTAAATTCTAAATGTACATAAATTTAGGAAAATAAAATGTTGCAATAATTTGGTTGCACATATGCAACTCACTATCACAATAGAGAGTTAGACAACAAAAAAATATTAACAGATAAAATAAAGCGTATATAAAGCGAGACAGTAATAATGATAGCCATAATACTGCAACAAACAATCATTGTTGTCATGCAAAAGGCATCAACATCAATAACAATAACAAAAACAAAAACAACTGCAACAGCAACAGCAACAGCCACGCATTCAAATAAACAGTTAGCTGAAGTTAGAAGACACGTCAACATGTCAACAACACACTAACAATATAACAATAAAATTGCAGACAAGGCAACATTTCTGCGGTTGTTGTGTTTGTTTTCTTTTTACATTAAATTGTCTCTAACTCTGCTCTGATTTTTGTTAGCAACTAACATCATCAACGCCATCTCTAACGCCATTAAAGCCAATACTTGGAAATGTCTTCAGATGTTTTCATTCGCAAATTTGGGTTTATAATTTTCTCTTGGCTTGGGTTTATCTCATATATTTTTTGTCTGATATTCGGATTCGCTTGAGTATATTTTAGTGTTTTTGCATTTCTCAGTTTTCTGTAATTTTCTCGTGTGAAATGGTTTTTTCATTTACTCTAATAAAACTGTAACATCAGCTGTAAATTCGAATCTATCTGCATTAGCAAGTGTTGCAACGATTCGTTGTTGCATGCACAGTTGCATTGTTTTTGGTGTTTTTAAAAAACTTTAAAAAACCAATTTTTTCTCTTCCGTTTAGGTTTTCTACACCTAATATTACTGCAATCTATAAGGTTATGTTTAATTATACTGTTTTGTTAAAATTTTATGTTTTTCACAACACCAAGAATAATAATTTTTGTAAGTAATTATTTAATAAGTTTTATATTTGCGTTTATTCGTGAAGTCTATAATAACAGCACCTCTGCGATCTACACTTCTGCAAGTTTTTTATTTATTTTGCTACTAACCTAACCTATTTACCATTACAACGAATATATCATGTAAATATGGCCCATTCTAACTGTAGGTGAACGAAATACTGCATCTTTGATATACCAATGCTTGATCCGATTCCTGTATATATTTTTCACATTTTAATTGAGTTGTGGTCTGCAAGTCTTGCGACTCGAAACGCTTAGTATTGAAATTAAAAAAAAAAGTCACACAACCCTATCAAAAACTCTTGCAAATATGAAATTCCGGATACTTTGTGCACTGAATGTGTACTTTATAGCTTATAATAGTCAAATACTGTCATACACAATGATAGTCAATACTTAATTTGAATGTGTTAAAAACTTTAAATAACTTGGTGTGCTCTTTACCAATACTAACTCTGTCCATAAAAATATAATCCAATAATCTAATGACAACTTTTATGGTTAAAAATAGTATTAAGAGATATAGCGAAAAGAATTTATAAGGCAAAAATTCACATATAAGTCACATAAAGAACCACATATAAAAGTGAATTATTAAATGTGATTAAAACGAAGGTAAGCACCAGATTAAACGCTGTTTAAACGTCTATAGAGGATAGACTCCACCAATCAAATGTAAACTTCAAAATTCTTATCTAGAAAGGATAAACTCCACCAATCAAATGTAAACTTTATGCTCAAAATTCTTATCCAGAAACATATCTTATCCACAGAATAGAATTTATAAAACAGGCGTAGGACCTTTAACCACATGTAAGAGTCTGGCTAAAAAGAAAGTAAACAGGCTTACTAATTCGAAAAAAATACTTTGAAATTTATATGGACCTGCTGAATAGAAGGGATTTATATCAATTAAGTTAATAAGATTCGACCGTGATGACTTAAAAATAGGCTTTATAAAAAAACAATGACTATGTTAGCAGGAAATCATGAGGAAGGCGCAGAAGACACTCGAGTTCAATATCCTGGGAACTTACAAACGAGGCTGACCAAGAAAGCGAAAGATCATCGGATCTAAAAATAATTTCAAAACATTGCGGGTGCGCCATTAGAGAATGGCAGCAACTATGAAATAATATTGGCTTAAGAATGATTATTTTGTGGATAAAGTCACGAATAATGAAAAGTAATAAATATAAAAATTGAATGTAGTGCTTTATTCTTATAAAGTTAGAACTTCGTTTAGTAACAGTGTTGAAAACATTATTGGTGTTGTTGTAATTATATAATATCATATCTTATGCAGGTTAACAGATTATCTTATAAAGGCAATAATACAACTTGATAGTAATACTCTTGGTTTATTGATAAATTATATTAATAACATGAATAAGCACTACTTAAGTGTTTATTAACAACATTTGAAGTCAAATATTTTGGTACATATATATACAAGATCAAATGGCTTATATAAAGATCATATTTAGCATATTAGCATATTGAGAGTCTATTAACTGGCATAATATTTTAAACAAGACGTCATTAAAACAAATTTCTTCTTTCAACTACAAAAATTTCCTTTTTTTTAAATTGTAATGAGTTCTCGCTAAAATAATATTTAGTAGCCTATTAAAAAAAAATAATATTTACCAAAAAACATTATTGATGCTTATTTACTATTTATTATTGTTTATTTACTTAAGAATTAGTTAAGCAGTAACAAGCCTTAACATCTGCAACTTAACTAATTACGAATCACTCACATTTCTTAAGGCCATAAAGCTTTTCACTTATTGTTCATAACTTTTTATACTGCAGTTCAGGTTAATAAAATAAAAATTAAATTAAAAAATGCTATTAAAAATGTTACGGTAATATATATAAAATTACTTTTTAATATACCCGTACATTTAATTATTATTATAATTTTAATTATTTCCAATGGTTTGGATTTTAGGCAATAACTTTTACAATTTTTATAAATTAATCATTAAGTTTACCCGACTGACAAATTCGATTGTTTCTTTACAGTTAAAAAGAGTAGAAATGGAAAAAATATTTGTAAAAGTTCCCCTCTCCTTAACAACATTTGTAGCCACACAGCAATTTGTATCTAAACTATTTATGTATACAATATTTTTTACTTTACTTGCAATGCCTACGCATGCTTTTTGTATTATCTTGACAGCGGCAGCAATTGTTGCAGTGTTTAACATTAACAACAATTGTTGTTGCTTACTTTTTTCTAATGACAACATTTTACTTTAATTTACATTAAATTTGGAATGGAGTAGTCATGAGCATGGAGCAGGCACTTAGTATAGCTTAAGTGGGTTTTGCTGCTGTTATGTTTTCACTTACGTTTTTCGTACTCAACAACAGCTACTATATATATGTTGTATACATATATATTAATATTAAGTAACTCCTACGTATTTTGATATATAAGAATGTTAAGATATATAAAATAATTAAAATTATTTAAAATTAAAATAAAATATGAACTTAAGGTAGGTAGGTAAAGCTAATTGGCCGGGACAATGCACATATCTGATAGAACCGTAACATTACCAGCTAATAGTCTTTAAAAGTAAATAATGACAGTACACAATATAGTGCTGATACTAGCAAAATAGTTCACTGCATACTGCAATACTAAGGAGTAGTCACTAAAAACCAAAATGAACAGTTTATTCCAGTTTTAAAGAGAGACAGACAGAAGCAGGAATATGTTCTAGAGTTTCTTTGCTGTATTCTCAGTCTTTCCGTATATATCTCTCTGGTAATATTTACGACGTGCATATCTTGCTTCGAGGCAGTGTAAGGTTAAAATACTTAACAGTGTTCTACAGTTCTTAGAAGGAGATACAATTTAACTTCCTTTATATTCTCAGTTTTTCTCAAAAAGTTAACTTTCGAAAAACAGTATATGCTAAAGATTAATGACTAGAATAATAATGACTAGAGAATAACTTTTTTCTTGTTTTTAGACCAAATGGTCGGTTAATAATAGTTTCTGCATTATAACGAGGGGTATGTGTAATATAAATATAACATATAACTTATAACAGAGTGCTAAAACCCACAAGGTTATATTTCATAGCAAATATTGAAGATCTAAAAAAAATGTAACTTGCAGAGATGGACGTAGATTGACTTCAAAGCACAATATGAATTTCTTTTGCGAAGGATGTGGTGTTTTTGAAGATTAGTAAGTAAAGTAAATAGAGAGTATGAAAATTATATAGATATCCATATCAAGGTGTTGAGACTTTAAGTAGTAGTATTTAAAAAAGAAAAAAAACTTAGCTTAAAATTTTTTTTCTAATTGTGACACATGAAGAAACGAAGGGGAAATAATTTGAAGAGAGCATGTGTATCAATTAACTTTTACTTTATTTAAATTAAATGATCTGTTTAACTTTGCAGTCATCCCATTTGCGGATAGCGTAACCAGTCTATCATTTTTGTTGCGATTTGAACATTTCGATATTATCTTACTTTTTGTATAATCTAGGCTTTACACACATTATTCAAATTATGATAACCATTGGAATTAAGTAAACTATTTTCGCCTTAGACTCAACTTTTCTCTTTCGATGACATGTAGTATCATTAAATTATTTAAAAAAAATATAAAAAAAATTAAACCATAAAAATCAGATCCAAACTACATAAGAAAAAAACTCCTTCTGGGCATATAACTATATTATTTCAGATGCCAAAAATACGCTTCCTTTCCATGAAATGATCAAAAATCAAATCTAAATTGACATGGAATTTATATGAATGCGGAAGATTTCTATTCACTTCAGTTTTTGAAATATTTTTTTTTATTGTATATATATATATGTTTGTTATATTTTTTGCTATATTTTTTATTAAAAATCATAATACTAAAAACTCATAGACAAAAGCAATTGACTTGATTAAGATGAGCTCGAAAATTAGTAAAAATTATTTCAATCTCTTTTTGGATTTTTATTTGCGTTTAATGAGAAGTGTGATTTGTTGTTGATTTGCAAAAATTTGTAAAATTGTAACAATTTAATTTCGACGGCAAAGTAGTTTTATATCTTATAGACATTAATAGTTTTGGTTGATTGAAGGCATCTTTAATAGATATTACAGTTTTGCATGAAATGTATGAGGTTTTGAAAGTAGCGCAGTAGGAAGTTTATTGAAGCAATCAAAAAAATCTCGTTATTGCTGATGACTTCAGATGAGGAAGATATCCGATATATTTCATATTGGATAACTTTGAATATTATTAACAATATGTAGACATACATAATATACTTAAAATGTTGTAAAATTTTTGCAAATCTAAATGGAGTAAAATTCATATATATACTTTTATAAATAATTTGCTTACATTAGAGTAAAGTAGTTGTATGTGGAGAAATTGACACAATTATTATTTAAATGCAATTATGGATTATATGCAAGACATATCAAATAATGTCATATAAATAACGGGTCATATGACATGATTGTGATTTGGTAAAATCAACTAATCTAAGAGAGTTTTTCCATACTACTTTTCTTCTTCCAGTTATAAATAACATTTTACTCTTCTTGACTTCTATGAAAATATTTTATACAAAAAATTAAAATCATAATTATACAAAATATAAAGTATCACCCTTTCACCGTTCCCTTGAAACAATACAGTTATAGTAAAACATAAATAGATGTCATTGCTAAGATTAAATAATAGATGATTTTTTGTTTCTAGAACTAATTGCTTTAGCTGGTTGAAAATATCTTCATCATATTAGAGTAACTTCTAGATTAAAGTAAAATTTTTTTTGCTATAATATATAATTGATTGAACCTCATTTCTGATAACAACGCTACAACTCATTTGCAATGCAAATTGCTATAAATATCGCCAATAATTGCTGTTACTTGTTTAATTTTGGCAACGGCGATGTAGAATTGACAGCGCTGTTAAGTGCGACTCACGGCTAATAACAAGGCAATTTAACATATGCAACAGGCCTAAGTGAACACCTCATGTCCATAAGTTCTTTCGATCAAATGTTATTATTAAATCTACAGCAATCACGCACCAACAAATTCAAATGGCTCACTTAATTTTGTCAAATAAAAAAGTAAAAATATAGACAAACGACAGCCTGATTTTTTTTCAGTGCATTTACACTGCGTGGCATTAATGCATTTAATTAATTACTTGTAAATGGATTTAGCTATGTGCATTAAATTTATTTTTTCAAATGTGAAAAAATTTTAAACTTGTTTTTGATGTGTTTGACCAAAAATTTGATAAATTGCTTAATAAAATCCTCTAACAACTCGATCGTAATATATGATCGCTATGAAGAAAACAGAGTTTGGGAAGTCAAAATGAGTACATGCTACTAGATATGAGTAAAAGAATAGTTTCAAATACATATTTTGTTTTATATAAAATAATAGTAATAAAAATATTTAATTTATTTTTACATACTCGTATATAGAATGTTGAAAATAGGTCAAGACGTTTGCAATGACGTTAGTATAGAGTTGCAAGCCCAAGTAGTTAAAAATAATAGATTGCCTCTTGAAGTCAAATTGTTTCAAAACTATATATTAGCTAAATACAAAAATTTAGTATTATAGTGAAATTAGCACCTTACAAAACTGGGCATACTTATAGATGCAAGCTGTAGTTTCTATGAAGAGAATGAGAAGTCGGCCACACAAGTGTTGTTAGAATGCCTTGCGCTAATGCACATATGAAATAGGCTCCTAGGAATGCATGTTCTTACGGAAGAGGCAATAAAACTCTGTGAAGTAGTTTCTATACTACTTTTTATTAACAAAACAGGACTTAAAGACCTACTATAAGCCCAGAAGGGGGCACAATAGACCCGACGGTCGCAGTGCCACATCCCGTAGCAATAATAATAATAGTGAACTTAAGACTAGTTTTAAAATCTGCAGTCAAATTTGATGTTCTTTATCAATTTACTTGTACGCTTTCATTGCTAGATTGTAACTAATGAAATAAAACAATAGTTTTAAAAAGCCTAGAACGTTCAATTTGAAGTACAAAGTCTGATTCCATAAAAAATCTTTGCACTAGGACTTCTATGATTGTATGGTGGTAGACATTTCATTTACTAAAATCAAAAATTGAACAAATATACATGGTATTACACTATGAGTGTATTTTAAAATTTTCAATTTAAAATACAAAGTCTGTCTCACATCCAAATAAGATTGATTCGTCGTAGAAGAATGGTGTACGCTTTACATACTTACATCAAACATTTTACTATTAGTTAATATTTTCAGTAAAGCCACTTTGAGTAGATGGTCAAAATAAAAAGAACGACTATAAAATACACTTTTAAATTGGATAAAAGTGGTAACGAATCGGTAACGAATCCATGTTCGTCACATAAGTTCTTCATGATTTCGTCAATTTTATGATAATCACGAGAATTTTAAAGACAATGACCACAAAAATCACTCGCAATTAAAAAAAACCATCGAAGAATACTAAAAAAATGTTCAAAGAAATCGCTTTTTGGTCTGCAAAACTCATCGAAGAGGACATTGGCATATCGGAAACACAGCCAAGCGCATTTTGAACGATAATCTGGGATAACGTCTATGCCAACTTTATGGTACACTATATGACATACAACCAAAAGAACTAGAGAGTTCAGCAGTGTTTAGTTATATAGAGAACTTGTCAAAGGAATCCTGTTTAAGTCAAGCATGGTAGCTATTGCAACTGTGGAAGAAACGTAGTTTTTCTAATAAAAACCAAAAACAAAATATCAAGGTGATGTTTAAAAATAATTGTTTTCTTGGATTTGTGATGAAGAAATATCAAAATTTTTATAATTCTCATATATTTAATATCTTATAATCTATAAAAAATATACTACTACATTAGAACAATTGATTTTCCCTTCTCATTGAAGGAGTTGGTTTTAATATATAGTTTATTTGTAGGCGCAGGGATTTGTTATAGGCGCCATTTGTCGAAAGTTTTTTTAGAGAAACTAAAACTAGAACTTATTTCTAAAACTAAGACTTTAACTATAATACTATGATGTCTTAAGATTATTAATAAACTTAGAAAGGCATTTATATATACTTAGCATTGTTTATGTTAACTAATAATTTTTATGCACTCGTATATATTGTAACCACACTAACCAAATATTCTAATAGCGCCCTTAACTTGTCATCGTAAGTGCTACGTTACACGTTTACTACTTCAAGTCGTTGATCCAATATGGATGCTTGGCATGCTTACGAAGCGAATTGATATCTCATAGAATTTTAAATTTTTTGTTTTGCTCAGATATTTTGTCATACAGCGATGTTGTAACGATTTTGTAAAAACTCAACAACTGAGCAAAACAAAGAAAAACTGTTTATGTCATGCTACAGAAAACACCGAAGACATTGCTTTGTTTTTGTTTCTCGTGTGTCTTTTTTGTAGCATGACACTCGTATGTATTCGCAGTAATGATTGCAGTGTTCAAGTTGCAGTGTTGTTTGCATTCCACTTCAGTAAACGCCACTGCCTTTCATATTGCACGTATTGATTATCGCGTTGCAGTTCAACGACATTTCTGTGCATGAATAATGTAGGGCATTTGTTTTCGCTGCTGATTTTGAAATGTATTAAATGTCATTAATGTTACATCATTAATAGTGCAGATTATTTATTACTTTTCTTTTTTGTTTTAAATTAGATTTTATGAAATTAATTTTTTTTGTAATATTACGCATCTATCTATATGCCGGTATCCACTTAAAATAATTCAATCAATGATCTGTTAATCTTTTGAGGTACAACATCAACTCACGTAATGGTTTATATATAAGAGAATTATTTCCATTTCTAGCTTTAAATTTTATACGAACTAATTGCAACTTCAAACCTTATGATGTCCGAGTCAAATGATCGAGGACAAGGTGCCGTTTGAAACTAGTCGAACATCAAACTGTGTTCCATCGTAACAAGCGAATAATTAAGAAAAACTCTGCCCAAAATCATGTTTCTACTGCAGCTACAATTACTTATGTGCATTAAATTAGTAGCATGTTTCCACTGCTTACTTAGTAAGTGTAACTTACCAATAGTACATTCACACTATCACATTTTGGCGGTTTACTCATTAACGCCGCTAATGAGGATAATTTTCCATACAAATAGCTTTCAAATAAATGTGCGCATTTAAGGCGTAAAATGTTAAATGCAACCCTTGGAAATAAATTTCCCACAAGGGAAATTACCAAAAATATATAAAACACATAAATAAAATATATAATATGTAAAATCTGTATAAATGAATTAATATAACAATTATATATTCAATTTTTCTGTTTGATATATTATTAAGCAAAGTTTGTAGAAGTTCATAAAATTTGTATAAGCTGCCTAAATGAGCTCATTATAATGTAAACGCTCAGTCATTAATATAAATGAGTATTTGAATAAGAAAGTGTGAATGAACTACAAGTAAATTTTATTAAGCATTTACAAAGCTTGAGTGATTTTTAATTTAATTTAAATTAAAGTAAGGACAATTTTAACAAAAATGTTAAATGCAACTATTAATAATAAATTTCCCATAAGGGAAATTATCAAAATATTTGTCATATGTTTTATATATAAAATATAAAGAAACAACAGCTGAGCTGTAAACAAACGTACTGAGAAAGTTAATATTTAATAAAATCTTTGTTTTTGTTAACTTAATATCTAATAGATTTACAAAATATATATATGTAACTGTCGTTATGTCAATGAAAACGACAAAATCTTAAAGTTTTTTGATTTATTTATAACGAACTCATTTATATGAAAGCTTTTTGTATAGTAAATTGTTCTAATAGGACAAGTGGGAACATGTTGTAAGATACCTTACACTTTTAATGTTATAATAAATATTGGATTTAATGATATGATGAGTTGTATGAGATTTGTAAGCAAGACTATGATAATGTACGAGATTTGTAGTAATAAGAGCTTAAGCATAATTTAGTACCTGTATTAAAACATAAAATCATATCATTTATATATATATATATATGATTTTAATGCATTAATATTTAATTACAATAAAGTTATCAAATAATTATCAAGCTGTAAAATAAAGTTATGATACATATCTTACGATTCAAACTAGCTTATGGTAGTTGATTTGATAAATTTATATCAGTTCATAATGAAATAAATTTGAAAGACTTTATGTTAGCTCTCAACTGAGTCTTTTTTTCTTGAATGCCTACAAATTCTGTCGCTCCAAAAAGTACAGGAAAACTGAAGACTAGCGGGTACTGCACTAAACATGACAACAAAACCCAAATCTGTCATCTGAGCTGGCAGCTGAACGGCTTTATTAAATTACCCGCCCGTTGACAGTTGAGGCAGTATTTGGAGCGCATTTCAGTTGTTAAATTTTATGTTTAACATTTTTAATAAATTTTTCAAAATATTTTCACAAACCATGTTTATTTTTTTGAGTTAAATTTATGTTTAGTATAAACAATAAAATAGTTTAAAGTGGTGTCATGAACTTTTTTTTGGAAAAACAATAAGCTTGGCTTACGATAAAGACACGCATGACGTTCCGAGAGTCATGGTACACTCACGCATGCCTTTACATTGAGATATGCCTTGAGATTTGCAGTGCATTAGAAAATTGTGTAATGTGTGAGTGTGCAGAGTGTTAAAAATGCACATATGTATGAAATAATTAATATACATATGTATATGTTATATATAGAGAGTTTCTTGTATATCTCCTGTGAATGCCTAAAATGATTCATTGGTCCAAGAAACAGAAAAAATCGTATGAGAATTGGAATGAACTGTATTTTCACTCAGTATAACTGAGATACTAAGTTTCAAAGAATATTTTAGGGATGCCTCTAATAACTCAAAAATAAATCATTCAAATAGCTTAAGAATTCTCTAATTATTCTACATATATGAATATATTCAACTTGCTTTGATGTAACCAATATCTTGCTATTTCTCTTGAGGAGAGACTCTATTATGCGGGGCATGTGAATAAGTAACATTTAGAGTTTCCTGCACCGATTCCATATCCTCAACTATTTGCACGGTTAAAAAACCGGTTTATATAGTTTCCAGCGATTCTAATCAGAATTAGCAAAGCCTCAGATTCATATCTTAGGTTGAAGAATCCAACCCCCCCCCCCCCCCATTCCATTTTGCGTTTCTTAGATCAAGAATTTTGTCTGAAAAAAATTATTATCTATATGAGTCTATATACGTTTTGGTATTAATTTTGGTTTGCTGGTGATGTATACTAAAAACTGCTCAATGAAATCAATGGTTTCTTCAATATAAACGAAAAATTTGACATTACGTGGTCATGTAGTTTCAGGAGCAATTAATTGAAAATCTAAGCACTAATATTGCAAAAAGTATCAAAAGCGTTGCAACAGCTCAAAAGTGCTATTTGAGATTTGACTGTCTAGATAACACGCCTTCATGGTTGTGATTAGAAAGAGAGTGAGACTAACGTGGCCAATAGACATGTCATTTTTTGCATAACGTGGCCCTCAGATGTCAAAAATATTGGCAGTTGTTCTGTGTATTAAATTTTTTTAAAACTGATTGTCTCTTATGCTTGAATAACTGAAAATTCATTTGAAATATTGCTGAAAATATTTATAATGTAGTTCAAGTATTAACTACTAAACCATAAAATAATTGAAAACTTGGTTTCAAAACAATACCGCTTCTATCAAATCGAAACTTGAGCTTGTGTAGAAATTATAAAAAAAATTTTTTTTTTCAGTAGTAACATTGAAAACGGTTTTAGATGGATTCAAAAAAAAAACTTCAAATTAAGTTATTATGAAATATTAAAAAAAAAATCTAATTAATCAATTAGACTAAACTGTTGTTACTCTAGGGTGGTCCACTCTACTCTCAGCACCAAGACGCAAACTCTACTGGAATTTTCCATACTTTGCGAAAACAAATGTACTTTAGTTTTAGTTTCCATTTGATATGTATCTCAGCTTAGCTCTGTGTTTATTTACCGGTTTTTTAGTCTGTGGTTTCGTTTACAATAAAGTAATTAACACAAAAATGCTGTTATGTATCCGCCACGGTTTCGTTTTATAGCGCAGATACGAGTATTTTTGGAATTTGCATTCACTCACTTCTGTTGGTTTTCGAATGCAAGATTTAAGTTTTAATTATTGCCCTTGACAAAATTATTACAAATTAAAAAATTAGAAACCGCAACTTCACAAAATGCACAATTCAAATTTTGCTGGAATCAAGTCAAGTCGAAATGCATATGAATTCTTGAATTCTTCCACATTTGTGTATTCATTGTCTCTAAATGCACCTTGAAGAATTTTTTTTTCTGTATTCTTCAATGTTTGTTCTCAATTTCTGTAATCAAATATTAAAAATCATAAATGCATAACAAATTTCGTAATCATTTTGGTGGTTAATCTATGGTTTGAAAATTAGAAAAATCTACTTAATTGAATACTTAAATAAACTGAGAAACGGTGGCTTGAAACTTTTTGTCATCGCTTGATTTTGAATTTCTGCTGAACATTCAATTGTTTTTATAAAAATATTCGTCAATTGGAAAAATCGGTAATTATTTTCAATTAAACACAGTTTTTGACTAAATATATATATTAACCAGTAATAAAAGTGTCCAGCATAAGTGATGAGTTTTATTTGAATGAATGCAGATATCATTTTTCGTGTTGAAACTTATTCTTGTATTATATACGAGTCAGAGAACTGTAGATTTAATGTGCCTTTTTAAATGCGGGTGATAGAACAATAAAAAAGTTCCAATTTCTTTTTAAAGTAATAGTATTTGTCCTACTTTACAGAATTTTAATGCAAAAACAAATTTGAAGTGTTCACTCAACAATATTCTGAGAATATGCAAAACACCTTCTTCTTCAGCACTGAACAGTGCTCTTTACAAAATGTTCCTTACCTACTTATTTGGCCATAACAACCCCTTAATGGGTTTCGGTCTGACGCAGCATGTCACTCCAGGCGCCTCTTCCTCGTACATGCCTTCTCCAGTGTAATTCCGGTAAGTGCTTCTTCAACTTGATCACTTCAACAGAGATAAGGTATACCTCTACGCTTTCTTCTTTTCTTCTTACCATCTTTTTCACTAGAACATCTTTATCCATTCTCACAACATGTTCAAGCCAGCGAAACTTTAGGTGTTAGGTGCTGAATTATATCAATGTCGTGAAAAAGCTCATATAGCTCGCGACTTATAATGAACCTATAATGTTCTGTTAAATTGCTTGCTATAATTCTTGAATTTTTATTTATTAAGTTTAAACAATCTCAATTATATGCGCAAATTGTAATATGATATACTCAGTAATTCAGTATAGTTTTTTTTTTTTCGTTCTTTTTTTCTTTCCTAATAGACAAAGAAATTTTGCCTTTTCACAGGTCACAATAGAATATATTTGCCTTTCCTTCCTTTCTCATTATTTTTAACCTTAAATACTCAGAATCCATAGAATTCTTACCTGAAGTTTTGACGAAATATGCGAGGTTCATAGTGGTGTGTCTAAAATATCATAGTCAGTTTCGATATCACCTAATGAGACTTGAGTGAGTGATTCTTCTACATAGTAAACTTTTTTTTTTAATAACTATATATTTTTTCTGTTTATTTATTTCAATAAAATATTTTGATATGTGAAGAGCTTTTGATATATGCAGGAACCATTCCTTGGTTCAACAAACGAAAATATGATTAAGGAACGACATTTTCAATATTAACCGAAATCTGTCTAATATATAATATATACTAGCATATTTATCATAAAATCCTGAATGAAGGGGCCAAGTTGTTCTTAATTAATGTAATAATGTTATTTACTTCTTAACACTAGATGGCACTATTGCCCTTTATATGTAAAATCATTATAAAAGTTCGGAACTTTCAAGTTCAATGTTTAGAGGACCGAACAGTCTACAGTGTGGTGAAAAAAAGTGCTCAGAATACCAGGTTTTATTTAAATTCCTAGTCAAATCGGTGAACTGCTATCGTGCGCTTTGGTGAGAATAATGCATATCACATTCCTAAATCTTTTTAAATATATTTTTTTTGTGACTTTTCCGATCCATCAACATGGATGGCTTAACTCAAAAACAGATATTTATATATATATATACATATTTTAATGTCACTTTTGGCATTAATTCCAGTTTCAAGGCAGTTTAAATATCTGCTCACGTTATAAATATGTGAAATTAACAGAGTAATGCGGGTACTCGATTACAAAAATTGCTGCCAAAACAAAAAAAAAATTCAGATTTAATGTTACTTTTTGTGATTTAATTTAATTTTCTTGTAAAATTTTTATTTAAATTTAGTTTCTGGGTTTGAATTTAAATTTTGTCTGGCTGATTTAGGCACGTTACTTCGCAGTTTCACATACATTTGTAGCCTACGCATTTGGTATAAGTAAACACACTAATTCGTTAAATTTGCAAAATTAAAAATTAAAAAAAAAAACTTTATTTCACATAAATTCACGGTGAGTTCTTCAAAATACGAATATCATTAATTAATTAATTATGTAAAGATTGAAGCAATAAACAACTTTATTCCACTAAAATGCACTTAAATTACAGTTCACTACTAGAAATTTATTTACAATTTTATTTTATAGAAAGGCATCGCTTCGGAAATTTATTGCTTCCATCATAAACTAAACGGCCTCTTAGCTGGTGATTGTTGCAACGGACTTACATTCGAAAGTCCGGCAGACCCACCACGATCTTGTCTTCATTAATTCTAGCAAGACTATTAGATGCTAAGAAATATTCTTGATATGCATTTGTTGTTTTTGACTATTATTTTTATAGTCCCAATACTTCCATCAATGTCCAAAACAGTATTTATTTTGAGGTCTTGATTTAGTAGCACTATTTCAGGAAAATATGTCAAGCAACACCATCATCTAAGGCAGTGCAAAGTACGACCCGCGGGCCACATGTGGCTCGCAGCTTATGTTTATACGGCCCGCGACATTATTTTAATCTACTACAAACTACAATCTACTGTACTGATAAAACTATGTTATCTTTCAAAAAATCGACTAAGAAAATTTTTACAGCACATTTTTGAGAATATTTTTATGCTAAAGTGTTTTGTAGATATCAGAACATCAGAATCATAGTCTGGTGATGCGAAATCAATACTGTCCAGAAATGCATCAAGCTTCCAAGTCTAATTTTTTTGATTTTTGAGAGAGAGATACCTAGTTTCTCTAGAGTACCAACTACAATCACATCTCAATCATTTTACCATTATCAAAGTAAGCTTATGGATAAATCTCCAAAACTATATACAAGTAGACACTTGTATATAGTTCTATACGAATAGATCTACAAAAAAGTATTGGTTATAGCATACACATTTCCTGATAGTGAAATGTGAATGGATAAGTGGGTGGATAGTATATTTTATGTTTACACCAAGAAATCCACAAACCATGAAAGTAACTATAATGCATGGCAGGTGAACGGAAGTGTAATCATAAACTTTACAAGCAATCAAATGAAACTAAAAATTAATAAATTTTTCCAAAGCCATGCGTGAGAGCTTTTTCTGCTACTACCACACATCCTTTCGCTTTAATTTTGAATAGTTTTACGACTATTTATTTTATGTTTGTTTTTTTTTCTTTTTTGTTATCGATAATTGATTATCTGTATTATTTTTTAAAAAAATATATAAAAGCTAATTATATTTAAAGGAAAAGACTGTGGCTTATGTGTGGTCCCAAACATAAATTACATATTAATAAACTGGCGTTTGCATTTCGATTGTACGGTTGCGTTGCATTTTACTGCTTATTCAGTTGCTTAATTAACTTGTTAATACATTACAACCAACAACAACAACTGCAGCAACAGCAGCAACAACAACACCAGCAGTAGATTGCAACAGATTGCAATTATTATTGCATCAACAACAATCATTTTATATGCAATAAAATATGTTGTTAACAAGCTGAAGGTATTTTTACTGCTCTTCTCTTTGGTTTCCAAAGATAAAATATTATTACCTTTGTTGGCAACTTTTTTAATATTTTTATTTTTAATTTTTATTTTAATTTTTAACAAATTTAACCATATGGTCGCTTTCTGAAATTCCTTTTTATTTTATTTTGTTTTATTTTATTTTTTTCTTTACTGTATGCATTTCATATTTTTATTTTTTAGTATCTTTTAGTATCCATAAATGCATACTAGAGGCTTTCTGCTTTAATTACCCTTTTCTTTTTCGGTTTTATTACGGAATGCATACGAGTGTGTATTGCAGCTTCGTGCAGTTTATCTGTTTAATTATGAAAATTTATCTCAAACTATATTTAATTTGTCTTATAATTCGTAATAAAGGAATGAAAAATATTAAACAATTTAAAGATAATAAAAATTAAAGGTGTTAAATGCTTTATCTATCTTTGCTCTTTAAAACTTTTTCAAATTTTCAAATTTTTTTAAAACATTATTTTTTTAATTATTTATTTATCTATATTTTGCTGTTATACAAGTTCACTTTAGCAGCTTAGATGTTTGTGTTTATCTGGCTTTTAACGCAGTTTTATCGCCTCTTAAAATTAAGCGCACATGCCACAGTGGCGAACCCATAAAATTGTCAAAATATTGTGCAGTTGCCCAAATAAATAGAAAAATTCAAAAAAAAAATTAAAACAAAAATTAAAAAAAATTAAAAAAAAATTATAAATACATTAAAAATAAAATTTGAAGCAAATACAGTGCTTGGAAAGGTATTGATAATTTTTTTCCATTCGGTGTATGTTTGAATAACTTTACGAATAATAAATTCGGAACAAAGTTCTTTTATCTATGAATATATCAAAATTTTCGAAAAACACAAATTATTTTTGAATCACAGTTTGAATAATGAGATACACTTCCTCTGCTAAATAAAGAACATAAACCTTAGCTATGAATATCCGATGTCGTTTCCAAAAATGAGAAGATAAGCTTATGTCAAATTGCTAAGAAAATTTGACTTGTAATTACTATAGTAGTTATCGTGTAACCACAATTTTAAAAATTGCACTGAAATTATTTATACATATATTATTTGTACATATATACAGACATCAGTAATGATGCCAAGCAAGAGTATGTTTAGGATTGATCGCTGCTCACAAATGGAGGGCGCTATATCGCTAAGTAAGGCTATATGCATTAATAGAAAAATCAAATGGTTTATCAGTGTGTGTGGTGACATTGATACACTAAAAGTTGTGGTGTTGTAAAACTGAATGACAGTGATAACAAGGTGATAAAAAAAGGGATAATATTGCATCGTATTTTAAGTGGAACTGATTCCAGAATACGAACACAATAGCTATGTTCCACGAGCTACTCGTAGTAAGACTCAAGTAAAATTTGTACGAAATATATATATGTATATATATATATATGTGTGTATATATATCTATATATATGATTATATATATATATATAATCCTTATTGTCAACGTTGGTGATAATTAATCTAATCTAAGGATTATGATTTACAAATTCACGACCAAAAAGTTTAAAACTTTTTAAGAAAAGCTCACAAGAACTGACGACAGACCTTAATAGTTTGGTCTGGTATCATTATTAATGAATAAAAAACTAGCAACTATCACTGTCAAGAAAAACTTTTTAAATAACACTCTTTTTTATGTCCACGCATGTGAGGAAGAAAAAGACAATACCATCAAAGATGCCGTCTATGTGAAAGTGGAAGTCGACGAAACCTTATACAATACCTATGGCAAAGCCTTGCTTGTGCCGGCAATACCAATCAAATTTAGGGTAAATGTTTCAATCAGCAATCGAAGAGGAGTTTTCGCTTGACTGTAAATGATTTCAGTCTTTTTTTCCACTCTTCTTTTTAGAGGATTAGAATTGAAGAAGGAAATGTGACGGTAGAATGCCAGGAAAATAAGATACATATAGCCTAGGGAATTTTTAAAAATCTTTCATATTTGTTTTTGACCCAAATGAATTCTTAGCAAATAGTTTAATATTAAATATTAAATGTGATTAGGTACTAATGTAGTTTGGTGAGTAAGTCTCCTCAGAAACGTGTTAATCCTATAAGGGGACTTCAAATTCTATATTTTTTGCAAATTTGTTCTGTTTAGTTTCACTTAATGTAGTTGAAAGTTATTATATTTGTGTTGTCCATTTCAGATCAGACTAATTTCGTTAAAGTGAGAAAACATTCCAGCGACTTTTTGTATCTTCTGGACTTTGTGATTGTATATATTTTTGAATTAAAAAAATTGTAAGATATTAAATTTTAATTTTGATTAATTTTCCAAAATAAAATTTTGTATATTAATTTTTTGTTAAAACATAAATAATAAAAAGCAAGAAATTGAATTTTTCTTAGATTGAAAATTGAAAGCTTGGCACTGTTTAATTTAATTGCTGTAGTTGTGATTCAAAATTTGAAAATTTGGAAACTAATTTTAATCTGAGCTGTGACTATTTTGCAAAATAAATCAAAATTAGTTTAAATATGAAATTAAATTTAAAACCAAAACTTGTATATAGTTTTAATATATGCGAAGCAGTAATTAAATTATATACATATATATATATATATGTATATGTTTCTTTTCATTTTGAGGCATTCAGTTTTTCAGTGGTTTAGTAATTCGTTGATAACCTGAAAAAATCACCTGCTAATCCGGTAAGCACGCTCGAAGTCTATGCAAAAAGCGTGTCCATGTTAGTGTTCTTTTTATCTGCAAGTGTTAAATTGTATTTCATTTTATGGATATAAATTTTTTAGTGCTTTTTTTTTCATTTTTCAGTCATTTCAAAATTGTACAGGTTGTTTCTGTTGGCTTAGCAATGGATTTTAGTGCCTTGCTATATTCAATTGGTTACAGTGGACTTTGTGAAATCGAATAAAGCTAAAGTAAATAAAATGTAGCCGAAATTGCCACAGTCGTCGCCACAGTCGTCGCCACAGCCACAGCTACAGCACCAAGCATTGATTATTGCTTCATGAACAAGACTAAACATTAAAAAGAAAAAAATTAATAAAAATTATATAAAAAAATTTATAAATTTTACGATTAGAAATGTAATGCATGCATAACTCTAACTCTAACTCTAAATCCAATCTACGTGGTACAAGATCACTCAAACAGCCAAAAACCAAGAAAATACTGAATACTGAACAGAAAAAGTAAAGATCGTAAAAAATAACAATAATTTCAAAACATTTTGCACGGATCATAAGGAGTAAAACTCTTAAATTAAAGACTGCGCAAATCTCGCGCAAGAAAGACCGTCCCAGACCGTCCCAGAGAAAAGCATTAAGGCAACAATCGCAGCTTGCCACACTCTTACACGTACCAAAGACAATCCGAAATGGTTGCCAACATGTCTGCCACTGACGCGATCTACTGCTGTTAGAGCCGTTACTGTAGCAGCACTGTTATTCCCGCTGTTACTGCTGCTGTTGCAGTTGCAGTTGCAGTTTTCGTTACTGTTATAGTTACGGATTCCGGTACGATTATGTCTAACATCACTGTTTGCTATAGTTTTTATGGTTACACTTGCGACTCACTACCGCAACCGATTTTATTGTGGAAAATTGCATTCGCCGCTGTTACCACTGCATTTACTGCATTTACTGCATTTCCGGCATTGAACGCATTAATTGCAAGCGAATGTGGCCAGTGGCATTTTGTTGTTGGTGGCTTGTGGCGGCATTTAGCCATTTGCTACCCTCACCTGAACGATCTTGTCATGGGGGAACATAAAAACCAAAAACATGCACATGCACACATTAGTAGAAAAGTTGAGCACGCGCTTTCAGCAACTTCATTTGCAAGAAAAGTGAAAGGAATGCATTCGTATGCTCTTATCCTGCTTATTTATTTCACTTTTATATTTCAATCCAAATAATTGTTTTTATTCTTCCGCGCATAAATATCATTACATATTGGAACACAAGTCAGAGCAATAAAATTCATCTGAAACATATGTGAATCGCAACACTTCATTTCCTTACGAAAAAATTCGCTGTATTCAGAGACATTATTTCGGCTTAGTCGGTTTTCTTGGTTTTGTTTTCTTAATTTTCTAATTTGTTCGACTTTTTTATTACTTGTCCATTAAACTGTGGTTTAAACCAATCTCATCAATTCGAAAATGTACGACGCTTGGTTATCCAAACTTTTGACCAATTTACTTTCATAACAATCATAAATAAATATTTTAAGAGTAAAAACATTCAACCATTTGGATGTATGACTGAGAGCCATATGGCAATGTCTGTTCGTCAAATGTAGAAATCCTGTTACGAGCTCAAGCAAGGATCTTAAAAATGATAACTGGTGCACCCTGATATATCTGTAATGAAAACATACATCTCGATTTGAGAATTCCGATGGTTGAAGTCGAATTTGTGAAAATAAATCAGAAACATGTTTCAAATCTTGTAAACCATGTGAATCCGCTGGCTGGACCACTTGCTAATATAACAACTTCCCTCTAATTAAAGGGAATGATAGACCCACCATTCTGCTTGCCTAAAGATCATCCTGATTAACTTCACTTATCCATGAGGAGGTCAATGGGTGATGTAACATAAATAACTCTAAATCATAGAGCGCCCACAAATTTGGCACATATATATTTCAACTTACAAATTTTAAAGACTATATAAATAAATTATATAAATGACTTTAAATCACACAGCTTTGGCACATATATATAATATATATAAACTTCTTACACACATAACAAACATAAAGTAATATATATAAAACCTAATAACGAGGCGCTCACAGCTTTTTTCATTCATCAATATATCTTACTACCGTTCTCTCTAATAATAACTAGTATATTAACAATAGATATGCTAACAAGTAGTTCCGTTTGATTAACTATAAAGGAATGAAAACATTATTTACTCTATAGGTAAAACAAGCGGGCTGCTTGCTGTATCTCCATGAGATTTCAAGCGGCTGTACAATTTCGTAACCCTTTGGGTGTGGAAAAGAGAGATTTGAAGAGGGAATTAAACAAGTTATTACTGATTATGAATTGATAGCTGTTAGACATATCATCCTATAAATGTATGTTAATAAGTCGTTATATACCACATACATTCAATTTAGATTCCTTCAATATTGCGAAATAAAACAATTTTATTAATTGCATAAATTTTATCCTACAAACACTGTACTTCTTTTTCCATTAAAAACTCATTAAGTTCATATCTCGTCCATATTTCAGTTGTTAGCTGCATATTGATTTAAATTATATAAACTACTACTATTTAGGCGAGTGGGTAATACAAAATTTTATGCCTTGTATAAAAGCAATAAAGAGTCAGGCATCAAAGTTGCTATTATGTTGAAATTATACCAGCAAATCTCGCCCATCAACAAAAACTGTATCAGTTACTAGTCGTTAACGCAGTAGTCCCACTAACAGTTGCAGTTGCGAGTCCGCCACTATATACGCGGTTCAACACATCCCCCAACATTTGACACCGCAGTGGGCACTGAACCCACTGAAGCAATGGCCGCAGCGTTCATAAACAACCGAACTATGGCACAGTGAATGTCCATACAGAAGTGGGCCAAACTTAAGATTGCATAATTTATTGCAATATTTGCAACAGTTCTTTTTGCTTTACTCAGCTTTGCTTAGCTTTGCTTAGCTTTGCTTAGCTTTGCTTAGCTTTGCTCCTGCTGCATTCGATGTTGCAAGCAATGCATCAAAGGCCACGCCTCTGATTTAATATCGATCACCTTAGTTCGAACGTATATTTTGTGCGCGCGGCTATTTCAAAACAACTTAAGCATTAACAACAACATCGCCGCCAACAACTTGTGGCATCCACCGACAACTCGTGCGGCGATTTTTTCTTTTATATATATTTTTTTTTATTTTTGCAGTGTACAATTTTGTTAAATTTTTTACTTAGTTTTTTTCTTCTTCGGTTCAGTTTTTGGCAACTTTGATCGTGTGCCTTATTTGATACGAATTTACATTGGAACTAGACCAAACCCATTGGCATTCATAATAACGTCGTAGTTTCAATATTGATGTTGGCATCGAGATCGACATCCAAATCGGAATCGGCATCGGCTTGGGCATTGGTATTAGCCCGTCAGTTAAGGGAGTAGCAATTGGGAGTGATGGCTAGTGGCTATTGTGGCGCGTGATTTATTTCATAAATTTTAAATTGTTTTAAGCAGAAGTATGCCGAAATCAAATCAAATTGTTTATTTCTTTGGTATCCATTGTAAATGCTCAGTTTTTACTTTTTCTCCGATTATTTGTTGTTTCATGATGACAATATGAAATTTTTTTCTGGCATTTACATTGCAACTTTGTAGCTTACTTTCTTAATTTTTTTGTTGTTTCACATATAGGTATTCCTAAAATTTATATAAATTCGTTACAAAAAAAAAATTTAAATAAAAATATTTCTATTATTTCTGTTTTATTGAAAAAGGGTATAAATAATTTTTTTAGTTCTACAGTAAAAAAAAAAACCTCTATTTAAATAATAGTTTCTTTAAAGAAAATGGTTTTTAAAGTTAACTTTAAAAATTATAGTTAAAAAAAATTGTAAAAAAATATCTTTACTGCTAGTATGCACTCCAAGCGCCATATAATGCAGTTTAATGGATCGTCGAACCCCATATTAGTTATTGCTTTAAATGCCTTCAATTTTTTATTTTCAATTTAACATTGAAGGCAACAATAAATCTGATGATCGACGATTATTTCAGCATCTGCATAACAAGGCCTCAACCTATTCCCTCTTTGATTAAGTTAAGCAGTGAAGGTCTGCAAGATTACCTTTCTTATATTATGTATGTGAAGGGATAAATTTAATGCAAATGGTGACATTGAATTGTTAAGATATTTCAGAACTTCTTTGAGCACTTCAAATGATAATACTGAAACATGAATAACTATTCCAATTCAAGCTAGTACCTAATTGCTAGTATAAAAAAATCGATTTTTATTATATAAAAAAAGGCAATGAACAGGCTAATTGGTTATTTAATTAAAACTATAATTTATTATTTATATTTAAAATAATTATGTTTTATTAAAGTGATATTCCAATATTTCGACTATGTTTGATAGTAATTTTCAGGGAACTAATGATATATATCCCTGAACTAAATAATGATGGCAATGAAATAGCTTACAGGCGCCAAGAGAAGCATAGAGAATACTTCTATAAGGTTCAAATTTTTAAAAAAAAATTAGCAGTAATACTTTTAAATATGTACTTATATGGAAAGAATTGGTATATAAAAATTAAAAAAAAAATATCAAAAACTGAAAAAAATAGAGCAATTAAAGTGTAAAAGATCTCCGTTACAGTAAGGTACAATACCCAAGAGATATAATCATTGTAGTATATCGGATAATACGAATAGTTCAGGCACGTTACCATCTTAGTGTACGATACGCAACGGACCTGCATTCAAAACAATAGACCGCACGGTATATGGTAGCCATTTTTGTTTAGAATATTTGACAGACAAAAATTAAGCATAAAAAGACTACTTAACTAAGAAATCCTGATTAAAGTTCTAAAACTGCATTTAATAAAAAATAAGTTTAACTAGTAATATAAGTTTATAAAAGTTCATGTATAACTTTGAATTCTTTGTAAGAATTTTTAAAACACCAGTCCAACTTCTATAACTCCAACCAAAAACAGTGCTCCAAGGTTTTAGAGAGTAAATTACATACAATTCTACTTCCATAACTCTAACTTCGTTAACTCGAATTTCTCTATATCTCGAAATTTTGTTCCGTACCGATAGGAATATGGGAAAGCGCATTCTACAAGTTGTACATTAAGCTCTCATACAAATGATGGTATTATTGAGCACTGTAGATCTAAATTACTGGATCCAATTCTAAGCACAACGGAAAGTGATGACGAGGTTTCGGTGGATGTAATTGTTCATCAGCCTTCCAAGAATGAAATAGAAGGCTCATTCAAAATTCAGAATTTATATTTGCATTGAATGATATTACAACTGATGATCACTAGAAGAGTATGAATAAAGTGAAATTTCTTTTTACTGAAAATAAGAAAAAAAATAAAAGTCCCAAACCCTAATTTCTGAATATTTTACTTCACTATAACTTCTGTGCTTTATTTGATTCCAAATAAATAAATGTCTTCAAATGTAATTCGAGTTTCTTTCAAAAATAAAAAAATTATTAAAAAATTCTTTAACTCGAAGTCTTCATAAGTCGAACCTTTTCTTTGCAAAATTAACTTCGACTTATGAAAGTTTGACTGTACATCAATTTTATATATAAAAAAAAATATGTACCCATATTA
This sequence comes from Teleopsis dalmanni, assembly GCF_002237135.1. Lineage (NCBI taxonomy): Eukaryota > Metazoa > Arthropoda > Insecta > Diptera > Diopsidae > Teleopsis > Teleopsis dalmanni. The sequence goes on from NC_051848.1 coordinate 7,161,545, forward strand.
GAATAGTAGTAAAAGACTTTTATTAATTTTAAGAAATTTATTTAAAATAATAGCAGTAATTTTGCAAAATTAACTTCGACTTATGAAAGTTTGACTGTACATCAATTTTATATATAAAAAAAAATATGTACCCATATTAGAATAGTAGTAAAAGACTTTTATTAATTTTAAGAAATTTATTTAAAATAATAGCAGTAAAAACAATAAAAGATATTAACAGTATTGTACCGTACCCTATCCAACACTGCTTCCTTGACTGTATGGTAATCGCAGAGCGTATGAGATTTGCCGTACTCTACCGTAACGCGTATGTTTGGATGTGCGTTGAGGTCTAGACTTTGCAATAGAAACTTAATGTATAGCAACACGACTGGATTGTTAATGGGCTACGTCCTGCCCTATAAAATAATATATATGCTTCCGAAAGATAAGCTATTCTCTAAATAAAAATTATTTAACCGAAAAACATCTTCGTGTAAAATAAAACAAAAATCTACTATTAAGTATTTACTCCAATATCTTGGAGGTCAGCTCTTTTCTAATTCTAACAACGTTCTAAAATCATTAATTTCAAATAAGTGTCTTTGGTCTATGTCAGAACTTTTCATTACTTTGACAATTTTTTATGGACGCTTTAATATCTTATGATTTTACAAAGGTGAGTGTCATGACTGTGAATTAGTGACGACACAAACCGAGACCTATTGCAAATTACTCACCGACATTATTGTGGACACAAAAAGACAAATAAAAATATAAGAAAAACTTTTATAAAAAAAACTTAAAATGAATTAAAAACAAGAAATATTTTGTTGGAAAACTTTATTAAGTTTTTTTAATTGAAATAAAATAATTTATTTCAATTAATTGAAGCATTTATTTACATTTTTTTAAGAAGCATCTGATATATTATCTTCCTCCTTTATGGATTGCTCCTCATCCTTTATAGCAATATTCTTACAGTCTGAAAAAAAAAATTATTTAAATTTATTTTTAAAAATATGGCGCCCGCTTTTACCCATGCAAAAGCAATTCACAGTACATGGCATCTTGTTTTTGACGCAGGTGCATCTACGAGTGAAGCAACCCGCCATGCACCTGCATCCCACCTTGCTCTTGATTGTTTGTACGTTTTTTCCTAAAAATGGTATTATAATATTATATGGGATTGCTTACTACAAAAATAATGGTCATTTACTGTCATAGCATTGTGCATGGCAGCGATTGCGTCCTAAATTAGATGGATGCATTTGTCTTGTACAGTTTGGCGGAGGCTTAATTAGTGACATTTTTAATAACTTTGCAGAGTTTTATCAATTTGAGGTTATGTTAAGAATATAATGTATTTTAACACTTGTAATATTGAAGTTTTGACCGATTAGTAATTCGTAGCGGATATACAATGTTGCCGAACAATTAGCAAGCACAGAAATATTCCTTCGGCTACAAAAACCTTTAGGCCGGAAGTTGGATTTAATTGAAACACTTTTCGAACACTCCATTACTTTGGGACCTTTTGAAATGTTCATTAAGCAAAGCAAATATGATTTTATGTTTGATATGTAAAGGGAAATGCTTGACTAACATGTAAATGATACATAATATTTATTAAGGACGTTAATTATATTGGGTAAGGCTTAAAAAGATATACTTAGATATGTTTATGTATGATGATAATAATTATTGAACAAGCTAACTGGTCATTTAATTAAAACTATAATTTATTATTTATATTTAAAATAATTATTTTTTATTAATGTGATATTTCAATATTTCGACTATGTTCGATAGTAATCTTCAGGAAACTAACAATATATATCCCTGAGTTACTAATAAAACTAGAGATATATAGTTTTAACGATAACTTATATATATAATGATGGTAATTTTAATTTATTTATATTTTTATATAATTTATTTATAATTCAAATGAAAGAAGTTAAATATAGTAAAGACTATATATAACACATATTTTATATTGTTTGTTAGTACTATAAACTAAGTACTATAAACTAATAGTATACTATAATAATAGCAATATTTTATGAACTTTTTTCTTTTGATTCGAATGAATTACTATATTACTATATAACAGTAATGTGTTATGAAAATGGTATTATATAAATTGTTGTATTATATAAATTTTTAAAATTAGTTTCTTTACTTCTGTAACTGTTTCAAAGATCTCAAATTTATATCTTTCTATACAACCTCAAGTTCGTTGTACTTTTTTACGGGTTCCTTTAAACCAGTATCTGTTCATTAATTTTTTGGTTCATTACTAGAGAACTCCAAAACATATTTCAATTTTAAATCACTTGCTTCTTCGTCTACCTTATTATTGTAATAGCTGAAAGAGCAATGTACTTATACAAAGTACAAATATGTGATTTTGTTCTCTATACAATCCAATTATTTGCAAACATGTATAATGACTTGACTATATTTTTAATACATTCAAGCAACAAGTAACCACAACTCTAAGATATGAATATATGACTTATAACTATATCTTTCATTGCAGCTACTCTAACTATATACGCTAAACGGTAATGCAATGTCAATTTTCATAGAAAATCCAAACTAATCCATACTAATCCATATAAAAATAAAGTAAAGTTTTTATAATTGCTACTGTAAATACAGTATAACTTAATTTTTCATGAAATAATTTTTTATAATTCTATTTCTATGCAATAACAAGAAATGAAATGTTAAATTATAATCATTAAAATTATTTCTTATCATTAAAATTGTAATTACAAAAAAAGCTTGTAAAATTTTTGGCTGTTTTAGATTAAAACATAGATAATTCATAAAAATTAATAAGTCAGAAAAATAAATTCAATTTTGAGAGATATTTATCTTAGAAATATGCTCGCAATTACAATGATGAGAAATAATTTCCTTGAGTTTTTCATTTCATCTTTATAAGATCAAATAATTCATACTCCAGCCAAGGTCAATGTTCCGACAGCGTTCATAAATTACCTATAAAATAAAGAAAACAATATTACCACCGACAAACCATAAATTTTGCCAAATCTTACCTTATAACGCGAAAATAAGAAGAAGCAAATTCATTGACAAAAAAAAAGAAAATTTAAAATAATTTGCGTTGTTGCTTAAGAAAAATTTAAAGGCAAAAATTAACAGAAAAAAATAAAAATAAAAATAAAAAAATAAAAAATCCGCAAAACAAATTTCAGTACAAATTCAATTCAAAACAAAGGTTGGCAGCTTTCTTAGATTTTTTAACTGCCAATCTGCCAATCTGCCAACCTGCCAACCTGCCAACAACTGCGCCAAACAAATAAACCAACCAAGAAGTTATATATGTTTTGGTCATCTCAAGTGGAACGCCACAACCAGAGGAAAACTCCCATGCCAAATTATAGTTGCTAATAAAAATTACATGAGCACCTTGACCCGTACGGATTCGCACTTTCGTATGAGTTTCAGTTTCAGTTTTGGTTTCAGTGTGGCATCGTTTTGTCTGAGGTAAAAGCTGCTAAAATTGGCGTACAAGTGAGGTGGTTGCTTCGAATTTGCTAAAATTAAACATGTGCCTAAACCGTAAAATACAGTAACAAAATACTCAAATGATAAACAATACAAAAAAATGTGGAAAAATTCATTTAAAATTGTGAAGTACACGTTTGTGTATTTACCGCAGCCTCACATTCGCACAGTCAACCTAAACCGCACCGGATATAATATTTACAGTAACCAGAAGTACTTAGCAATTATTGACGAGATTTTTTTCCACTCTTTTTTCATTCCATCATTTATTTGTTTTTGAAGTTCTTTTTTTTTATTTACTTCAACTACATTTTTAAGTGTGAATTACCAATTTCACAATTACATGTGTCATTATCAGTCCTCTTGCTTATTCATACAATCATCCAACCATTCATTCATTCATTCATTCACTCCTTCAGCCAATTCAGTGAATGAGTACAGTCCATAATTTGGCATAAATTAAAGAAAAAATTATACACGGTTTGGTTAATATTTGGACATTATTTCGTCATTTGCATACAACAATTTTAAACGATAAAATGCAACAGAAGAAACAACAGTAATTACAGTAATTTAATAATTTTATTTGTTATCATTAATTATTCGCTTTATGTCTTTAGTGTTTCAACAAATAAATTATCTTGAATTATTTGCTTTACTTTTTAATGGCATGCAACTGTTCTGCCTTCTGCCTGTTCTGCATTCTCACAGAATAACAAAAGTATAAAAAGTTTATCTGACAAATACCAAAGATAACTAATAGTGTGTTCCCACTGGCTTTGTTAGACCAGTTAACTTGCTTAATACTGAAGCAAACTCAAGTAAGTTAACTGGTCTAACGCAGTCAGTGGGAACGTACTATTAGTTATATTTGGTACTACTCTGATAAACTTTTCATACTTTTGTTACTCTGTGAGAATAGTGCATAAAAATTAAAGTATATACTTTGACACCAAACTTCGTTAGACCAGTTAACTTACTTGAGATTCAAGTAATTCAGGCCATCTCAAGTAAGTTAACTGGTCTAACGACGCTATTTGTGTCGAAGTACATACTTCTATTTTTATGTTCGACAACAAATACGTATTTGTCATCTAAGTAATAACAAAGATAATATTACAGCATGGTGTAGACCAAAGCTGTTCAAAGCACGGTCCACATGCGGCCCGCGGCTAATGTTTGTGTGACATCTACAACAATTAGGCAAATTTTCTTTTGGTGTACTGGTGAAACTACATTATTTTATTTTTATGGTATGCCAAATAAACGAGTTTAAATTAATAAATAAATAAAACTAAATTTAACATAATCTAATTGTTATTTTTCTCCAATATAACTATGAACGTATGTATTTGTTTCTGTGGCTCTCCAATCTATACAGTGATTTGTATTGGCCCGCAATCACATTTGATCGGTACAGCCCTGGTACAGACGATGCTACATATATGCAAACCAATTATTCCGTGCTACCAAATCGCACTGTGTATATTCAAGTATGCATACCAAATTTTGGTCTGTAGACTATATGTTTCCACCTTGTTTCAAAGTGTGTAGCAATATATTTCAATAAATATTTCTATTTCGCTTCTGATAATTTTTTTATGGAAACTTAAAATTTATTTATCACCATTTCAACAATAAATGTATTCAGAAATACGTTCAAATGCCCAAAAAGTGCATATATCCAAGCAATTGCGATAATGCCTTGCTTAAGTGTCCATCTGGTAAATCAGCTGTTCTCTTAAGTCATATTAATGAGCATGAAATGAATATCAAAAGAAATTGAAAAAATAATATATATAATGAATATAATTATTCATTTATACATTAGTATTAAGTAAGGAAAAACAGTCTAACAATATCATTAAAATCACTTCTGTTACCAAAAACGAGATATAACGCATAAGTAAGAATATTTGTTGGTGTAAAGTGCATATAGCTGGGCAATTATGTTTCATATAGCCCTACGACAAAGGGAAATTAATAAAGCTATGTTTAAGGTTTGTTGTGCTGGTACTGCATAAATTGTACTAGAGTATTAGGTATTAGCGTACTAGAATACACTGCAAGTGTATTCTATAGAATACAGTCGAAATATTGGTTTAAATAAAATTTTTTTTACTAAATCTTTTTTTAAAAATTGTGTTATTTAACCATTTTTTAAAAATAAAATTTTTAATATTAAATTTCGGTCATTAAAAAAATAAATTTTTAAAGTATGACATTGTAATTTGAAATTGTCTATTTAAAAACATGCAAACTATATACTCTTAGTATAGTAAGATTTTTCTATTAATCGACGTGATCACTACTTTTTGTAAAAACTAGCACTTCGTGTAAAGAATAAGGTTTCTAAAGTTAAAAATTTTTTCATAATTTCCACCATTCCACCCATTGATTTCTTGTCATAGAATACAAAAATTTTGATTAATAGAACTGTTGCACGAACTACTCGTGTTAAAACTCAATTAAAACACAAGTAAAGTACAAAAGTACTCTCCTTATACAGATTTCCAAAGAACAGTTTTGTGTAAAGTCTGGTGAGAACACGAGAACAGCTGATTCACACATCAACACAAATTTTACTTGAAATAAAATGTACTTTTCTTTAATTTAATAATTTTCGACAGGGATGTTACGTTCTCTTAGATGCTCTCAATTACTTGAAAATTTGCTGGTGGAACACACTTGTATATACACAGTATTACTCAAAGTTACTACGAGTAGCTCGTGGAACAGACCTTACAATTGTTCTTAGTGTCTTATATAAATTTGTAGTTATTAATGCGATTTTCAAAATATTTTGAAGCAAATTTAAAAAAAAACAAATATATCTGATTATAATTATTTTAATGCCAAATTTTACAAAGCATATATATATATATATAATAACAAATTACAATAACTTTACTAAACATTACTATTATATATTGTAACTATATAGTAATCACTGCAGTAAATATATTCATTGTTATGAAATACTATATAAAGATGTTTATTATCAAATAAAATTATTGCAATTCAAGCAACAATTATCAACTGTCATATGACATCCCTGTCATTATCCCTGCGATAATGTAACATATGGTATAGAGCGAAAAAAGTTTCTTATTCATTATTTATTTTAAAATTTAACCACGAAAAGCTGTCTTATTTGAGCAAAATTCAAATATTAAATAAACCATTAATAAATAAGTAATACATAATAGTAATAGATAAGAGTATTAATACAATTATCAGGAGGTGATGCAGGACTTTATACAACGGGGCTTCATAAAAGTTTGTTTGCGGATTTAAAGCAAAGGTAAAAGTGAATGGAATGTAAAATTAAATCAATATAATGTCTGATCTTTCGTAAATTTAATATGTAGCTTTATATATATTGATGTAAGCTAAAAATTAGTGATAAGTCCTCCTTATATATTGCTTTAATATAAAAAACCAAGGTTCTAGAATATTCGATGGCGTCACTATGTATGTACACAATGTTCGTGCAAATTTATCACGTGTTTATATATATGTATCTGGAAGCTCCATAATAAATAATATTTATATAGTTATATTTATATATGTAGTCTAATCTAAGAATTACTGATAAGTCGTCCTTATATATATTCCTATAATACAAAAAAACCAAAGTTCTAGAATATTCGATGGCTTTGCTATGTTTGTACACATTTTTATTTGTACACATCTGGTGTGTTTATATAGTAGAGTCTGGAATCTCCATTATTGTAAATTTGAATACGCGAATTCATTGTATAAAAAATAAAGACGTAAAATTAATTAACGTATTATTAATTATTAGTGATTGCAATATATTACGTGGACAGCAGCAAGTAGTATCTGGGTTTGAAATTGCTTAAGCATTTTGTTGTTGCATTTGCATTTTGCTTATTTCATTTTCGTAGTCAAAAATAATTGCTAGAAAATAGTTACAGCAATTCAAACCCCGATTTTCGAGTCAAAACTAAGCAATTGAAAATGCTTAAGCAATTTGAAGCCCTGAGTTATATATAAATTTAAGTTTCGCAGCTTTATTTTGTTGTTGCAAACATAGAGTTAATGTGACTTCTCTTGGAGTCAATATATATATATTAATATATATATAATATAACTTATGCATTACTTATCTTTAACCATTTTGCATCTTGCCACTATTTGGTGTCAAATCTGACCAAATCTATAGCATTAAAATACGTAGTTTGTCTAAAAACTTTCCCGCTTTTATTTCAATACAAATTAAAAAATGATTAAAATTCGTTATAGTTGTATATACATATATAGAAATTCAAGTTTAAGTTTAAGTCACATAAATTTACAATATTATAATAATGCAACTATCTAATATACTAAGCATTAAATTGAAAAGAAAGTAACACCACATTAATATATCTGAATAATAACAAAAGCTGTAGGATCTAGTTTTATTGAGTTTCGAACGCAAACACCATAACTATAGGTGGAACGATTCCGTTTCTCAAAACCTCTTAACGAAACATTGTTTCAAGGGGTAGTTAAGTGTTTAGATACCTATCGAAATATGGTGGCACCCAACTGTACGGTGTCAGTGTTTTTATTAATGTAGAAATCTATATCATTCCACCGTATTTAAGAGATTAACATTATTTCCGTGCGCTAAGAGTTAAACAAGTGCTACTTAATCCTAGTACCGCATTCTATAGCATTTAAATTATGCTATATATAAGTAATTTTATATTCATATAAATATAAGGGCCTAACTTTACTAAATATCTTACGTCATAATATTCTACTTTGATTTATATGAAGAAGTTTTAAATAAATTTCATTTCAAATTTGTCTTCAATTAAACTGTTATATTTGTTAATTGTTGTTGGACTCGTTTTTTGTATAACAAAATATTTTCTACAAAAATACATCTTATATTCATAGTATACTTTTATATATCATTACTTTATATAAGATTAAATGTTCAGATATTAAATATGCTAAGTAGTTAAGCAGATATATAAGAAAACACTTTTGCATATTATTCTTCTTCTTTTAATCGTCTCATCCACTTCGAACGTTGGCTCATCGACAATGTTTATCGACTGTTTTGCGAAGAATTGACATCGTTGATATCTTTTATTATATTATCTTCTATTATAGCTTCGATTTCTTGCTTTAATTCTACTTTCAATAGCAGAAAAGTAAATATTTCTACTGTTAGGAGAGTTATGTACTAAGTTATGGATATAAATATTATATTAAGTTATGAGTATATAAGTATTAAGGCATGTCTTCGTTGAGCTTTTTCCGAGTTAATGCATCTGGACACTTTTACTCTCTGATAGCTGGGGGGTTTCTGCAGAGTCCCACACATCTTACTGACTAATTTGTGTATTCCTCATAAGCTTCGTGATTATTCAATGACTGAATTAACATCTGCGTACCGCTCCGTGCGGTTAGTGATTATACAGAAATTAGATAGTGCTAAATAGGGCAGCCTGTAGATATATTCTTATCCTTGGTTCCATTGAAAACAATTTGTATATTAATAGTTAGAAATTTATTTGTTTATATTATAAATATTTTAAAGCACCACCAATTTGTTCTGAGGATTTAAAAACCTATTGAGTTATATAAACTTTACTTCAACTTAATGGTTTCACTAATGGACTGTAACATTTTTAAAATACATATGCATATGCATATATGTTATGTTGATGCTTATAAGTGTGTCCAAAATATATTTAGTTTTCAAATCTAAAAAAAAATGTATCTTAATACCCATCCCCATTCATATAGCCGCTGCGGTCAGAGTTGCTACTACTTTGAAATTTTTATCTTAACTTCGATGCTGCTTTTAAATTTTATGTATATATTTAATGAGTCAAACTAATTAAGACTACTTAAAATGCATAATGGCTTTTTAAATATTTAATTAAGCGTGCACAATAAAACTGTTTTTAGTCAAATTAAAGAAGTTAAATGTTTTATTACTATTATTTGTTTATTGTTTTGTTAAGTGTTTCTTTTATTTTAATGAATTTTGTCTTACGAATTTGTAACTAAAAAAAAGATATTTTCACATATATATTTATAGAAATTTCTATGTGTATAAAATAATATGAAAAATTGAGCTTTTTTTTTATTAATATTTGAATTATTTTCCCATAAGTATCCTATGCATTTGAAATTTGGAACTCATTACTTTTACTCGTATATTTAAAATAATAATAATAACAAAATCTTTTCAATTTTTCTTTACAGGTAAGAACTGTTTGTGCCTAAGACGTCGTAAATAACTGAAGGAAATCAAGTTTTTTTCTGATATGCAATTGTAAGTGGTCTGGCGTGGGTTAAGCGCTTTTAAATACCATTTTATGTACAGATTTATCTATCAATACGTTCAAGTCATGTCAATTAAATTTCAAACTACAACTTTTTAATTTATTTAAATTTATAATATTTTTTAACTCGCCTCCAGTAACAATTTTAGATTATTTTAATTTATAGTTGCATTACACAGCCAAGTCGGTATGAGCTCTGAAGAGAACATACCGACATGCATTAACTTGTGTGTGATTTATTCTTTATCGACATATAGACAGACTTCTTTGAAAAGCTCATATGCTAAATTATTGTAATTTCGTACAGATTTTTGCAGAATTCCAAAAGATAGAATGAATATATGGTACAAGAAACATGTTTGCTTAAAATTATATATCTTATAAAATAATATTTATATATTTTTAAACATTTTCGTTAAACGACATGAATTACGTGTAATTGTAGATTAGTAACAGTTTTTTTTTTAAATTTCGATACTCGCGATTATGTGGACGTTAGTAAATATTTAAACAAAAATTTTTTAGTAATTTTCGATATTGAGTTATAATTATTTAACAACAATTACAGTTAAGAGTATGTTGTATGTTGTTCAAAGCAGTAAAGAACATAACAGGTGTATGTTATATATTAGGTGTATTCAGGATCTCATGTAATGAGCTCGGTAACTGAGTAATATAATGATAGTAACAAGAAAATGTACCTACTATTGTGTTATATTTGTTTTTATAAAGTACAATGGTACACTAAAACCTATGAGTTCTATACTGAACGTCTGAAAGAACGTTCCAAAGTAATACGAACAATTTAAGACAAATGGCATATGCAACCATATTTCTTCATATGTAACCATATTTCTTGCTTCTAGTTTCCAGACATCAATAGTATCAATGGTACACTAAAACCTATGAGTTCTATATTGTTATAGTCTGAAAGAACGTTCTAAAGTAATACGAACAATTTAAGACAAATGACATATGTAACCAAATTTCTTGCTACTAGTTTCCAGAGATCATTTGGTTCCATAACAGTCGTATGAAGCTACTGAACTCATATGTTGTAAAGAATTATTTGATTGAAAAAATTTCTTTATAAGAGCAATATGACAGACGGTTATATGATGAATAGCTCACGTCGATTTTTAATTCTTTCTGATTATGGCCATATAGGCGTGTAATATAGGCAGTCAAATTTAAATTTTCACTATAGTACTGTTATTACTGTTTGATTCCTTTTATAGTTGTGCTTTAGCTTTATCCTTTATAATGTAAGGTTATTTTAAAATTACTACATAAATATTTGCTAATGTCTACAAAGTTAATTTTAAGAAGAAAAAAAACTTTTGATTATTTGCTTTTACTATAAGAACTAGATATTTACGACTCAGAAAATACTTTATTCAAATTAATTATTGTAAGAATATACCATTCAATATATTACCAATCGAAAGTTGATGACATTTTCTTATTTCTCCGTCAACTTATGGATTCTTTGTCAAAACAATAAAAATCAGGAGTCTTTTGAAGTCAAGAATGAAACGAACCGATTTTTGACTACTTCTATTGAAGTAAATACGGTTTTAGATAGGCTAATCAATAGAAAATCAAGAGAAAAATATGGTAGTTGGAAGAGAAAAGACTTGAGTACATTCCTAGCGAGATAAAACTTCCTATCGATTATTTGCGAGATCGTTTCTAACGAATATAGTAACATGCAGCCAAGCTTTGTTGTAATAGAAAATTACAGATTTATGTTTGATCACATATTCGGCATGTTTTTTGGCCCCAGCTTTCTTTCAATCAATCAATTATAAAACAAAATCTAATCTAAGATTGCCAATAAAAATCAAGTTGAATGGTGAATTTCTATTGAATTCCAACTAGACCGGCTATGAATATGTTGCTTTGCTATTAAACTTTTATTATAAATGAAATATTTTACCTTCCACTGATTTAGTTTTCCAATCTATAGACGGTTTTTGTGGTACGTGTGCTCCATACTCAAAAGTTGTTCATATTATTTCAATTATATGCACTTTCTTAAAGCATTTCGTGAATGTCTTATTATCAATTACTGGTAGTTCCTCTTTGTTTTTTAAGAATGTTTTCCCAAAAGCTATAACTCCACTCTTTATTAAGACTAGGTATCTACACAAAAAGGCTTGATAGTTTTAACATTTTTTCCTTAACAGAAAATATGAAAGTTGCAAATTAGAAATTAAAGTATTAACGTGTTAATAATATTACCGATTTTTGTAATTAAATTAGTAGCTCAATTTAATTAGTTTCTCAGTTTGAGTCTTGCCACAAGTGGTTCCGTTTTGTCATTAGCTATTTTATTTGCTATATAGTTGTGTTAGTGAACAATATTTACAGATGATAGGGTAACTTTTGTTTATATATATATATATATATATATTATTATGCAAGATTTCGTTTATTTCTTGGCTATTAGCCAAATATCAGTTTCTGTTATTATAGTCTTTATATTACATTTCTTGTAAGATCTAATATTCCTTATAATACGGGAAATTCAATTTAAAGTTTTACTTTCTGGTCTTCACCACAATACTTTAACTAAATACTTTAACTAAATTTAAACAGTTTTGTTGATTGCATTCTTATAAGCCTTAAGCAACATGTATAATACTATTAAAAAGTAAATAGGGAACTGTGTTTCAATATATCTTTTAAATTATTCAATTTAAATTTCACGATCAGTAAATCGGGAAACATCATAATAAGCACTTACGTTTTTATTCATGCTCTATAATACAATATTATAAAATAAAATTTTTGGATATCATGTAGGGACAACATACATATTAAACAATAAATTATATTATTTATAACACTTTTATAATAGTTTTTCAAATAGTGATTTTAGACTAATTAAAGCTATAAATGTCTTTTATAAATATGTCAATAATTCGTTATATGTAGATATATTATCAAATTCGTACGTTAAGATTGCAATATTTAATATTGTTTTGGTATCAACTTATATATATATACATTAGTATATATTTTAAAAATTCTAAGAGATAAATTGCATTTGCATTTGTTGCGATACAAAAAATAACACAGATTTCACAATAACACAGAAATACAGGACTACTTGCAGTCCAGGAATACAATAATTATTTCGAAAACCACTGATGATGTTATGATATGGATCAACTAAAAATTCAATTAATTAAAAAAAAATAAAAAAAAATAATTTTTGTTGTTGTAGTTAATAAATTATTAATTTTTTTATCCTCTACGTTAAAAGTCAATAATTTTACATTGCCTTGGTTTTATTTTTTTCGGTTAAATTTTTAAATTTAGTATATTTATGCATAGTTCACTTAAACAAATATTAAAATTCAAAATGTCCAAGCACTTAAAATATCTTATTCCCTACTGACTTTTTCGACGGACTTTTTAAAAACATAATTTTTATTGGAATATTTTAAATACCTAAGCAACTCGTAGAGGTAGCCATTGTGTTTTCACAGGTTAATAATACCAAACGTATCTATAACTATAACAAGTGCTGTGTGGTGTATGTGGAGTATCTCAAACTCAACTCGTAGCTGAGTTGCCGCAATAGTGTCAAATTATTTCACATGTGCTACGTACGTAGTTAAATTTAATCGTTACATGACTTGCACAGGAAATTTAATTTTCTCGTTCGCTTGTCTTTCTTGACTTTCTTAATCAGAGCGTTTGTTTCAGATACTGAAATCAATTAAATCGGTAGCCATAATAGTGAAGTGACAACAGTCGACTTAAAGATACGGCAAACTCAAGAAACCACACGAAACCAACAAAAAAACTAAAACTTTTGTGAACATGCACTGCATTTTTAATGGGCATTTACCAATTTTAGGTTGTGAAAAACTATACGCAATTTTTCTACACATTGTAGATAAATATTATCACCTGCAGTAAGAAAAAGTTGTTATCCCGAGCAAAACACTATAGTCAGTAATATGGACTTTTCAATGTCTCCATATATATATGTATATAGTGTACATACATATATATATACATTTTGTCTAAATCATTAATTAAATGCATGTGTTAATTAGTAATATACGGAGCGAACTCCAGTATAGCATAGCTTTGGCTATCCAAATCATCTTAGTTTATTGACATCTTAATTCATTGTATTTCTGGTTTATTAGAAATGATAGTTTAATTAAGTTTCACTGCTAAAAATAGAAAAGTAGGAGTTGTTTGAACATTGAAGGCATACATTAATTAAGTTAATAAGTGATTTGATATTCTTAGTTTTGGTAGTGGTATACCTCGATATCTCGAGAACCAAGCTACATCGGTATATGAAATAGTTGAAAAAATAGCTTTAAATAGGTTACTCACTTGAACCCGTAGCTAAATCGAAGTACCTCAAAAATAAATATCGTATAGTTTTATATAAACTCTAACAACTGAAGAAGTATCGCATTACTCTTAATTATATATTCAAACTGAATACTCTGGCAGCTACAGCGTACATTTTTTTCTATCTTATTTATAAGATTTCATATTTTGTGATTAATTATAATCAAATAATAATTAAATAAATAAAGTATTTATACAGTGAGAACTTTAATATTTTTCATTATTAAACTGACACCTTTCTTGTCCACGACTGACACGCTCCTCCGTATGACTAATACTTCTCTTGGAAACTATTGTCGTCTATCTTGGGGACAACTGACACTCTTATTTGTACAATTGATACCTTTCTTCAACACCACTGATGTCACATATTTTTAAATATCGTAACTCCTTCTGTAAAGACATCAACTGACAATAAGTTGTCGCTTGAGAGTTTTCACTATATTCACTATATTTTTTATAGTGATAAAATAGTTGTTTGTTGGAAACTGGCATACTATTTGCTAACATGGTTTGATCAGAAGTGGGTAGATAGGGACAGAAGTCCAGAATTATTTAACGTGATTACCGGTCGTAAATGCTTAACACCACGATGCAGTTAATGCACACATCGGTATAATGCGCAGATAACTGCCTCATTGGAATTCCACGGTATTACGCCGGTACCCATTGGTGCTATACGCTTATATATAGTGTCCTCCTTAGTGAGAAGCATCATAATGGGTATGAGTTCTTACGGCTTATATAAAAAGACTTACAACATTTTGACTGCTAACTAAATATATTGTAAGCTATTTGTAACCGCTTTGCACTCTTATGATGTTACTTGGTTGTCGAGTTCATTATTCGTTAATAGCACTAATATTTTTTGGATATATGTATCGTATGTCATCGGTGATAATTAATTACTGATTTATAGATTTTTAATATGAAACCTTTATGGGTATATAATCTTCATTTTTAAAAAAAACTAATGAAGGACTTCTGAGAAAGTTGTGTTATTAAGATCTTGACTTTACATTGAGTGTGTTTTTTTTTTGCGATGTTTTGAAATATTAAAAACGGACTAAAAAAGCCAGTACCCACTATGTATTCAAAATTTTAGTTAAACTCGTTTTCAGTTGTACAGTTTTTTTTATAATTAATACAAAATTTACACATCATTGCTGTCAAGAAATCTGCTCTCAATTAAATTAACATTCATTTGATTAGACATCGGACGTTTATTAGAAAGTGAATTAATTGCTCTTGACTGTGTTGCATCATAAGCTGGCTGGCGGTAGCATATAAAAGGATCGTATTGAAGATATAACATTTCTGCATGCAACTGAAATCAATTGTGCAACTGGCCAAGTGTTGCGATGAAAGGATAAATTGTTTTAAGCCCATTAAAAACATAACAGAAACTGTAACACGTAATCTCTTCATACATCTACTAGGTTAACAAACAGACAAATGTTGTTCGCCTACATTTACGATTTGCTGCAAATTCACTTTCTAAAAAAATAAATATAAATATATAAAGAAATTAATAGATAAACTATATGAACTAAATAAAACTGAAAAATTATATGCGAAGCAGAGATCACTTATGAATTAATTAATTCACAAGCAAGCAATTCACTTCATATTGCATATTAAAGACCAAAGACTAAAGACCACCAAATGCTCCAAATGCACCAAATGCACCAAATGCACCAAATATACCAGATACACTCATATTAGCCACTCGTACTAAACTAGTCCAGGCTAAGACTAGACTGGTCTACACTCTATTAGACGTATAAACGGGCTTGTGCAATACCACTTGTATTGCTGTTACTGTTACTAGTGTTGCTGCTGTTGCTGTTGCTGGTACTGTTACTGTTGCACATGACACAAAAGCTAACTGCGCCAAAATTGCGAACTGAAATTATTGCAAAAAAAAAAAAGAGAAAAAAAATAAATAAATAAATTCAGTAAAATTGTGAAGAAATAAAAAATATAAATAAAATATTTACCGAAAAATCGAAGCAAACAAAAAATTGTTTTAACAGCAATGAAAATGAAAACGAACAACCTAAAAGCGATCAGCATTCAAGCGTCATTTGATAACAGCGAATTAAAATAAAAGCACTTCAATTTTTGGACTATACAGTCTAGTCTGTCTGTCCGTCTGGATGACCATGTTACTTGGTAAGTAAAAAGCGTACCCAGAAAATCCGTCGTAACAAACGAGAGCAAAAGTTAACCAATTCAACGAAACTGAAACCAAATCCAGCAAAGATGCTTGCATGCTGCATACCAAGCCACAGATGCAGGCCGTTCACTTGCAACAAAAGCTGCTGCATGGCGGTATTAGCAGCCTCCGCAGCAGCTGCAGCTGCAGCAGCAGGAGTTGCAGTAGAAGAAAGTTGAGATATATATTTTTTTGTTTTTTTTGTTAGTTTTGCATTTTTGTGCTATTGGCCAATTGAAACTGGAGCATTCTTTGCCTGCTGCACCAAATGCATGCACACTCGCGACGTATGCGAGGCAAATGCAAAACATTTTGTGGCAACTTACAAGAGCCTTGTTGCATAATCGCATGCTAAGTGTGTTGCACTACATATTTCCTGTTAGCTGTGGATTACTTTGTTTTCTTTTTCTAGTTAGCCTGTTTGAGCTGCACCACTAACGTCGTTAGCCTGCGTTAGTGATTTCATTATATGGTATGTATTTTTCTCGATATTGTATTCGTTGATTTGTTTGCTGATTTCAGTCCACAAAAAAAGGCTAACTCGGTCGACGATCTTGTGGCAAGTAGATTTAAAAAAGGTGTCATAAATCAGCGTTTGTAGACGATATGCAAATGACTTTTCTGTAGGGGTTATTTTAATATATTTTTGTGATTTTTTTTATCTTATGGTTATAATTTACATAATTATTATTACTATTTCATAACGTCCGATAAATGAAAATTAAATGTAGATTTGTACTTTGAACTGAAATCTATATGCTTGACTCTACATATCAATGCAAAATTATTCTAAGTTAAGATAAGATTTGTAGTTATAAATCATTAATGACCACAAAAACCATTTTTGTCTAGATTGGACAAGAAAATAACGAAATATCATTTGTGTTTCAACAAAAGTGCAGTTTGTATATTTACTGATTTGGAAACGGAATACGTACGTATTAATGCTTCAATAGTGCAATCGGCCCGTGCAGGAGTTCCCTTATTAAGTAGAAAATGTAATTCTTTAATAACATATTTTTATCAAAAAATAGATGAAGTGTTGTTAATAGCTAGGACTTTATTTTTCATTGACTTGGAAAAGATTACAATTAAGAAGTGATTACGATTACGAACTGACCGGTTAGACCATGTTAATAGGCAGAAAGTTTCTGAAATTTGTATAGGTGTTAACACAGCTAAAAAATAGCAACTAGTTGACAAGAACTCCACTCCAAAATCGGAGAGTTGTAGGATGACAACGACAACATTAAGGCTAACATAATAGATAAACTCACAACAACTGGAAAATCAAATGATTACACAAGAATAGTACACGGTTTTCGCCTTCTTCTTTGAAGCCACCGCAATAGGTAAAAGATATCTTCAAGTGATAGTATTGATATTTGTGTTAACACGCACTCACTTATTTTAACCTAACCTAGACCTAACCTGTTCACTTAGGCTGAACAGTTCATTATGTTCATACCGTTGAAAACCATATAAGTACGGTGTTTTTAAGGAATTATCTTCTCAGTGATTCCTCTTTAAGGAAGTGATTACTTGGTCTGTAGAACAAACAAATTTGTTTGGGTGGTATGAGGGAGAGTTAGAGAGGAAGGATAAGGTTCGTTTCCAATATTTACAGAGATACAGTCTGTCAAAAAAATAAGTCTATTAAGAGAAAGCGTTGGCGAACAAAAAATATTTCAAAAAAAGATTTATTCGAATAGTTGAATTCGTGTTTACATTTTAGTCAATTAAATGTATTTTAAATATTCGGATGCCTAATTGATGATACGAATTATCTCCTTAGTGATTCCTCTCAAGGAACTGATTTCTTGGTCGACAGAACAAAGAAACTTGTTTAAGTGACATGCGGAAGAATTAGAGAGGAGGGATAAGGTTCATTTTCAATATTTACAGAGATGCAGTCTGTCAAAAAAATAAGTCTATTAAGAGAAAGCGTTGTCGAAGAACCAATATATCAGAAAAAGTTTTATTCGAATAGTTGAATTCTTGTTTACTTTAAATATTCGGATGCCTAATTTATGATGTGATGGTGTATATTCGTTTGTCTCTCAAAATTATTTTGAGTTGATTCAACTTCATCTATTTAACTATACTTATAATTTTTTATTTGATTCCTCTAGTTTTGTACTAGGATCTATAATTTATTAATATAGTTTATAATAGTGATATAACATAATGAGTCTTTCACCAAATAACTAGAATGGAATTATTTAGCATGGCCATTGTACTTGCTAGTACTTTGGTCATAGTAAAAATATTTTATTTAACATTGGATAGTTTTATATTTTATTATAATTTATTTTTAGTAAGTATGTTTTTTTATATATCATTAATTAAAAAATTATTAAAAGTTATTATTAATTGTAAAGGCCCTCGACTTATAGATGACAGAGAAACCAGTAAAAATGGTTAGATGGATAGATTGAGAGACTGATCGATAGACATGCAAAAATAAGTATGAATTTTCGTTACACTGCCATGTTAATCTACTTTTTTAACTTAAATTTTATTTTTATTTTATTTTTTAACTTGAATTTCGAAATATTTTGAACGTCCCATCTTGTGTTATGCACAATATTATGAAAATGAAAATTGTTAACATTGTAATTGTTGGTAAGATTTACAACACTTTGACACGCAAACTAAACTAATACAATTCAATTAATTCATTGAGTTCAGGCAAGAGCCAGATACAAGGCAATTATCTACGTATCTGCAACTGAGACAGTATTCGGGTATTCGAGATCAGTGGCAGTGAGTAAGATTATTGGGAGTTTTGGTTCATTTACATATGTGGTAATAAATTTTGAATTACACACTAAAGTTTAAATTGCAAATGAAATGTACTACATCAACTGAAATTGTATGATTCAGTTTTAATTTTAGTTCTCTTAATTATTTCTACTTACCTCGTAGTTGTCTTGATTTGTTGTTGTATTTTTGTGTTTGTTAATTATGCAATATTTTAATAAATTAATTTTAATTTATGTACACATTTATAAATTTTGACTTTATGCTCCTATTCAACAATGTACTTAATTATGCACTCATATTTTGTTCATTAGCAAAAATTTAAGCAATAAAGTTTTTTGTTTTCAGATTTGCGTTTTCGTTTTCGTACTCAAGGCAGAACTATAAAATTAATAATTAAAGAATAAAATCTCATCTATTGTAGACAATAGTAAAAGGATAATTAAAAGTAACCTTTAAAGTTAATTTTCTTTATTTTGCAATAAACAAAAATTCTATTTACTTTGCCTTCAAGATGCAATAAACGTTGAGAACACAGAGTTTGCACTCTAGGGGCGATGGAGAACACTGCTGGCTATAAACTATGCCAAAATAATCCAAAATGTTGTTATAATACTCGTCGTACTCTTGTAAAAGGGAAATAATGTTGATAAGACGGAAATATATTGGTTGCACACATCATTTTCCACTATCTGAACCAATTTAAATTTTACGAAATTTTCCTAAAAGGAAATGGTCATGTGTGTTATATTCGCCGTTTCCACTGCAAAAGGCGCCCAATGAAGTAGTTATAATTCATTTCTGCTGTTATTTGTTATACATTTCCTTGCTGTAATGCATATCATTTTCTACTTATATTTTCATTTATTTATTTTTCTGATGTTTATCATTTTTAGAAAGGAAATTCGCCTGTCCAACTGTTCAACTGTTCAGCTATTCGCCTGCTTAGCTACAAATGTTAATTTAAAATTTCTTGCCATATCCACCAAAAATGGCGTGGCTTACCCGCTGCCCAGAAAAATCCAATTTAAACATTATTTTACTTAACAGCGAAAATAAACCTAAACTAAGTTAAGATCAGGGAAAAGTGCTGCCGCCACAGTTGCCACATTAATCTCTTTTTAGTTTTGCCACTTCGGATAGGGTTCGAGGGGTGTAAGCTTAAGTAGCATATGTATAATTTGGTGCATAATTCAATTGTGTACAGCACATAAATGAAGTTTCAAGATTTCAAATTTTGCAGTCACTGATTATTTTGCTGACTTGTTTAATTTTTCAACATTTGCTGTAAGTCAAAAAAAATTTTTAGCTTTCCGACTTGCAACACTAACTAAAGGCGTTAAAATGAATATTGCACAACAACAATTGCCTTAGATTTAATTTAAATAGCAACATGAAGTTATCTATTGATTTAGTTTTTGCTATGCTTAAAGTGTTTGTAATAATATAATTTTACCTATTTCACTTATTTTACTTATAACAGTTCAATAATGTTTGCTTCCGTTGATTTGTAATTTTTATATGAATTAAGTTAAATTAAAAAAGAAAACTTGCCATGCACTATGCACTGAATTATATAAGCATAATTCTAAGCGATGTCAGCAAAATTTAATTAAATTTATTAATAACTAATAACTTCATTCTGATAAGTATCACAAGTACTCCTATGTATTAATGACAGTTCTTAATAACCGACTAACACTCTATAATGTTAACTAACATTGTAAACTAACATTACAATGTTAAAAACAAAACTCTGTTATTTATATATGTTAACATATAAAAAATAAGTTATTGACACGTTATACAAACATTTTTATTATTATGTTGAAGCTCCCTATTAATTGCGAGGTTTCTCCATAACCCCTCTTTACGCCTTGACTGGATTATTGTTTATCACTTGGAAACAATTAAACAATATAATACTACATATTAAAGTCCAAATAGTAACACTGGAATTCGGATCTACTCAATGATTAAACGTTTAATAAAACAACGATTAATAATAAACAAAGGCGTCAACGTAAGGAAGCGGCTTTCTTATAATATATATCACAGTCTGGAGAACTGCATCTTCATATAAATCTAAAAAACAAGCGTTCAATAAAATACCGATTTTTATCAGCTGAAGAGACCAACTCAGAAAAAGTTAGTTTAAAAAAGTTGGTTGGTCAGGGAGCGATAAAGAGATTGAGAACGCTACGGGCCTTTGAAAATTGAACTTTGAAAATTATGCTAAGTATTGTAAGATGATGCTGTCCATTGCAGATACTAGTGAAAATATTACTCAAAAATACTATATTTGCTTGAAATTTAATACAATGGCGTACTACTTAAAATCTATCTAAATGAACTTTGTCTCTAGTGAGTAGTCAAACGATATTTAGACTTAAAGGAAATAAACTTATTGTGGTGCTATAAAGGCGGAGTTGAGTCTATTTTTAATTCAAAAAAAATAAAAAAATCAGAATGATTAGAGTCTCTTTGGGGAAGTATGCAGATCTGAGGTCAATTATTGCTTAGTCTGATGAAGTGATAAACAATAATTCAATCAACACGTAAAGAGGGGGTTTGAAGATACCTATAAAATCTATAAAATTTGAAATGCTTGATATTAGTTGTTTATAGGTTCAAATATTAATTTGTTGAAAGAAATTTTGAACACAGTTTCACTACAATTTGTAAAATTAGACAAATATACGAAATAATCACAGAAAACATGAATATATTTTGTGTTGAAGTTTTGGTTTTTATAACATAATTAACTTATGCAATTTTTAATTAACTTAACAAATTTTCAGTAGGTTTTTTTGTCGGTTATCAATTCGGCAAAAATCTTTAACAATGAGTAATTTTTACTAATTTGCGAGTCACGCAATGCTCAGCGCAAAACATTAAAGTTAAGATTAAGAAATTAATTTAAACAAAACTTAATGCACAAATTAATTACATATACACAAATTTGTTTATATAAATGAAACTTGAATAAAGTTTAAATTGTATTAAGAAAATAAAAAAAACAGAAAAACAGAAAAAGATAAACATAATTTCAATCTAAAAGCGTTCATATAAAAAGGAGTTGAGTCATTTCTAGACTTGAAACGAAATAAGACAAATTAAAATTAATTAAAAACAAACATTCCCGGCCCGCTTGGGAACTCAAGTTTACAATATCAGTTACAGATCTGCACTACTTCGGTAAAAATTAACAAAAAAAATGTCAACTTTTCGAATGTATCTGTGGCCGCCTTTCCACATTAATAAATTAGTAAGAAAATATGTTAAGTGAAACGTGGCAAGCAAATGACGAATGCCTCGTAAAATTTATCAAAAACGAAACGAAATTCATTTAAATAATTCAAAAATGCAGACTTATTTCATATTGAAGATTTGCTGCATGTAATTTTATTACAACGCTTACAACTTAATTATATGACACTATTAAATTATTTTTAATGAAAATTGTTATTTTGGCAGACATTTCGGTTTATCTTCAAGCACGTATCAGCCGCAATTTTTTTTTGCTTTTCCAAAAATTTGCACATTTCTGTGCTGAAAAATCCATAAAAGTCAAAAAGGCGCAAAAATTTCAGTTTTCATTTACAGTAAAACATTTTTTCCCTACTTGGTTATCTAAGCCAAGATCCGTGAAGATCTGCAGTTAACGACAAAAACTAAAAATACCAAAAATACTTACACACATCTATATGTAGCTTTATATGAGCGTGAGTATAAGTATCTCAGTCTGCCTTTACAAAACCTTGCAAAAAATTAAGAGAATAAACTTACGCATTTACGAAAAAAACAAAAAAAAACAAAAAAAAAAGAAACCGTGAACGACCATAAACGAGACACAATTTATGTCATTTGTACCGATCTACGACAGGTCTTAAGGGATTTGTTTCTAGTGCGTTACTAACACTTCACACGCTTCTCTTGCAATCACACAAACACACAATGAAGCGGCTTGAAACCAAAAAGGCGGTCTTTATTAGTCCCGCAGAAACTCAACCGAATATGCATTTTCTGTGTGAAGTCAACAAAAAAAAAACATAATTTTATCTGTTACTTATGTGTTAGATTGCTTTGTCTTCATGGAGTTAGCAATTCTATTGCCGTAGGAAATCTCTCATGCCTCCGCAATATCTAATAAAGTCATGTTGCATTTTATATTTATTCATTTTTTTTTATCTATTAAATTTGACAGCTCGTCGGTTGTTTTCTCGTTTTGTAAAATTGTATTTGGCACCGCTTAAATCTAAATAAAATGTGAAGAGAGCTTATAGTGTTGATGTATTTCAGTTATAAAAAAGCGCGATTCTTTGATTATAGTTGTGTTGGCAATAGATCTCTGTTAAAAGCTCTCGAATGTGACTACTACTAATTATTGTTCTATCAATAGGACTGTGTCATTTTGACCTATCAATAGGTCGAAAGGGATTAAGTTGGTTCAAACAATGGTCTAGTAAAAACTTTGCTTTTAAAAAACGATTCATTCAAAATAATATCTAATCAACAAATTCGCCAGTTGGAAAAGTTTTTATCAGTATTTGTTTTATTGGTTAATATATTATTATAATACAATAGTACTTTTGTAACTTGATGGTAAATAATATAGCACACTGGGAAGAAGCGTAGCCTATTTTTCAAGCGGAAATGATAGACAGATGCGTCAGTTTCAACAAAAGTAAAATTGCAATACTGACTGATAGCCAGGCATTCATATTAGCCATGGCACACATATTCTACCAGGTGATATCCAAACTGGTATGGGAGTGCATTGACAAACTGAACACAATCAGGTGCACTTAAAATGGATTCCCGGACATGCTGGTATCCAAAGCAATGAAATGGCAGACAAACTCGCAAGAAGAGGCGAGGCTTCAATAATGACCTTTCCATAACCCTTCTGCGGCCTAGGCAAATAAACTCTATCCATTATTTTGAATGGCGCAGAGGAAATATAAAGAGAACTCGATTGCTTTTATGGACTTACAATCTAAAACGCTTCTAGATTGCATAGAACAAACAAAGAACAACCTAAAAATTATTACAGGATTACTAATCGGTCACTATAGATTGCATAATCACCTAACAAAATTAGGAATTTAATTCAATTCAGACTGCAGATACTTTAGGGAAGACAAAGAAATCGCATTTCATGTGCTAGGGGAGTGCCCTGCACTGATCCACAAGCGGAAGAAATATCTTGGAGGATATTTCATGGATCATAAGAATTCAAGAGTAGGAAATCACTCTAAACAGATTAAGGGGCACAATAGGTAGGTTGGAGTGGCGGCCTTGCTCTCAAACAACCAACTTTAGCTCAAGTAATGGCTTATTGTGGTATCATAGAAATAGCATTGGTACTTACGTAGATTGAAATCAGTATACAATCAACGCCGAAAAAGGTAACGACTCCTCCATTAGGTAAACGAAAACGAACCTGATAGTTCTATAAATTTGACTAGGTCCGTAATATTAGAGGATGACAGTTTAGTCAGGTCGGTGAGAAAAAGGATTCAGAAGATTTTTGATTTTCTCCTAGCTAAAGAAATGCACTGACATATGAGTTGGAACACGCTCTCTTCCTATTTTTCAAAGCCGCAGCTTCGATAAAAGTCATTGCAGTGGCTCGTCAACACATATACCGTGGGGCTGAGCAAGTTATGTTAACTATATATCAAAAGGTTAATATCCAACTAACAATTTTTTTCCGGGAAGTTAAGTAAAGAAAATCATCTTTAAGATAAGGGTTTTGTTATATGGATCTGAATCGTGCTTTGTTACGGTTGCGACCTCACAATAACTGCATACATACGTCTAGAGGTGTCTTCGTCAGATCCTAAACATTTGGTGGCCGAGAACCATATGTAATAAGCCGCTATGGAAAATTACAAATCAGCAGCCGATTGAAAAGTAGATAATGAAGCGGAAATATGGCTGGCTGGGGCATACCCTGCGTAAACCGGTTAGTGAAAATCACACTCAGCATTAGAATGGAATCCACAAGGTAGAAGGAATCGTGGACGGCTGAAAACAACATGGAAAAGATTGATAAACAGGGAAACTAACAAATCATTCAGCGAGCTTTGAGCATTAGAGCATAATAGGGGTGTCTGGAAAGCATATGTGAATGGACTATGACTTGTTATTAAAATTAATAGAACATATCAAAATAATAATAATAATTGTTTTATTTTTATATATAAGCATTATATTAAAATATTTTGAAAAAAAATTTTCATAATTATGTTGCAGATTTCAGCAAAACAAAAGACTATAAATTCGTCCCGCCTTCTTAACATTTCTTAATGGGTCCAATAAAATCAGATAACTTTTAAGCAAAAACAAGAAATTCTTCAAAAATTGCATAAGTAAAAGTGTAACTTTTCTGATGATGATTACTCCCTAAAATTCAATTGCAATCTACTTGCTGCTGCCAAAGTATCTGGAACTCCAAAAAAAAGTGCTCCATGTTTATTTTCCGGAGTTTGTCTACAATTTTTCTTTATGAAGACTGCAATTCAGTGTTGCAGTTGCCGCTGTCGATGTCGATGCCAATGCCTGCCCTTAGGCTATGAAATGCCTGTTCCGCTGCTGATAAATATCTTTTAAATTATTGTTAAACATTAAACCTCAAAGGCGTTTCAATTATTCAGGCAGATATTCATTTTGATTTAGCAAACAAATCGGTATTTAATGTTAACAGGTTTGAATACGTTTAATTGTTTTGGTTTTGTGTATTTTAAACTGATTTTCAAAATCCTCCAAACATGTTACGATTCCTTATGTTACGATTATTAATTTTATTTTATTAATTTTTTTGTTTTTTGTATATTTTTTATAAATTGCTGTAATCATTTAATTTTATTCAATACAAAAATATATACAAATTTATTTTAAAAATATTATCACTGAAATTAAGTACCAAATTGCAATCTACGGAATTCGTTACTTAAAGCACTGCAATTTATTTAAAAGAAAAAGCCTAGGGAATTTCAGTAAAAATTTCGGTTGCAAATTTGATCTTTAACTGCAATTTTTAAAATTTTTTATTATAACTTAATTATAATTTAAATTTACAAAATAGTTTTTGAAATTTAGTTCTTTTAACAAAGGTAGCAACCCTTAAGCAGTGATTAAATATTTTTTATATTTGAGTTTAATTTTTTAATTTCTCTTGAGTTTTTGTTAAAAAATAAATAATAATAAATTTATAGTTATTTTAACACTATAATTCTTTGTATTAATATTTACGGTATTTAAAATAACATGTGTCTATAAAAATTCTTTACACTTATTTTTGGCAACATTTTGAAGAGCTATATAATCAAATGTTTTATAAAAAGTATTTATAAATATTAATAATTTTAAAACAATCTAATAGTTACTACAGCATATTAATAAAAATTATAAAGATTTATAATCTAGTCATAATAAAAAGACTTGTTGTTGCAGTCCAACAAATTATACATGGACTATAACCTAATTGAATTAAAATTAAAATATTTCCTAAGATCACGGATGATGAGTACTTGAGAATAGTCGAAATAGCATTGTGTAGTCAGCCAAATTCCAATAAATCAATCAAATTTTTGTTGTTGTTTCTTCATTACTGTTCGAACCCTTCTTTCATCATCTTTCAGTCTTTTAATCATATAATAAAACAGGATATCAGCTCCCAACGGAACGGAGCGGGGCACTGCGACCATAGTTGATCTTTTGTGCTGGTTTTCGTCGCAGAAGACGACGCATCGCATTCGACAAAAATTAGTGATCTTATAAATAACACTGATTATGTGATATATTATGGGGAGTGAGAAAAGTGTGCTTTGGACTCTTGCATAAAACTTTATTGGACTAGCATTTTGACTAGCAATGTAATAAAAAGAGTCAGTCTCTACTTCTGATTAAACAATTTTCAAGTAGAATTTCTCTTATTTTAAACGATTATTAGGCTCTAAATGAACTTGGGTACCCAATTGATCTGTGATTTCATCGTACTGTACACTCTGCCTTTTACTTTATTTGACATGATAAATTGCATGTGTCTTCAGCCAACTGAAACTCTTCAAAGCAAACCTGGAAGGTAATAATAGGGTTGATAATAATGTAGGGTCCAAGTGATTTAAGTTAGTCAATTATAACGATTTCTTTAAAAATCTAAACTAATATTTTCAAATACGTTATGTCTTGTATTAAAAATATAGATAAAAATTTCAAATAAATAATTACGTTGATTCTTTATAGTGTGCAATTTATAAATATTAATTTAAAATATAATTAATTTTAATTTTGAGTTTTTCACTGTCATAACTGTAATATCAATAAAACTTTAATTTGCAACTGTAATTTATATTTACTATTATATGATTGAATATATTTTATAATTGCACTGCATAAGTGAATAATTGTGTGATTATCAACATCACTTTACAGTTGATCTACCGCTCACATGATATGTATATTAAACAGTTCTTAATTAAACTGATGATCGATGCTAAAGTAATTGACATATGAATTGCAAAAAGTTCATACATACATATTCATTCTTTTAAAATTTATGCGGTTTTAATTAAAACATTCAATAGTTTTTAATTAATGACGCTTCTTTACATTGAATACTGTTAAGAATTTTGTACTACGAGTGTAATGCAATTTCATTATTTAATATATGTATAGCCCACGGTTAATATATGTGCGACCCGCGACATGTTTCTAATCTACAATATTTAGCTAATATTTTTTTGTTATATTTTGGTAACATCACATTATTTCATTTTTATTTTATCCCAAATAAATGAATTAAGATGTTTTAAATAATTTATTACACTTCACGTTAATTTACTTCATTGGTAAAGACCTTAGTATATATATCTTATATATATATATATCAACTGGTAAAAAAACTCGTGTCCAGCCGTAAGTAGTTATATTAAAAGTAAAATATTTTTCATAAGGCAATAAATTAACGTATATATTTATTTCTACGGCCCTTCAACCTATTCAGTGATTTGTATTGGCCCGCCTTTTCTCTGGTCTGGACAGCCCTGCCTTAGAATATAGCAAAAGTAAGCTAGCTTTCGGCGTTTGATAGTTGTAGGAAGATGTCTTCATACCTATATACTGCTTTTATTTTAAGTTGATTCTTTCATACGTTTTCATATTTCATATACTTAATTACTTAAAACAATTAAGCCCCTTTAACGAATTTTCAAATACTTAGTATTATTTTACTTATAATAGAAATGATATTGTGTAACATAGCCATTTTATAAAATTTAAAAAAAAAAAAAATAAATTAAAAACAGTACAGCTTTACAAATCTATAGAGTTTTCTACAAAATCTCTAATCTTTATTCTTCACTAATCTTAATTGTAATAATTTTCTATATATAAACCATTGCATAAAATATTTTAATATACAATAATTTAGTTTCTTACATAAGTATATAGATACTTATTTTTGTTTAGATTTAGATCTAATGCGGAACGGTGCTTGAACAATTTTGATTTACTGATTTATAGATATTGTGGTTAAAATATATTAAATTAGTTTCTCTTGAAAAATTGTTATTAAAGGTGCACTGATGTTTGTCAGTTAATATAAAATTACACAAAAAAAAAAAAAATAAAACAATTCCAGTATATTAAAAATAGATGTATCGAGTGAAAAATAAAAGTTTTTAACAAATACAAAAAATTTTAAATATAAAAAAAATCCTTAAAAATATAAGGAATAAAGAAAAAAGTGAATAATTCAATCAAAAATTTGTATTATATTTTTTTTATAAAAATTTTCAAAGAATAAAAATGTATATTAGATTCTGAAAGTCTTAATTGTTTCTTTCAATTTTTAAACTATATGATTGCTGTAGTATTGTTATAATTTTAAGTGCTAATTATAATTATAAAAATTATTATATTAAATTATTACAAATAAAATAAATTGAATTTAACTTCAAGTACCAGAAGAACCAGAAGATCTTAAGTCACGCTTCCTGCAATAAGCACCTACACTAAAAAAGACACATGCAATAAAAATATTTGCAGATTCTATTGTAAGGAGAAAGAGTCTATGGAACATCTGATCACCAACTGTGATACACTACGCAAAATTTTAGGTGCATACCAACTGGAGGATGAAAATTTTCAAATACTTCCTCTTTCCTCGATTCCACGAGATATTAAATTTCTAAATATAAAGATGTGCACAATAGATCGAATAGGTCGCAATGCACAAAAACCTTAGCTTAACCCGTACACTGACGTAAGAATTGTCAGTGTGGTTGACTTTTACTTTAATGCGGTAGTCATACCTGTGTGCTTCGGCCGTCAAACATATTTTGACAATCCATTTGTCCTGGTCTATGAACAACCTTTATAAGTATTATCATAACAGATCATTCTTTGTGCCTACTTGAGCGAACATTTTTCATACATTAATATATATTCTGAAGTATAGTAATTGATCGGCTTGATTGATAGATGTAAATTAACTTGTAGTAACATATACTCTAAAAATGTTATACGTTCATATTAGACGATATACATAAATCTCTCATATTAATTATTGAAAATTTAATCAATCGCCTAATATATAAATTTATAAATGCAATAAGTGATATTAATATAATCATTAAATTTTAAAGTTGCAGAGTTTTAATTAAATCAAATATTACTCTAAAAAAACACATTTCTGATATAGAAAACTTTGGTAGTGAGTTTTCAATATACATAATTTCGATAGTGTTTAAACCCTCTTGGGTTGATGGTTGGGAACATACGAAGTGAAAAAAATAAGTAATATGTAAAACTATGTGGCACGTTAATTAAAAAAAAATTTCTAAATTTATTAAAAAAGTATAATTTATTAATTTTTTTTTAATATAAAAACAATAATTAAATTACATCTCTACTTATATACTCTACCTTATATATTAATGCTATTGTATTGTATTGCTCGGCAATTTCCGTTGAAAAATAATATATTTTATTTCCGTATCAATTTTAAGAAATATAATTACATATTATAGGTCTTTTTTTATAAAGAAGCAATGCATATTAAAGAAGTATTGCTGAAAAGTGAAATATAATGCAAAATATTCAACTCTTGTCATAAAATAAGACAACAAATCTCATATTTAATGACGGCTTCAAATTTAGCGATCTGACTGACGGAGTTGCTTGCAAAATATTTTTATTTTATTATTAAGAAATGAAATGAAAAAAGTAAAAGTACGAGTATCTTAGGACTGTTTAAAGCAAGTTTATAGATTACAGTTCCGCAATGTCTTGACGCCCAAATATGCTATAGTTGGTTATTACGAGTGTATGAAAAATATATCTTTTTCAACGAATAACACGAACGGCAACAGCTTTTGTAAAGCTTGAGTGAACATCAAAGTCTATAATGTGACAATAAGTAAAAAAATATTTAAGAAAATTTTAAAATTTTTTATAAACTTATGGACTAACAGCAAATTTAGTTGAATTATTTATTTATAATTTGTTTTTAATTATAATTAGTTGCAAATAATTAATTTATTAAAGCATCACAGTTATTTAAATATTTTAATAACTAAGTTGCATGGAATTTACCAAATCCAAGTTTCTCTGAAGCTGCAATAGTCTTATGTTTACTATAGTTAGCTACTATACTGCAATAAAGGTAACAATCGCCATGAGATATTCAACATTAATGAAACAGTTGTTATTACGAAGAGGTGATCATGAGTTCTTTTACAGAACCTAACCTTAAGGCGGAATATCTATTTGTCAGATAGATATTCATCTGAAATCAGAACTTAAAATATAAGCTATTTGAGAAAGTCTTGACCAATTCAAAAGAATTAAAGACTCAAAGAATTCAGTTCAGTTTCCCAGTTTAAGTCGATCTAAAGTCAGATTAAGCACTAGATCCTTAACTGACAACGACCATGTTAACTATTATATTTCAAAATTAGCTTCTACGAATCTTAACTGACGGCAGTGTTGCTTTGGCAGTAGCATTTAAATGCTTGTGTCCATTGATGGTACAATGGATAATTTTTTAATCCTATAAATTTTTTTTTATTTTTTAATCTAATATTAAATTATTTTTTTTTTCCTAACTTAATTTAATTTTAGTTCTAAGATGATGCAACAAAAGGGTTTTTGACCCTTAAAGCATTTTTTAAAATATAATTAATAAAAAATCTCATGAATCGTAGTATGTCAACGTCTCTTCCCAAAATAAGAATGCATTTAACTAATTAAGTGCTTAAATACGAAACAAGTAAAAAAAAATTGATTTATATAAGTATTAAAAGCCTAGTACACATCATTTATTAATTGTTTATTAAATTATTTCCATTTTATATATTGGGCTGTTATTGCAATCGATTTAGTTGTTTTTCCTGTACTGCAAAAGTTAAAAAAATCATTGTTGGTGTGACGATTGTTAATTTATTGAACAATTATTTATTAATTATTTATTTATCGAAGATGAATTTAATAATTATTTATTTATAATTCATTTATTTTTCCTCCATCATCATCAAAACACCACAGTTCACTATAAACTATTGTTTTATTTGCTAATTAATAACATATATAACGATTTTGAATCAGTTCCCTTTGGTCTCTGAACCTTAAAGTCCAGAGGCCATCCGATTACTTTAATCGGTACCCGAATTTTTCAGTGTGCTCTTTGTAGTAAAATTTGAAAAATTTATTTCATATCTATATATCTAATATATGTCTTCACGATTTTATATATTTTTCAACATTTTGCTATATATTTAATGTTACTAGCTCTTTACTAAAGTGCTTATGGTGTCTGTCATCGTACAGGCATTTTAATAGATTTTCTATAAGCTACCAATAAAATAATGTTCTATTTTATAGACGTGAAACGTAAAAAGTACAATTGCCAGCCGGTCAAAAATAAAGAGGTTCAGAAACCAATATTTATGTTAAATTTTGCGCATTTAGTGATCCCAAAATACATTTATTTATTTCGTATAAATTTATTTCGTATAAATAAATATTTATTTTCAAGTGCTTCTTCTTTTCGATTCAAAGTTATACAGTAATAAAAAAGCAATTAATTATGCAATTTTTATTTGTCTTATTTTATTAGAGTTATTATTATATAGTGAAATTAAAATTAAATTTCACCATAGCAATTATCTATTTATGGTTCAGTGCAAAAATAACACTTCTTAGAGTTGAACTCAGCATTAAGTCACTGTTTTAAGTTCATTGACTTCGAAAATGCTTAACATTTTATTTTAATAAAAATTAATTAAATATAAAAAATACATAAAACTTAGGTGTTAAACAGATATTGAAAAAATACACTACAGATAGAGAAAAAAAATTAATATGAAAATATAATATCTCAGGTAAGAAATGCAAACAGTTGCGTGCTTCACAAAACACTTATTCAATTAAAAATAAATTAAAATTAAAAATAAAAATCTTTAAAATTCATTTTTTTTACAAAAAAGTAAACAAAAAACAAAAAAAAAATATAAAGTATATTTTTTAACAAAATTACAACATAAAAGGTCAGCGTTTGAACTGAACAAATAATCAGTTTGAGATACTGATTGAGATTCAAAAATGTATCTTTGTTTGTTTTATTTATTATAATTGGCGTTTAAGTTAAACAAACAAAGCTACTAAAACAATTGATTTATTGTTTAAAATGCACAAATGATGAACTTGATGAACTGCCAATATACAAAGTATCTACCAGTTGGATACATAGTATATATGTTCATTGTAAATAAAAATAAATAAAATGTGTTTAAAATCACAGTAAAGTAGAGCAATTAAAGATATTAATTTAGAAATACTCACAAAAAAAAAAGAAAAAAAAAGAAAACGTGAAACAATTTAACGAATTTTGTAAAAAATCGAATTAATTAATTTTGTGTAAAAAATACATTTTAAATTAATAGTTTTATCTTTTTCTCAATTTTTACTTGTCTGCAAAACAATGAATATTTATTAGTTTATCTGAACATGATATTAAATTGTTTATAAATAAATTGAATTAAACCAAACAAACTGTCCCTGTCCAACGATGCGATAAAGTCGAAATTTATGTTGCGATTTCTTACGATTCGAGCAAACATTTTCTGGGGACTTCGAATTAGCGACCAAATCAATTTAAACTTTTTGTCAAGTCGTTAGACATTATATGACACGTTTGTCAGATACACTCGTTAAATTGTTTATGCGTTTATTATAAGGCAATTTGAATTTAATGGAGCGGAAAGATTAAAACTTTTTTGCCTTTTATGTCTCGGATGTCTTATCCGAGATTTTGTGCTTATAGGCGCGAAGACAATTAAGCTACAATTTTTTTTATGACATATAATATAAAAAATATATTAAATATTTTAATATATAATTTTTTAATTATAAAATCTAATTATGGATATTAAAGATAAAAAAGTTGCTGTTAATTTACATATCAACATTTTTATTACACATATGGAGTGGAGTTTGACTTTAATGTCAACGAACTCATATGAGAGATAACATTAAGCAATAAAATAACAGCTACACATATATAGTAAATTCTTTAAACTTAATGTTACTAATAAATAACAATGTTAACATTAGATCTTATATTAACGTTATTGCTTCAGAAAAAACTTCGTACAAATAAATCAAACATCGATCTAAACCATAACGTGTTATTTGAATTATTATAATAAATAAATATATATAATGTTTATAATGTTTATATCTGAAATGAACAATTCTTATCAACAATGCTCTATTATCAAAATATCCGATTCCAATTTCCTCAAGAAATCAAAATACATTTACACTGAAAGCTACTTTGGGCGAAAACTTATTGTCAGCCAAGTTTTAGCCGATCAAGATGATTGCCCGAATAAATAGTAACTCTATTTGTTCCAAATAAATTTGGTTTAGTAGTTATCCGCGTAACAGATGTGTTAAAAAATATATGCATTACAAAAGTTTTTACATTATTTTACAAATTTGTTTAAAAGTTTTTATTTACCATATATTAACAGATTTAGGCAGTGATGCCAAGTTATTCCTAAGCAACCATAAGTTGTTCTAATGGGACATTCATATAAAAAGAATACAGCAATAGTTGTTTTTATTTTATTTGATTAAATTACAACCCATTTTTTCTTTGCTGAAATAAGTCCATATTCATATGCGGATGGCATTATTTTTATTATATTTCTTTTAAGTTTTCTAATACCATATAAGTAAATTATTCAATTAAGTAGTCATTAGTTTAGAACGTAGAATTAATTTAATTAATTCTTAACAAAAAAAAATAACTTTTTTAATTTACTACAAAATTGGTTTCAATGGAATTAAATAGAGATATTTATAGAGAAAAAACACATCATCCTCATCAGTACTAGATTTGATTCATATGCGTCATTCGGAACTTACATTACATAATACGAGTATATCCAGAGAACATTACATGTTCTATTCGATCATAAACTCTTCGATGTATTTGTGAAAAATTAATGAAATTTTAAGCAAATGTGCTATTCGAGGTGATCAAAGCTGTTGGAGTACTAGAAGCGTTTGATCAATTTTTATAAACGATTAGCAGTCATATGTGTAATGGCTTATTTGAGAAATCAATTTAAAATTAATAATTGTTTAAGATTTAGTAAATATACTTTGTCTGTTAACAAACGGCGGGTCCACAGTATATATTTGATACGGTTCCATTCTCGGTACTTGAAGTACAAAAATTACATGCTAACAATTAGACCAATAAATGTACCCAAAGACCCAAAGGTGAAGTCCGAATTTGGATTTAAAAATTTTCTTATTATTACTTATTATTAAATATTGTTCTATTTGAAATAGATTTATTCTTATAGTGCAAAAATAGTTTTTAGTTACATATTTAGTTAATTTATAATAACAAGCCACATAGACAGTGGTATTGAAGCTAAAGGCAATACTTATTTGTTATTTTTGTTAAGTTAATTTGATATGTAATTAATTTTAATTTTTTTTTAAATTAATTATTTATATTTTGTGATATAAATATAGTGATTTTAAATTTATAAATTTGTATTCAATCTTAAAAACAATACCTTTAGCTCAATTTACTATATAATAAATAATTTTTAAGTTTGAATTAAATGTGTATGAATTATGTATATATAATATATTAAGAAATGAATTAAGAAATGTGGTTTATGCAAACTTTTTATATATTTTAAGATACGCGTTAGCTATGAAAAATGTATTTATATTAGCTTTTAAATGTTGGTCAAGGCTGTAAGGCTTTTCCTTTTCTACTGTGTGATTATTATATATTCAATTACCCGAAGTTATGCAGTGCAAATATGTAAACATATTAATATTCCGATCACATATACTTGAACTGAATGCATTTGTTTTTTCACTCATTCATTTGAATATTTGTATATTATGCAATATACGTTATACTTGAAGTATCTCTTGGATTGATTTTGTTTATTCTTCTTACATTTTTTGTGACAATCACTCTAGCTCACGTGCCGAAGAAAAATATTTTAAAAATGTACGCAAACATTTAGATATGAATGTGAACAGACAATGTGAACAGACAGTTAATGTTTACCTATTTAACATATATCCATATAGGAAAAAAATTTATATATAACCATTCGGTACTAATGAATAATGCCATTTATCGTAGACTTCTTTTGAACAATCTCATGAACCACACTTTTAGATACAATTATATTTCTATAAAGTTTTCTAAATTCTCTTGTAATTTTATTAATTGTTTTAATTGTCTTATAAAAACTCAACATTATAAATTTATTAATGTTTTATTATTGCATAAATATATAATGTTTTTATGTGTATTTATAAATTGTGTTTAATAGAGCTTCAATTAAGTTTTAAGATTTCTGCTTCACTAAACAACATCGAAACAATTTAAAAATTATGCAACATGATTTCAAAAAACAATAAAAAAAATTTCTTATTAATTTATTAACTCATTTCTTGAAGCAAAATGCAAATATATTAGTAGATCTACTATAGCTGAAGGTATAAAACCCGATTCCCCTGCAACCTCATCGAAAAGTAGACCATTATACTCTGTGCTTGAGTGCAATGTTATGTGATTCAATTATTTTTATGGTTAAAATGCTTCGCTGACTTCCGGTGACGTACTGCATTAATATAAAAAAAAAAAAATTAAAAAAAGTACGGCTAAAATTGGCTAAGCAACACTACTAAAGTAGTTTAAAATAAAAAATGCTTTAATAACTTACGAATGTGCACCCAATTACATAAATGTGTTCGCATTTATCTTAATTTAATTAAACTGTGAAAAATCCAATTAAATAAAAAAAAAAAAAATTAATAAACAAAAAATGATTTTGTTCTGATAATAAACAAATATATTATATTCATATTAAATTAATTTAAAATTGTAAAAACTCTAATGTGAACGTGTATATTGCATTGATTACACAAACAATTGTTGGTATGTAAGAAATTCAGATATACAGAAGGACATGAAAGTTGTAGTCATTAAAAATATATTAGCGATAAGGCCCTTAAGCTCTTCGAGATATTGTGAAGCTTTCACCAAAAATTAAAACTGAACTCATTAAGGACTACCAAACATTTCCGCGCCACTAGCAGATATGCCGAACTGATAAGCCTGCTATCATTAAAAGCAGTTTTCTCTAGTCAATATAATCAAAATTACATCTCTTCTTATTAAGAAATGACCCGAGTAAGAAAGTACATGTGAATTAAATACTAACTTCAAGATGATAACATCGATCTCAGCTTTATAGCTGAATCTACTACAATTCTGTTTTATCCTGTTTTAAAATCCTTGATTACATATGTTCATTATAAACGATTTAAAATATTTTGTTTTACACTTAATAAAAAAATTATATATTAAACTTGAATGTAAACTAATTCATTACTGAGCATTATTATTATTATTATGTTGAAGCTAGTTGGGTCAATGCACTTGAGTACTTTTACTGTGAGGTTTCATCATAACCGCTCTCAACGCTTTGACTGGATTATTGTTTATCACTTCATCAGACTAAGCAATAATTGACCTCAGATCTGCATACCTCCCCGAGGATCCTGTAACCATTCAGAGATTCGTTAACACGGTGTTGGTAAGTCTGTCAGTTTTCATAAATAATTTCAGGGCTTTATACTTTATGTATTTTTTGATCGGATCAAACTTGAGATCCCTGAGTTTGTCATTCGTCCTAATCTACTATGGTAAAAAACGGAACTAGAGTAGTAGAAAATCAATACTATTAACGTCAACTTTCCTTGTTTTCTTGTTGTTTTCTTGTCCTTGTTAATATACATTTATCTAAATATATTATCAATCCATAAAAGCTTTCATACCTATTTCTTTCCACGATTTGAGAGTCTATTAGACTCTCAGACATGATAAGTGTTTAATGTAAAGATTCTAAGGAAATTAATTTTCCTTAATTTATCACTTTTACTAGTTACAATTTATGTATCAGTACTGTACTCAAACAGTCCTTGTACTGAATCAGTACTGTACTGATTCATCTCATCAATCGATTGCATGGTTGTCTTGTTTAGTGTGTTCCCAAAATTTAAATTTCGAGTATATTCTGCGGTTGGTTGTTACAAAACTTAATCGTGTCACTTTTCAGGGGTCGGTATAGCACATGATTAATTTTATAAAGAATACTTTTCCCCTGATCTGTCCAACTACTCAATCAAGCATCCGTGATATAATATTATTTTTTATGTTAAAAGAAAATTTTTGGTGGTTTTAAGTAATTAAGAACTATTGATAGTATCTATAGTGTCATTATTAATATGTTAACACTAATTTGAAGATATTGATATCAATTTTGTTTGACGTGAACTTCAACTTGTCTGACTAACACCAACGTTTTTTTTAAATACTGTTTTTATTAAAATAAGTTAGAGTTTTTATTTTTAAATTTCAATTTACGCTTATTTTTTCTAAAAAATTTGAAAAAAAATTAATGATTGTATCAAATGGTTTGAAATTTATTTATTTTAAAGATTATTAGTCCAAGTTCAATATTTTCGTTAATCATATAAATAAAATGTCCAATGATGTCCACAGTGAAGGCCGACAACGTCTTTTCAGATTCAAACCAAGAAAAAAATCAATTTCTGGCACTGATAACCCAAGTCAATTGAGTAAAAAACATGTACAAACCTTAAACTGAAACTAGCAGCTATGAAGACCTTACAAGATGCTGACTTCTTGTGTCAGCTTAAGCAGTGCAGATACAGATACAGATACAGAGCGACGTCTCTAAAAATTAACTTGAAACGTTGAAGTCCGTTGAACAAATTACACGCGATTAATTAATATGCCAGTTAATTACCTTAAAATATATGCGTTAATTATGCAATAACAAGACTGCAACTAAAACCACTGAATTCGGTAAAAAATCTTGCCAAAAATATCTGCGCGTTCAGTGAGGCAAAAAATAAAAATGTCGCGTGCCAAAGCCACAAAAGCTCCAAGTCAAACCACAAAAGATAAAATTTGTATCTGTAAGTCAACACACAAATGTGGAGTTAGAGGAAAAAACACAATACAAAAAATAACAAAAAAAAAAAAGAAAAATATATTACGTTTAAAGCTGTTTCAATTTATCTTAACAATTATTTTTGTATTTTGGCAGTTGAAAATGTTTTTAACAAATATTTGAGATAACAAAACTCATTGAAAGCGTGTGGATTGAAGTTGAAAAATGTAAAGAAAACTCGAAAATTGACAAAAATCTTAAATGTTGAAAAAAAATGTTTTTTTTTGTTTTGATTTCTATCTGCATTAAATTGTGTTCATTAAAATTTCTTTTAAATATTTATAAAATTTAATTTTTACACTTAATTATTTAATTTAAAAAACATTTTTTAAATTAAATTATCACAACATTTTCATTATTAAGTAGAGGCATTGCCAGCTGCGAGTTAGAGATCTGTTGTCCACCATTTATGGATTCAGAGTTTTACTTTGCATACAATTTTTCAATAATTTGTAGTATCAAATTAAGTATATTTGAATCTTAATTTTTCATTCGTTATAAGAAACCCATCAATATATTTCATTGCCTACCAAATATTTTGTAGTCTCATTATTTTCACTACAAAACCCACAAGTTCTTTTGAAGTGAATAGCTTTTTAAAATTCTTGTTTCAAATCTCAAATTCTTTTTTTTTTCTGGATTTGCATATAATCTTCCAACCTATTTAAATTCAGAGTCCCTATAAGCTATAATGTGCAGACTACAGTTACAGAAATCTTGTCGCTTTTCGGTCAGATAGCTTTGATGAAGTTCAAGCTCTGAAAAAAACCAGCACAGCCTCTTACCTAGTGGAATAAAACACAAGAAGCCAGCCTAACCACTTCGAATGAATATCACAATGTTTGTCTCCGTGTTGGAACACCGGGCTGTTATATGTATTTTATTTAATGAGGAAAAACACGATTAGTCATAGCTTCTAATTTGACAGGCACGAGTTCTAAGCCTGACACTTGCAGTCCAAACAAATTATATACGGACTATAAACTAATTAAATAAAATTCGATTATTTCCAAAGACCACTGATGAAGAGTCTTGGCAATACTCGAAACAGCGTTGTATGGTCAGCCAAACTTCAATAAAATTAAAAATAAATTTTTGTGTTTGTCCTTTATTTCTTTCTTTGTTATTCGAAAACCCCTCTAAAAATTTAATAAAGCTTCTTTGTCACTATACAAAGAAAGTCTAGCTTTACAGCAACACTAATACTTTATTCATATTTTATTTAATAATATTTAATTAATTAACAAATTATTTAATTTGTAGTTTTGATTGCAATTCTATAATTTTTGTGAGAGAAAATCACTCTGATAAGCGAGTCAGTCTCGGTGCCTCTACGATTGTATCTCCCGTATTAATTTCTGTTCTTGCCAATCACAAGACAAATATAAACCCGTTTTGCGATAGACTTAAAAAAAGCAGTTCATCATATTTCAGTAAATAAGTCGAGTGCAACATAGTCTACATACTTAAAATCTAAAACTTTGGGCTTTATTTATAGGAATAATATTAATAATATTGGTATTGGAGAATAAACAAAAGGTTGAAGTACACTTAGACTGGGTTTGCCCTGGGTTCTACTCCTGTAGATTGTTTTTGCCGATGTTTGAAGAAAAGATCTGTTATCACACTTCTGTTCAGGCATTTTCAATTCTAGGTCTAAGTATTAGGCGTGCTATAAATCTTCAACGTAAAATTGGATTAAAAAATTTTGAAAAATACGGAATCAAAAATGTCTTTACGTGCAACTAATGGCAAATCCCTTAAAACTCTCCCCAAACTAACATGAAACGTGAAATCAAAAAGGCTTACCGGCTGATTGAGGAAGGTCCGACCTCTTTCTACTTCAAATTAATTCAAAAAATAAAAAATAGAGTGTAGAGTGTAGAGTGAAGAGTAAAAAGCAAAAATCAATTAAGTAATATCTTTGGTTCATATTTTTTAAATATATTTTCTATCAGTTGGAATTCGCAATATTTCTTTCCTTTTGCATACAATTTTGCATTGTAATCATTTTTAATGGTTTTTAATTAGTTAATGTATTTAATTTAACTCTTCATTGTCTTACATGCACAAATTGTTTTTTTATATCATTTTCGAAATTGTTATATGAAATGCTGATTTGCCTTAGGATACAAAATAGAGTAATTTCTTCTCGGTTTTTTTTTTTTCTTGGAAATAAAAATAGTTTCCTAATTTAATAGGAGAGTTTAAATGCACATACAGCGCCAATGATGCAGCACATTAATTTGATATATGTACATTTTGCCCTTTTAAGTCATTAACAAAATTCGTTGAGCCTACTTAAGCACAAAGGTTAACCGCTCGGCGCAATAATCATAAATCTCCCCAACCAGAGCGCATTGAGCCAGTAGCCTCTCTTGAACGTGAACTGCCACGTTAAGATTAGATAAAACAAGCAAGCGCAGCACTGCAATTAAACTATAATTTCTTGAGGGATTGAAGCAATCAATCATGTCATAATGACATGCCAGCTTTTCACTCAACGAGTTGCCTCCATTTGTGGCAAAACTTTTGTTTAATAAAAAACAACAATATAAATACAACACCGCCGACTGCTGGGCGACGGAGTAAAACGAAGCTTAGTTTTTTTTTTTTAATGAGGACTTCAAAGCTTTTTAATAAAACCTTTATTTAGGCACAATTAATTCAGTAACACGAAGTACACGTCTTTAGTGCACCATTTTTCCTGGCTAATGGCAGTTCGGGTCCATACTTTGTGAACTTTACACCCGTGTTTTCTTCATCGAATTAGTTACAAAGAAAAATTAAGTTCATTTTGACTTCAAATGATTTTCTTTTTACGCTTTTCATATAAATTTTTTTTTTAAATTTATTTGTCTGTCCGTCCAACACTGTTCCGTATGCTTTTGTCTTAGATAAATTAACAATTCATCCATGACCAATTATTATAATTTTACCTTATAATGGAGAATAGAGAAAAAATTTACGCTTTTGTACTTTTTATGAAGGGAAAGTAAAAATTTTTATAAAGCATTTTTGATATTTTGATATTGAAAAGTGAATGTGCCTAAAAGCTTTGCATTTGCATGCCTTGTCCAAGAGGGGGGCGTAATGCTGTCGTTATGCTCGATTATTGCTTAAAATTAAAAGAAATATTAAATACTAATTTGTGTGGGAACAACAACTCTCACACACAAAGAGGATTATTTCGATTTTGAATATATTCGATTTTAAATATAACATTTTAATAGCTTAAGCCCTATTTAGAGTAAATAATTCTTTCCATTGTGACCACAAAAAATATTAACAGATACTGTTTAACATATACATGTTATGTGTAAAACCAAATAAAAACGAAAAAAAGTTTTCTTTGACTTTAACGAAACTGCTATCATCCAGCGCTTTACTAGCTTCCAGAGATTGGTTTACCTAACAAAAATAGAGCAGGGCATATCAGGATTAGGATTAAATTGACTGAAAACTTTGAGGCAAGATCTTTGTTCTGGGGATATGGGAAACTCGAGAGATTGTCTAGACATTCGTACAACTTTTCAGATTCCAAATCAGGGAGAGAGGGATTTAGATTGCTTAACATTCTGTTACTATGTGTCAAAATGCTGTTAATACATAATTATATGTTATATATTACATATTATTATATTATATATTATATGTTATACATTATATATTTTATATTATATGTTTTATATTATGTATTATGTATTATATATTATTATATTATATATTATTATATTATATATTATATATATATACATTTATGTAATTATATGTTATATATTATATATTATGTATTGTATATTATATATTATATATTATACAATATACATTTTATATTATATGTTTTATATTATGTATTATATATTATTATATCATATATTATATATATATACATTTATGTAATTATATGTTATATATTATATATTATGTATTGTGTATTATATATTATATATTATACATTATGTTTTATATTATATATTTTATATTATGTATTATATATTATTATATTGTATATTATATATATATATATATATATATATATATATATATGCATTATTTAAGATTATATTATATTTTTGTTAGGTAAAACAATCTTCTCATAGTATTATATATTATAAAATATTTTAATACGTAGTATAATAAAATAAATTATTTTAAAAATTCATTATATATATATTATATGTTAATATATTAATTTTAAAAAGACACTCTAAATATTTAATTTTCTTTATTTTCAGGTAAGCATCAGAATTACTTTTGCTGTTAAATAGGCTAACGTACCTGAAACCGATTTCGCGTAATATCGTCTGCGGTATTGTCATCATATAAGTCCTCGCCTTAATAATTGTAGATATCATCATTTTTCTTTTCTTTTATTTCTTAAAAGCCTTGATATGTGGTAAGAATAATCTGTATAAATTACGGAACACTTTTATTTATTGCTGTACATTACTACGTAATTGCTCTCTGTTTGTATCTCAATTACTTTGCTAAAAAGTGTTCTCACAAATATACGTGCTTATAACTGACTTTCTAAGATGTAGTAAGTCTATAAAAATTAGAAAAAATACAAAAAAATTGTTAAGCGTTTTTAGAATATAAAAATCTCTCCGTTTGGCATTAATATTTTGATACCTCAATTAAAACACTTAAATACTACACTCGTACTCGTACTCGTACTATATTCTCTCATTAAAGTTCATTGCTTTATGTGGTGCGTGCGTATTTCAATGGAATTTTAATTAATGTTTCTGTGCTTTGAACGGTATTTCAAAAGTTTTTTTATTTATAATTTAAAAAATCATAATCATATTTGTATCAATATTTTCCTTTAAAAAAAAAGAAAAAACGAAATACAATACAGGGTTATCTAATTTGTAGCTTAAAAAGCCGCCAACATAATTTAAAAAACAAAAGTATTTTATTAGAAATTTTGATTAAATTTTTATTTTAGTATTTTGTTCAAATCTTTTCTTGAGATATAAAACACAACCTCATTCAAATGAGGTTCCTCCATCGAGCATATTAAAATACTGTAACCTATTGAGGTGTTTCAAAGTGATTTGCCTGCATATAACATAGCTGGTAAAAACTCGTCCATTACATGAATATTGTTTGTTTCAAAAGCTTAGAGAATTTCAAGTTCTCTTCAAGTTGTCTGCATAAA
Source organism: Teleopsis dalmanni (assembly GCF_002237135.1). Taxonomy (NCBI): domain Eukaryota; kingdom Metazoa; phylum Arthropoda; class Insecta; order Diptera; family Diopsidae; genus Teleopsis; species Teleopsis dalmanni. The sequence goes on from NC_051848.1 coordinate 7,205,519, forward strand.
TATGTTCTTCTATGTATTCCCACAAAAGAATTCCAATAATAACAAATCACATGATCTTTATGCTCAATTCATATTTCTCGCGCAACAAAGCTTAAATAGTGCATATTTTGTGGATTCTGGTACCTTTCTGCTGTAGCCACATAATGTATAATTTACAACTACAGATGCAATTATATACCAAAAGAAAATTAATGATCATGAAACTATTGCTAAAGCTGAGACTATCTGTGTCTAGCCATCTAGTCAAAGTAGTATTGTTCAGTAACAATTTCTATGACACTCTGCATAACATATGGTACATATTCGTGGTAGCCCAAAAGAGTCAATTTTGATAAGTCCTGTGATAACACTTTACAACAATTATGTTAATACGTCTCATCGGTAAAAATAAAATTCGATATCATTTTAGTAACAGTTTTGTCATATTGTAAATGGGCAAGCCTTAAACGTGACATACGATGCTCTGGATGACAGTTCTCTTTGAAACAGTGCTGCTATGTCATTAAAACAGTGCTGCAAAATCAAGGCAATGAAATGTATGCAATGTTATATATTACTTAGTGTTGGTCTAAAGTCCCAATAATGCTTTTTTGATACAAAAAACCTAGCTATAAACTTTTTTTTAAAAAAAAGTTATATGCATATTACTATTATTATTAAAATTATGTGATTTTTTTTTAATTTAATAGAATGTCTTTCTTATTGTATGGGCGCTATATGATCCATAGTTCAGTTCATGAGAGCATTGTACTGAAACACAGCTTTATTGAAGTTGATACTTAAAAGACCAAATTTTGCCATAAGATGCTGAAATTGATTTAGTCACAAAAGCCATTAAAAATTTTAATTTTATTTTATATGTTTTTGTTTTTTTTTTTGCAAAAATTAATGTGAAAAGTCAATTTAATAGTGATCTGTCAACTTATGTCACCAGATTTTGACTTTATATGACACTTTGCTTTTACGTACGTGTATCAATTACCAACGCCCACTAAGTTATTTAAATAAAATAATTAAATCCGTAACGAAGCCAAAACAAAAACTGCTGATACAATTCGCAAAAGTATGGCACTTCAAGCATTGAGAGCTTGAAAATAAAAAACAGAAAATTATAAAAATAAAAGAAATTCACATAAAAATGTTCAATAATAGCATTTTAACTTTAGAAGAAAAAAAAACAATAGGAAACTGAAGAAATTTCAGCGAATTTCAGTTTAAACTTTCAAACAAAAGACTTAAGCGGCAAACTTTATGCGCGATATTCACAGACATTCAGTTTTTAGTTTTTTTTATCATAAAACATTTATCAAAATTGCTTTGTGCTTCATGCAAAGTTTTAATAAAACAAAAAACTAAAAAAAAAACAAAATTATATGTAAATAAATAAATGGAAATTTTTAGCTATTAAAATAAGTGTTAATAACCTTTATTGTAAATGTTGTTGCCACATAAATTTTAAATAAAAATAAAAATATTTTTGTGGGGTTAAAGAGTTCTCCAGTATTCTAGTATTCGCGTAACAAAGAACCAATAGAATTATTATTATTAAAATTTTTTTTTTTTTGAAATATGACACAAATATGTTTCACTAAATCTAGTTTAAATTTATTAAACCATTAAAATTGTGTCAATCAACCATTTTTATTCTAAAATATATTTGTTAATAAATTTGTTAACAATATTTTATTTTTGCTAACAATTGTTTTATTTTTTATTGGAATAAAAAATTAAAAAAAAGCTAAGAAATAATATATTATATTTGCCCTATAATTGAGCACATATTAAATGCTTTATAAATTTCACTTTCATTCTTCGTGGTTTTTATTTAACACTCAATCATTTAGACTCTTCATTGTATCTTGATAATTTCTTAATATTCAATAATATCTTTACATATATTTTTATATTTTTTTGTGACTTAAGTTCGGGTATCATTTTTGTTTTAACAGTGAAGTGGGTATATAGCTTAGAGCAGACTTAATGCACGTAATCCACTTTTGCGTTGTAAGTGACTTTCATTGCACACAAAACTGGAACTAAATTAAAGAAAAAAATTAATGTATCTCAGATTTAAGAAAGTAAAAGTGAACTGAAGTGCCTTCCGTATTTAAGAAATATTACAGTACTGTCCATTTTTTATGTTCTGCAAAGCGGATTAAGTGCTAGCAATTTGTTAAACGCTTTTATTCGCTGAAGTATTAGCGCATTAAGTGCTTTGGTCATATTTTCATAAAAAATTTTTTTTTAACCACATTATATCTTTATTGCCATTTTTGTTTTTTCTTTTTTTTGATTGAGTGTAAAATTATTAAGTAAATTTAATTATAAAAGTTGATGTTTAATGCGTTACTTGAATTAATACAATAGTTCCATAGCACAAAATAAACATATATATTTCACATGTGTTTGTATAGAAACTTACATTATATGTTAATATAGTTATATGGTTGTCAATCCATATATGTAAATGTATCTACACAATGTTCACATATCTTCAATGATTTCTTATAGTAAATGGTTGAAAATTCGGACTATGCAACGTGTATATTATGTTATATACTATATTCATTTGCGGTGGGTTTTTTATGTATTGTATTAAAGTTAAATTAATAGTAGCTTACTATAGCTTATTGTAGTTAAAGTAAGTAATCATTACAATCTTAGTCATTGACAAAAATTTTTCGAAAGCAACCATTAAATGACCTTCTTTATGAATATCAGCTAATTGCATTCAATACTATTATTTTTTTAGAAATTAACTAATTAATTAATTTTTTTGTCAATTACTAAATATATTTTATTTTATTTTTAGTCACAAACACGAAAAATGACAAAGTGCTATGCAATTATTATTACAAAACTAAAATCGGATAACCTAAGATAAGCGAAGTGATTGTAGTATTTAACAAATTTAGTGATTATTTTAGAACTCCATTGCTCCATGAATGAAAGGATGTGAATATTTTAAAATATTAAACTATGAAAATTTAAATAATACTATGGTTATTAATGACAGTACAAATCGATTGAAACGACAAGGTCAAAACTATGAAATGACATTTGTAAAAATTCTCAAGCAACTTCCTTTAGTTTATGTTATTAAAGTTTTTATAGTTTATTATAACCCTGATGGAAGATAACTCACTTTCTGTTTATCACTTTTAAATTTTTTTATTTCTACCTTATTAGATGTATCAATTTTTTAATGAATACATTAAGTTATCATTGCGATGATGAGTTCTAGATATACGATTCCTATTCAATGTCAATAAACACAAAGAATTATTAATTTTTAACAAATTGTTAGTTACAAATATCTATTGGTGTTTGATATTGATCTATTAATATATAATGTGTTGTAAAGATAGTTGAAGTAAAAAATATTTTATAGCATAAACCATGATGCAGTTATAGTACAATATATATTATTTAACACTAGACATAAAGAAATGGGTCTTCAGTATTTAAAAGCTAGTACATACAAATTGGATTAGAGTATAATAATAGTGATTGACAAAACGATGCGATTATTTTCCAAATATCGGAACTACATATATTTTATTTTCTCTTCCCATGGTTCTTGAACAATTCCGTTCAATTATTGCTTAATTTAGGAGTTACTTATAGCAATTGTTTTTCTATTTCAACAAAACTGCATACTTTTATAATAATAAACTTTTTATAAAAAAAAATTTATAGTGAGTAGTTATAAAACTTTAGAATATTTTAGTGAAATTCTATAAAGATTTATCATAATATATACATACATATTTATAATAATATATATATATATCTATCAAGTTATGAAAACTTGATATTCTTTATAAATATAATCATTATTCTCAATGCCAATCCTTTTTGCGTTTTATGATTATAGTGATATTGTTATGGTTCTATTAATATTTGTTAATTGAAACTCTTACTTGAAAGAAAGTTTTCTCAAAAAGAAGAATTGGAGATTTTTGAATTTCAAAACTTCTTTTTATATATAATTCCTACAAAAAAAAAATTTTTTTCTGAAATAACTGTTATATATCTCTATATTCTGTATTTTATCTTGGGTGGTTTCTAAAACCCGAATCCATTAAGTCTTTACTTATATTTACTCATGTAAAATTAGGTTTAATAGCAATTCTGCGACAGATACCACGTAGACCACCTATAGATCCGTTACGTTATCCTAGAGCTCTTGTTTCAGAATGTCTTACCTTGAAATAAATTATTTTCTAAAGTATTTTTAAGAATATTTTGAGACTTCCAATATCACTTTCTGATAGTTCGACGGAGTTTCTCTAAAATCAATTATCGAAAAATTGTAGCTTTGGTTCTTCTTAATGAGAGTATGCCAAGTTTAACTTTTTCTTTTGACAAAACCCGCAATTGGAACTCCTATAAGTGATATAATGTTACTTTTTTCTACTATATGCGAGTTAAATAGCTCTCTTCCTTTAATTAGATATATAGATAAGCATATTTTAACATAAGTTATGTTATATTAATATTTCGGTATATAAAAACTAGAATGAATCACTTCAAGTCAAAAAGTCTTATTTTAATATACTCTAAAAGAGTGTAGATTAAAAACAGTATAGCGAAAACAATACAAATTCGACAGAATGGCATAATTCTCGATTAATCGCTGTAGAAATGCATTTAAATTTCTTAAAAAATGGTATCGTTTTTGAAAAGCCAAAAAGTACAGATATTGATAAGGTGATAAACACAGAGAGATATGCTGAGACAAGATTATTTAAAGGTTTAATCTGCACATAATATCTTTCAGTTCAGTTCTATAAGGGCTGAGTCATCGAATATGTGAGAGGTTAAATATATTGCGAAAGACTGGTACCGGAGAGACTATTCAAATAATGAAACGAGAGCTGAACATTAATGTTGACAGAGCTAATATTATATATATTATAATATATATAATATTAATAAGTATAATGATAATATTATCTGTTTCTTGTATTGCGTCAAAAAAGGGACTGATGCCTTTAATTAGAGACTAAACTGTTAAGTTAGCCTAGCTGTGTGTTATTTCATTTCTTACAAAAATTTTAAAATAATAAAACTTAACTTTTTATATGTTTTGTTTTATATATTATACTAAGGCAAAAATCCAATATTTCCTTTACATTCGAATCTTTAATGTCAAACTTAATTGAGCATTTGAAAAGTGTTCGATTTTAATTTTTTTTCTTTTAGAAATTATAGATATAATTTAAAAATATGTGTTGGTGGTTTTGTTTAATGTCTCACATGTGGTAATATGTGCCATGCAAATAAACACACCCAGAAATTGTAAATCTAAGGCCAAGTTTTATATTAAAATCTAAAAATAATACCGGCCTACATGCATTTCTGGCAGTGAGTATTAAAAGAATTGAAATTGCCAACAGAATGTGGAGTTATAGGCTTTTAAGTACAAACAGAGCTTAGCTGCATATATATGCAATAAGAACCTTTAAGAGTCAGACATATGTTATGAAATAAATAGTCTGGCAACTGCAAAAACAAAAAAAAAAATAACATGAGCGTGTAAACTGTCAGTAGTCAATTACTGTAATAATTTAAAAGCTTAGGCTGTCACAGAATATGTATTTCAAATATGATATGCTACAGCTTTCTGTCTGCACTTTTATCTACAGAATCAACATTTTTTGACTGCAGTAAAAAGTGCAAAATAACTTTGAAATGACACAAAAACGGGAGTTGACTGCCTTTAGGTTGAGTAGAGTACGTTTGAAATAGTATTTCTTTATGTGTCATAGTAAATGCAAATCACTTCTTTCATTAAAAATGCATCAATTACAATACAATTTAAATATGAGTATTTATCAATGAAATACCAAACAAGAAAAATGATTTATATCTAAAATGCATGTCTGCATGGCTTCGGTTGTATAGACAAAATATTTTTCAATTTTTCAATTGCATAACAGTTTTTAATTTATTTGCTACAATTAAAGTTTTAATTTTCAATAATACTGCACCCAAAATTGACCTCAAAACTATTTGGGGTTTACTGCTTGAGGTTGATCTGCTCTCCTGCCTTGCAGTACAATCCGTTTAATCTAGCACATTATGGCATATTAAAAATGCAATCGTCGCTGCCTGATAAAACCACAATCTATTAGTCGGCATAACTATTTACATACAACTGCAATCGTATCTTTATCCATATCTTTTTGCATGGCCGTATTTATGCTTATTTGCTGCACTCATTCTGTAGTCAATATTAGTGAATTCGTTTTCAATTGATATCGATTCGTTGCAATCAAAACTAGTGCTGGCTAAATGTTGCATATCTGCAATAAACGCAACAATTAGTTCACAGAAATGCTGTGGAATATCAGAAATAAACCAAACAATCTTTAAATTGAAAAATATTTACTATAAAAATGGTTTTTATTTCAAAGCTCATTGCGGTTAGTTAACAATTTCGTTTGTTTATTTACTTTTGAAATTAATCTTGTTTCCATTATTTATTTAACTATTTTTTTGTCTACTCTCAAATTTGTCTATAATTATTTAGGATTTTTATCTGCTGCTGCCTATAACATTATTATTCGAACTTTTTTTGTCGAATATCAACCACAATTGCATTTTCATGGTAAATTATCGCTTACAACATATTCAAATTTTTTCGGAAAACAACAACAACCAAACTTAAATACTTGATTACATTATTTCGCCCCTTTTTGTGGGTCGTTAATAGATTTTCAAAGAAAGAAACAAAACTCTATGTCGAAATATAAAAATTGTTTCGTTTCAGCCAGCCAACCCAAACAATTTTAGTTATAATGATGAATACAAAATCAAAAAAAAATATTAAATTCGTGTTTGAAATTCCATTCATGTGAACGAAAAAAAAAGCTATTAATAAACACACGATTATATATGCATACACCTATATAAATGAGGTTTAGGACGTCCCCGAGACATAGAAATTGCCAATAGTGTGGTGACGACGCTAATAAAAACTTAAAATTGGCATCCAAATTTCATTTATGAATATTGAGCTTAACGACGTATGATGTATTGAACATATGACATATTGAACATAATTATCTATAATCAAATCAAGACTTCCCAGGACTTGAACAGAGCAAAGCACTGATCAAACCTTACTCCTACAAAAGCATTCTAAAATCTGAAAAGGCAATTTAAGGTTGCTAACGGTTATGATTATCAAAAATGATCGAAAACAGTTATCAAAAACCACGATTATCTGCTAATTCGGAATGCAGATTATGCCTCGACGATGAGGAAACTACTATATATATTCTTTTTGACTGCCGAGCTTTAACCAGGCGTAGAAGAATCTTATTTCATATGGAATTTCTGTCTACATAACAGTTTAAGAGCTATTCTCTAGATTTAGTTCTTGACTTTGTTCACAAAGCTTTAATGGGCTTGTGTAGTCAATAGTGAAACTGGTACAATAGGATTCTTATCACCGCAGTACCGGCTGTTGTGCGATTTTATGTCAAAAATTTTAATAATAAAATAACAATATATAAGAAAATACATTACATTTATTTATTATTATTGTTACTATACGAAAATAGATTAAATATGTAAACTACTTAAATGTAATAGCAGAGTTATACTTAAATAAATGAAAGATGTATGGACTGAATGTCTCAAACATGTTCAAGTAGCTCGAACCTTTTAAATATTCAAGCCTACATTTTGCACTGGCACATTGTAATACTGGAACCCTTTAAAGCACTCTTATTTATTAATATAATATAATATAATAACCACCAATTATCGAATTTCAGTGTCACACAGCACTCGTCTTTAGGCTACCACCGCTGTTAAGGCATTTTCTTCATTCGCACACAGCAAAGCGTTTACTATTCCCTTAACTTGATCACACCACTGGTGTTACGGTCTTCCTCCATGTCTACTTCCTAAAACCGCCGCTATATTACAAATTCAATATACACTAAATTGGGTAGCAATCATTTTGAAATCGTTTTTGTGATAGTTTTTTTTAAGAAATAATTATCAATTACCTTAAAGAAATATAAATCACAAAAAGGATCTATGACGGCTGTATAAATTATGTACAAGCACCTATCCGGGCTGCAGCATTATGTTCCATTCTCTCGACATGACCAAGCCAGCGAAACCGTAACTATTATTCAAAAATAATCTATAGGTGCTTTGTAAATCTCTTTCTTAACATCTCTTTCTCTGAATCATCGTTTTCTACTCTCATGTTTTAATTTAAGGCAGCGTATGATGTCAATATCGTGATAAATCTTACTCTGGGTATTAAGAAAAAGTTACTTTGATGCACTGGAACAGAGTAAAAATTAATTTTTTTCAAATCAAATCACATTTAATAGTTAATTTTATAGTTTCAACTACTAATTTCTACATAATTTGTAGAAATTTCTACACAAATTTGTTTAAGAGCAATAAAGCACTTTAATGATTTTTACTAACACTTATTAATCGTTGCCAAATAGGAATATATGTATATATATATCTATATATATGTTTAACTTTAATTTAGAATAATTAAACTGATTTTTTTTTAATATAAGCTAATAAGTAATTATTTCTTAGAAACCATGAAAATTTGTCTAATATAAATAACTGAAAAATGTGTACATTAAGTAATTGCATTCAAAACGTGTTATTATTTCCGATAACATTTTTTTTTTACTTTTAATTATATATTATATAATATATATTAGTAACACAAAAATCAGACAAAACCGCATCAAAAATTGTTTCTACAGGCCCTCAATCCTTTTGTGGGTTAAACTGGGACAGTAGAAAACACATAAACAAGAAGAAGGAGAATCGTTTGCAACTGGTGTACTGGTAAGATTTCCCAGGATTTAGATAAAGTAAAGCATTGATAAATCCGTGCTCCAACAAAAACATTTTTAATTCTCAAAAGGTAGTTTAAGCTTTCTAACGGTAATCATTATGCGTCATTATGGTCTGAAATATCACCTATATAAACTTCGATTATCTACTAATTCGGAATGCAGTTTATGTCTCGAAGATGAAGAAAGTACTATATATATTATTTCTCCAGCTTTAACAACGCATAGAAGAAACCTATTTCATATGGAATTTCTGTGACCAGAACAGAATAAGAGCTCTTCTCTAGATTTAGTTGAGGTCTTTCTTCACAAAGCTTAAAAGGGCTTTGTGTTGTCAATAGTGAAGCGGGTACAATAGGATTTTTCCGGCTGCAGTACCGGCTGTTGGGCGTTTGCACAACAATAGTTTTAATAATAACAATAATAATAACACAAAAATTGATTTTATTTTTAGTTAAAAATAATTTTTTTTTAGGTTTATAAATAAAAATAAAAATTATTTTGTTATTGTTTTTTTTTTTTGGTGTTTTTAATTGATTCATTGGATTTAATCTAGATTTACTCTCGATTTGTCAAATTTTGTTGCCCAGTCAAACGTTTTAGTGACCACATTCTTCCTAAATGCATATATTGAATTAAATCACACATAATTTACCAAGTCATATAAAACAGCTGTTAATTTCAGAGCAATGTTGCTACTCTGGCAAAATATCAAGAGTGTTAGAAATAACTCTCAAGTGCTATACATTTCGCTCGAGATTCACCAATAGAAAATTAAAACTACACTAAAATTGAATTTCGGTGGAAAAAGTAACGTCAGATTTACTAATCGAAAAAGACATAAAAATGCATTTCCATCCTTCAAATGATTTTTTTATTTCTTGCATTTCTTCTAGTCATGTTTAAGTCATCAACTTTGCTAATTTGAGTTTTAAGTAACAACTATGAAATCGGTCATTAGATGAAATAGGCCATTAGATTTCATAGTTGTTACTTTAATCACAAATTAACAAAGTTGATAACTTATATGTGACTTAAATTTCAAAACTAAGGATAAGTATGAATTAAGTCAGCAAAGTTGATGACATAAACATGACTTAAGTCAGTATTCAGGCTAAAGTTACAACTGTAAAATTGGCCCTAAGACTTATGTCAGTGACTTCAAAAAATATTAACATATTATTTTCCATAATATTAAAAGCCGCTTTTAAATCTTCTTCGGATAATCATTAATTCTTTGATTCATACGAAAGATTGGCATATCTCTGAAACGACGAGGCTTTACAAATTTTCTGACCTTCATCATTTTGAGACTAAAAAGGATGCATAAAATTTTCTTTATAATTTTTTTTAAACATAAAAAGTAGGTTAATAATATGTGTTACCAAAGCCCAAACCCAAACTCAAAAATGAAGGAAACGAAAGTGGGTCACAAAGTCATTTCCAAAATTAAATGAAGCGTATAATTTTCACTAATTAGCATGAAAAATTTTTATAGTGAAATATTGTTTTGAACAAACCTTAACCTTAAAACGTAACATCTTTAAATGTTATATCATTACTATTTCTATTTTAATATATATTAAAAATAAATTTTTTTATTGCCATATAAAATTATGACAAATTCATTTTACACACTTGACAACAATCTTACAGGTTTGTGAACATGAAATTGTGCGGTGTTTCTAATGGTTTTGACCGAACTATAAAAAAGTAACTTAAAATTAATGATCGAACAAGCCAAAGTTCGGAAGGCAGGCTGAACACACCACGATAGCCCTTAGCAAACTGTGAGAGAAGCAATAAAAAAGACCAGAGAAAAAATTAATAAACAAAGCATATGTATCTGAAGTTGTTGGAGTAGACCGGGTTTCAGTTGAGACATCATCACGGCTACACAAACACATGTGCCGCCGCCGACACATTGGCTCTGTCTGGCGGATTTGCCCGTCATGCCTTACTCAAGCTCGTTCGGCGTTGCTGTTTCTCTTTCTGTTGCTGTTGCCGGCGATGAAGTACGATGAAGTGCCTCAGCACTCTGAGGCACAGGCGCTGATCTGAGGTAGTGTGGTAACAATAAAATAAATTAAACTGTAAAGAAAAAAAAATTAAGAAGAAAAGATACGAGACACAGCAAAAGATTTAAAAAAAACTGGCAAACAGTTTAAGTTGGAGTTGGCGTGGCAAAGACCTTGTTTCAAGTTCAACCGAACGGAATAAAGTGAAAAGCAGTTAAGCAATGTTGCGCAACGGCTTAAACAGGTGCTGGAATGGATGTTTGGAAAATCGTGTGCCATTAACTCATAATTGATGTCACATTAAGAAGAAAAAATTTGTATCCAATGCATATAAAACTCATCAATTTTAACACTTGCGACTTCTTATCAAAATGAACTTTAATTGACTAAGTTCTTTAATTAATTAAGCTATAATTTGTTATGTAAAATAATGGCTAAAGCGGTAACCGTCACAAATTATAGTCAATCAAATTTACTGAGTCTCTTAGTATATACCTATCTCTCAAATAAATATTTGAACTTTTCAATGTTTCACGACGTGAGTTCAGGTATTAAGACCAGGTATTAAGAGTATGTTACTATGGATGTGCAATTAGTCCTAAAAACCTATCAAAAGTAATGGTTTCTTATAGCAAATATAAAGTATTTATATCCTATAATTTACTTATAAATACTGAAGCATTACAACACTACTAAAAAGATTGCTTATCCCTTCACATACCTTCTGTGTGCATTTGACGACATTCTGTCAAATAATAGTTTTGTGACTCTAACGTTTATGGCTTGTTCACACTGGCGTTTTACGAGCACTTTTACAAGCTCAAGCTTGTAATTATAGATGTGCATCTCTGAAATTCTTTTTTGCTTTGTATTTTTATATTATGTGTTATGCAAATACATTTTTATCTGTGGCATAATTTGTGAAATAGCGGAACATTAAATTAAATTAAATTAAGCAAAATTAATGACTTCATTTACTTTACTGTGTAATTACTTTTAATGTTTTTTGATTTTCTTGAACATTTATTATCTAACTTCAATTGTTATTAAAAGTAATTAATCAATTCCTTTAATGAAGCTAAAATAATTTCTGAAACCAATCTGCTAACAAAATTTTATGTTTAATTTATTACCATTTCAAGAAAACAAACACACTTAACATATAAGTTGATATATATCTTCAAGTTTTTTTATTGCATAGTTAATAGCCAATAAACCTATCCTATTTCATACAAAATTAACTACGAAGTAAAAGATACATCAAATAAATGGCAGCTAATTTCGCGAATGCTATTATTGCTGATATTTCATCAATACTAGGAACATCTTTGAAACAACTACTTTGGTTAACATATATATTGGAGGTTTAATATTATTGAAGCTGTTTAGAGGTTCAAAAATTTGATGCTTAAGTTTCTTTGTGCTAAACTCAACAAACCTATCCACAGCTAGGTGCTTAAAAGTTTTCAAAGCCTTTCTGGTGTTCAAATGTTTGATTTGAATCTATGAATTTGTGTAATATTCGTATTTCAGCTGCTTGTATTATATACTTGTATTATATACTAGTACATGACATATGGCTATATTCTATAATATTTGCAAAATGCTTTAAGTGTAAACACTCGCTTTCATATAAATAAACCAAACACCTATTGTGAAGTTACTAATTCTTTAATACAAATAATATAAATTTTTATAATGCCTAGTATAAATGTCCATGTTTAAAAGCTCTATATGTATTATGTCATATAGTCACAAACGCACTAGTTACTAGTTTCACAGATTAACCGTTGCATTGAACGAAAATAACGTCATTAGTCTAGGTAGCAATAGGCCATAAGTCATTTCACCAGCAGTATGACATCATGCGAACTTGTTTACAACACAAGTATTTAGGGTCGCACGTATTTAGATCTTATATTATATGTGGAATCCAGTTATGTAGGTGTTCAACACGAAATTACACCCTAACATAGTTCAATTGAAACATATTGTTGATCACCAGTTAGAAGTTAATGCTTTTAAATAGCAAATTTTATGTTTGGTATCTCGAATATTTTACTATATGTTACAATAACATCCGCAGCCGAGTACTTTTGCCACAACGGTACCGGCTAAAGAAGTGTTGGGGTGTAGCATCGTTGCAGCAATTTTGCTTTGTCACAAGTCTCCGTTGGGTCGTATATATATTCTTAAGCTTACTAACCAGAATACACTTTAAGATAGTATATTGTATGGTTCTAAGCTAAGTGCAGCCGTATAAATATTTTTAAGAGGGAAATAATAAGTGACTCTGCTCTTTTCGCTTGATAAATATGAACTGTATTATCAATTGTTAATATCATGCATTGAATTAAGTTAAACTGTGTTATATGCACTTAACAAAGTACAAATGGACATCATAAATCATTGACTTTTTCATACATTTAAATAAAACGATTTATAAGGAAACAACAGTAATAGCTAGTATGAGAATAAAAAAAGTAGGGACTAAGAATGTTCAATAACTAATGGCATATCTGCTACCATGGAAATATATAGGAATTGATCGATAAAGATTTTCTATAATCTTCACAGGTTCACGAAAGCTTGCCGTGCCAGGTAAACAAAGTATAGTCCGCAAGATAGTCATTGTTAGGGAAAGAAGTTGAGAAAACATCTCGCTTTTCAGTGAGAGAAGAGGAGTTAGAGAGAGAAGTTTTAATAGTTGTTATAATTCGTGTCAATGTCAATGTATATAATAACAATGATGCAAAATATATGTTTAGATGTAGTCGCTGCTTACAGGTAGATGACGCTGATGCTACTTTACGCACACAAAGAGGACACTAGAGCGTTGAATAAAGAGATATGCTTAAATGGATGAACCATCCATAATGGTGATTAGTAGTACTGAATAAAAACGAAGCTGCTATTATTACAAAGTAGTTATACCGAATACATCGGAATACATTTGAATACGAAACTGAATAAAAACAATATAGTAGGCTTTGATTTTATCTCAAAATTGATGTGTTAAATTTATTTTAAATAATTTTATTATAAAGTAAAATTACACAAAGAACGTTATTCAAATTACCGTTTAAAAAAATAAACCAAACAAAATGTACATTTGTTAATAAATACTTTTAGTTTTTTATTCCCTCGCTAGTTAAACAAAATGGTGGAGAATTTAACAAAAACGAACCTCGCTTTGCTGCGCCACTCCTTTGCCAACTATGACAATGATAAGGACGGGTTTCTCCAGTACGATGACATGTCCCAGGCTATAGGTATGGCTTGTCAAACGATTGGGCAAGAAGTGGACGAAGCAGAGATTGAAGGTATTATGGGGGCGGTTAAAGCTGATGAAAACGATTGCTATGATTTCACAAAATTCGCATTTGTGGTAACACTGAAATTGATGGATAAATTCACCGAAGAAGAGATGATTAATGTGTTCCGCTACATAGCGGCTGGTGAATTACGTTCAAATCCAAATTTAAGTCTTACCGAAACGGAAGTTCAAAAGGCTGCACGTGAACGGGAAGTTGATATAAACTACAAGGATTTCATGAACGTTTTAAATAAACGTAGACAGTGAAGCATTCTTTATTGCTATAAACTTAATGACATGTACGAAATTTTTTATTGTTATTCATCGTTAAGAACTTTTTGAATATAGATACAATATTTTATGGTTATTTTCAGTTTTTTATTTAAGTTTATTGAACATTTTTTCAACTTTACAATCATCATTCTATGTAAACTTTATATCGATAATTGTTCCATTCAGATGAATATATACCTATCTAGATATATATTCGTATACCTCAATATATAGGATTTATCAAAACATTCTATCTTAGCAGTGTTTTAAGTTAGTAACCTTTTACAATGTGATTTGCAACATTTTTTAAAGAGAGTTGTTAGTATTCTTAATAAAAATAGAACCATATTGAACAAGCAGTTGTAATATATGGATTTGATATTGGCGCTCATAAGAGTTTCTCATAGATGTACTACTATCATATGAAAATGCAAAGAGCAATCCCTTCATACAACGGTATGTTTACTGATACCAATGATACTCCAAACTCCAAGAATCTCTGTGTGTAAAATTTTCTGAAGACTACTGAGGCGGTAATAGAAATTGAGAAAGTAATAATTTATGAAAATATTTATATAAATGTAAGGTCTAAAACGAAAACAAAAGATCCACATAGTTTTATTTATAAACATAGTGTATTAATCAACAAAGATATAAAATTAAATAAGAGAAATTTTTTATACCAAAGACGAAACTAATATATATAAATATATATTTCTTTCTTAAGTCCATGTTATGTAGAGCGTTTCGGGTACGACAAAATTGACTATTTCGGACTATCCCGAGGAAGCGTGTTATGTAGACTGTCACATCAGTATTGCCAATTTCATATTTTTACTACTGTTTCATACTGTAGTACTGTTGTGCCTAAATTTAAAAGCAAATGAAAGGCGATAAGGACCATGTTATACAGACTGTCTGAAGACAGATAATAATCGTATTACAATTGCCATTGTACGACCAGATTTTTTTTAACCAGATTTAAAATGATACCATATTTGTGCTAATATGTATGTGCCTATCATGTTTTACAGAACTGTTTTTACTAACGAGACGAGACAGAGAAACTCTTGTGTCCACGACCAAATTAATATTCAAAATTTTTCTCTTAATTTATTTATATACCTCAGTGAAGAAATATATCAAGGACAGAGCCCTAAAATTATTCACAAAAATCGACACGTTGCCCAACCCCGCCCTAACAAATCTTAAATCCACCTTAGGACGCATAGGAAGATACGCTCATCTACGGTCCATCAGTTAAAAGATAAATAAATGATAATAATTCTAGTATAGTTAAAGCTTAGTGTGATGCAGGGATAAGCCGTGCGCAATAGCACTAACTCAAATCACAACAACAACAAAAAGAGCAGTTTCACATTTAAAGTGACTTGCTTTTAGAAATATAAATCAATATATCTCTGAAAAAATTTTTATAATAATACTTTAAGTAATATAGAAAACAAAAAAATCATTAAAATTATATTTTATTTTGGAACGTTTTGGGATCAAAATTTTTTAATGAAATTTTAGAAGTCAAAATCCTCCGTTATAAATAAATTTGCAAAAATTATGGCGTTTGGTGTTTTAGGATCGAAACTATTTCAGAATTATTTTTTTGCCCGCTGCTTATCTAGTACAACCAGAAAAACTTCACTTATGGACAATCAAGAAAATGAAATGAAAAATTTTGCTGAATCCAGAGTTCCTGAAGCCAAGCTTATAGATGATAGGAAGCATAAGTTGGCGGGTAATATTTGTGCACCAGCCTTATCATCACGACCTTTAAGTTCGCAGCATTGTGATAAATTCAACTTTTTACGAACAAATTTCAGAATTCATGGAATGGATTTTCCGTTTCGTTAAATTGGGGTTATTTTGTTAATTTGGATCGTGTTGCTATTACATGCAGCCTCCATCATCAGTGTTTGACGACTTTTTACAAACAAATTTCGAGATTGATGGGATGGATTTTCCATTTTGTTAATCAGGATTAGTTTGTTGAGTTGGATTGTTTTGCAATCAAATGCAGCCTAAATCATCAGAGTTTGACGACTTTTACAAACTAATTTCAGGATCGATCGGATGGATTTTCCGTTTCGTTAATTAGGATCAGTTTGTTAAGTTGGATCATGTTGGTACTAAATGCAGCCTAAATCATCAGAGTTTGACGACTTTTTACAAACCAATTTCAGGATTCCCGTTTCGTTAATTAGGCTCAGTTTGTTAAGTTGGATTGTTTTGCAATCAAATGCAGCCTCAATCATCAGTGTTTGACGACTTTTTACAAACAAATTTCGGAATTGATGGGATGGATTTTCCGTTTCGTTAATTGGGATTAGTTTGTTAAATTGGATTGTTTTGCAATCAAATGCAGCCTAAATCGTTAGAGTTTGACGACTTTTTACAAACTAATTTCAGGATTGATCGGATGGATTTTCCGTTTCATTAATTAAGATCAGTTTGTTAAGTTGGATCGTGTTGGTACTAAATGCAGCCTAAATCATCAGAGTTTGACGACTTTTACAAACTAATTTCAGGATCGATCGGATGGATTTTCCGTTTCGTTAATTAGGATCAGTTTGTTAAGTTGGATTGTGTTGGTATTAAATGCATCCTAATTCATCAGTGTTTGACGACTTTTTACAAACAAATTTCAGGATTCCCGTTTCGTTAATTAGGCTAAGTTTGTTAAGTTGGATTCTTTTGCAATCAAATGCAGACTAAATCATCAGAGATTGTCGACTTTTTACAAACAAATTTCAGGATTCCCGTTTCGTTAATTAGGCTCAGTTTGTTAAGTTCGATTGTTTTGCTATCAAATGCAGCCTAAATCATCAGTATTTGACGACTTTTTACAAACAAATTTCAAGGTTCATAGGATGGATTTCCCGTTTCGTTAATTCGGATCATTTCATTAAGGTGGATCGTGTTGGTATTAAATGCAGCCTAAATCATCAGTGTGGAAGCATGAAACTGATATTGATAACCCAAGCGCCATTTAAATTATATAAAAAATTTATTTTAATTTTTTAAGTGTATTAACAAAGAATAAGCTTAATAAATTAAAATAAATCTTTATTATAATCCATAATAAAAATTGTTTCAATCATTTTGTATTATTTACATTTTTAATTTGTATTATTTAATTAATAATGATCCCAACTTTCACCCAGTAATAAATAAACTATTAGTAAACACCATTCATACAAAATATAAATGATATTTAAAAAGAGGATTTAAAAAGAATTTATCTCAGTATTTTTTGATATATCGACCATTAGTCAGGCTCACAACTGTTTTATATAAAAATTACTTTAATTTAAATGATACTTAAATATCATGCCAATGGAGTAAAACCTTGCAAAGTGTTATTCCATTCCGTAGAAATTCATTTCTTATTAATCGCTTGCAGAACTTAAATATGATATAGACACCGACAACGTTAAAAGTTCTAGTCTATACATCGCAATTAAAATCGGTAAAAGAATATAGATGAAGTTTTACTAAAGCGTACAAAACATCAAATTTTCACCGATATGATTATGAACTTAGTATATAACATTCCTGGATAGGAAAATAGGAAAATTATATGCATTATATTTTGAATTGCTTTCTGAGGTATCATATTTGTCAGATTTGGCTGACTAAAACTACTGACTAGACGCAGATTCCAAAAGAATACTCCAAAGAGATGATATCTCTTTCTCATTAATCTAATTATGACATTGGAAGCAGATGCGAGTTTGAGGCTAAAGATAAATCTCACTTTTCTCAATCCGTTGGTCATATGATCTCCATAATCGTATGTTCAAGCTCTTCTTAACTATTTTCTATATGTATATGTTAAGACGCTACTTTACTTATATAAACCAGAGGAATTGGACAATTTGGATGCCAGAGTTTGCAGGATATTGCGACCATACGACCAAAATTCTATTCACATATTAATTGCATTAAATTTTCTTTTCGAAAATCTTTTTTAAATAATATTTGATTTCATATCTTTCGATAATGCAGTTTTAGTTTTTTATTTTCTCCGATATCTGCAACAGAGGTGTTGAAGTAAAATCGGCATAGAACCTTACACATTTTTTCAATTAAGTCTCTGAATCGTACAATTTAGGAATAATGTTCTAGCCGGAAAATTGCTGCGATGGTGTCATACAGAGCAATGTTTTTAATTTTGTTCGAAAATGTTAAATACTTCTTAACCAACAAAACATTCAATTAATTTTTTATAAAGCACCTCTTCAAGTTTTAGAATTTTTTTCAATCTATGAGCTAAATTAGTTCGGTTAGTTTCACTCTTTCTGGAGAAGTAATGTTGTAAGCATTCTTCACAAACCATGAAACTGAAATGAGGGAGTGAGGGTGAGCGTGGCTCAACTATAGACGAATGACTTCTGAAAATTGATCCCTCCGCTTTCAAAACAAACTTTAAATTTAATTAAGATTAAATCAAAAAAATTTAATGCTATAGAACACTAAACAAGTTTCTTAGATTTGATGTCTTCTGTGTATGGTGCAGATGATTCCATACCTATGAATCGTACTGAATGTCATATAATAAAATTACTCAAATGACATAACCTACGTTGAAAATGGGTTGGGCAAATTATTCTTTTTTTTATTTATTTATATTAATAAAAAAAATATAAAATTATTTAATTTAACAAATTTAATACGAATAAAAATTTTAAGTGTTATAGCAAATTAATATAACAAAAGAAAATGAAATAAAAAATACTATAGTTAAAATCTTTTTAAAAACAAATATTAATAAATTACTAATAAATATTTTTGCATATGTATATATATTTATATAAATTATATTTTGCAAAATTAATTCAAACTCGCATTTTTAAATAAGCCGGCAAAGTTGCGGAAGTATTGCAAATTTTATTGTATTTTTTATGTTAATTATGATATAAAATTTTACTATAATTTTTTGTTTACACTCGTCTATGCATTTTTAATTTGTTTATATTTTTTTATTATTAATAGATGTATTTTTTTATTCTTTTTGAATTTCAAAATATTTTTTTTTTATTTAATAATTGAAAAAAAAAACATGTTTAGTAGCACTATTTTAATCAGCTCTCATTTCATACTTAAATTTATTTTTTATTAATTCAAAAAAAAAAACTGAACTTTTAATTCATATTTAAGATACAAGTATTTTTATATTGTTTTTAATTGCATTATTACTGCTAGAATTAATAAATTTTTTTTATTATTAAACTTTTAATAAATTTTGTTTATTGACAATTTAATAGTATTTTGATGTACATAAAAATTTTAAAATTATTTAATACCCAATTCATTCGTAGTCATATCCATTTGTTATTAGTCATAGGCTTCAGTTTTATTGACTTTTACGATATATCTTGTATAAATACAAACATTATATATGTGTATATACTCGTATCATCATCATGCTGACATTTAAGAGTGCAACTGTAATAATTCTTACCTTTTAATTACATATCAATGGACCTGTGTGGGTGTTAATTGAAAGTCCGGCTATCAAATCTAAGCTCGCCTATGAAAAATGCAACTACACTATTTGGTTTCGGTCATAAACGGTCAAGTCGTCTACGTTAAATTTGTTTTAAATAATTTTTTTATTTATTTTTTTCAGTGTGGTTGCATAGAGCCATAAATATATGTTCTCATGATTAATCATATGAATATATCGGTACACAAAAAAGATTTGTTTCATATTCTTAGCAGCGCATAGAGTTAATAATTTTTTGTAAAAATGCAGTTTTTAGTCATCAAAATAATTTATGAGACAATAAACCAACACTTGGTAAATTTTTCTTCTTAGTTAATTTATCGCAAATTGCCATCTTCAATGTTGCTAATGTCTCTCATTAATTTTATATGCATATTTAAGTATTTATAATAAATTTTATTTTGTAATAGTAAAAGCGTTTAAAATATTTAAACATAAATTTATATTCGAAAAGACTAATATGCAAATAAAAAAATTTTATATTAATTTCAAAAATTTATAAATGAGCATTGCAAAGTTGATTTCTGTAATGTATTTATTTCTTTTTTAATCATTTAATCAATCGTTGGAGTAAATGTTACTTACAAAACAACTTTAGTTAATGAACTAAATTTGATGTAGAAATATTAATATATTTAGATAAAAGAAAATAATATATAAATATTTATATACATATATATATATATACAAAATAAAATTCAAAAAAAATTAAGAAATATGAAAAAAAATTAAATAAATATAATTAAGTTAAAAAGACATATAAATAAATAAATTGTATTAATATTACTTTTATTTTAATTTTATATCACATATATATCTATATATAAATATTTGTAAATTAATTTTTAATCACAAGTTTTTAAAGTTTATTTATTTACACATTGTTTATAATGTATATAATTTAATCTTGTAATATAATCTTTTTGTATCTACATATATATATATATATAAACACATTTAATAATGATAAAATATATTTACAGTTTTTAAGGATTTTGTGAATTCCTTTTCATTTGAATAATTAACGAACTCTAATATACAAATTAATATTGGTAAATTATAATTATGATGCTGACATAATGAAACAACAAATCGTGTACTGAGTCTCTACTATAACTACAACACCACTAGATTGATAATACCAATACCTATTGAAATTAAAATATTTATTAAATTAAAACCATTAAAAACTTATTTTACTTATAACTATTAAATAGCGACGTGGAGAAGAACGGTCGAAAGTGAGCTAGCTGAAGTACAAGGTACATGGAACGACATCTACAGAGATCCACCAAATAGAGACAGATTTAGAAGAATTATCGAGGCCCTATTCCCCATGGACAGTAGTAAATGGGAAAATGGGGAAATGGACAGTAGTAGTAGTAGTAGTAGTATTTAATAGCGATGAACATATTTTTCTATATCTTTCGATTTTTAAGGCGGTAAACTTTTTTATTGCAAAATTACTTATCGTGCAACTAATTTCTAATTAAACACAATTTGTTATTATTTAACTGTCTCTTATTAATACTCATTAAATTTTTAGTGAAAAAAAGATTAAAAATAATCAAAATTAATAAAATTTGGTTTAAATCGTAAATGAAAAATATTATTAAAAAAATTATAAACTTTAAAAAATTCTTATCTCTAAATACTCATAAGTACTCATTAAATCATTATGGTTGCATTATGGAAGGAGGAAATCTTTTATTTGTTTATCATTTGCTGTAAAAAATTATTAATGCTTATTTTAAGAAAGAAATGGTTGCTCTTAAAACTTTGAAAAAGTTTTATTGCTACTTGTTAAACCTTAAACAAATCCTGAAAAGTGGCTTTAACCATGAGTGCAACAAATTAAATTTATTTGCTAAGAGATTGTAATTTAAAGTATCTTAACAAACAAACTTATAAACTAAATTCTATACAAAATTCTTATTGCTTAATTTTTGCATAAGATATGGTATAAGCATTTATTATAATTCAACTCCTCTTATTTCTTTTGATTTTGAAATTATTCAGCACATTTGGCAACTTGAAAATATCTCATATAAGGTACGATGAAACGGCATAAAAAGGTTATGAGAAAATGCATCTTCACAGTTTAAAAATGCATAATAAAAAAATCATTTTCATTTTTTTTATTTGTAAACATGAATAAATATATATTAGATTGTTTGTTGTGAATATTTTACTAACTTACCGCTGTTGACTAACTTCATCTGCACATTCAAGCTAAGCTTGCTTCATAGCAAGAAGCAATATATAGCAAAAGCCTATCATCTATAAGTTTGTGTAAAAAACTTTTCATGGCTGAGCTCATTTTTTTTTGCACCACAAATACTTATTTCATTAAAATTAATTGCTTTAGCTTTAATCTTCGTAATTAAGTACGAATTTAGTTAATTTTTTCTTCTTCTTAATTTACTTTAATTATGCTCTTTATAATTTTCCGCTTTGAAGCACTACAAACTTCTCAAACTGTGTGTGTAGTGTGTAGTGTGCAGTGTGCAGTGTGTAGTGCATCCATATTTGGGGTAATGAACAACATAAATCCATTAAACAAATTACAAGCAATTAGAATGCATCTTAAAGTTTATGCGAAAACCGCTTGGTAAGTGCATCGCAATAAAAAGTTGGTCAATTTGTACTTCAAATTGACATCAAATCAAAAAAATAAAATTGACAAAATATCTAGTTTCTATTTTGTTAATCATTAGAATATATTTTATTGATTTGAATGGATTTAAATTCAAATATATGTTTTAATTATATATAAAATTATTAAATGAGATCATTGACCTGCAACTAATAAGTTCTAATATTTATTTTGAAATCCTAAGAAAAGCAATTGACAATTTTTATTTTTTATTTTTATTTTATTTTCATTTATTCAAAATTCTATATAAATTTTAATATTGAAGTCATTTAAAACGTATGGCACAATGTCATATTTCTTATATATCTTTTATATTACCACACACACTGGTTAGAAAAAAATATTAACTCATAAATATTGTATAATAAAAATACACGTCATAGATATTCTTACAAACAGTCTGTTTAATAATATTTCTAAATAATAGAATAAAAGGTTCGTAATATTATAAAATAAATAATACACATTGGGGAGAGACTCTTCTTCTAATGGACACTCCTACTGAACGCAATTTCCTCTTGGGTGTACAATATACCGTCTTTATGCTATGAAAATTTGTAAGCTTTTAAATACAAATCCGATCTTATTTATAATTAAAAATGTTTATAATTTGGAACCAATAGGATAACGTTTAATAGAAGGTTCACGAAGAAAACAAAACAGGTTCACGAAGTTCATGAAATAGGTTTGCAACTATGAAAAAATATACACCAGCGCATGAGTGTGTGCGCATTCATGCAAATAATCCAGCGGGCTTTACTATTGACACCCAAAATGTCGCTAATGTCGAGAATGTTAAATACTTGGAATGTGTTCTTTCGATAGATGGAGATACAAATACCCGAATCCTACAAACGTTTATAAACCGATGTTTGCGAAATATACTTTGGATTTGGTGGCTTAAAACGATAACAATCATTGATATAAACGATGATATACGAAAAAGAAAATATGGGTGGATAGAGCATACATTATAATCTGATAACCCCTAATCTGAAACCCTCAAGGAATACGACGTAGGGACAGACCTAAAATGGCAAATCGTTTAACGAATTTTCTATCTTGAAAACTTTTGTTGAGTCCTTAAGCTTGTAATGGAGTGTGGAATAATAATAATAACTTAGAACAGCGTAATCAATTTTAGATGTCTTTTTCTTTTATATAAACCTATAAGTGACTGACGATGAGTAGCTATTCAATAGAGTTTTCACTGTAAAAGGTTTTTGACAATGAACAATTTTGCGTAAAAGTCTTTTTTGGAAAAACTATTCCAATTGCTTCAAACTTTATTAATCAGAATGAGTTTATTATTCAAAATTTTTTATACAACATCTTAAATCTATTTGTAATGAATCCGTTGCCATACTGACATTTTATTCACATTGTTGCAACACTAAAACAAACTAACAATTATCGTTTAACCGAAAACAACATAAATTACCGCTGAAGCTGCTAAATTGCTGCTGCTGTTGTTGAAACGGCGCTGTTAAAGCTGACTTTTCATAACATTTTCATAACAGAAATGCTAAGTGCAACCGCCAATGCAACTGCAACTTCAACTGAAAAGAGAAAAACTCCAAAATAATGTAATTTCGAATCAAGTGAAACAGGTCAATGATTGGCAATATTTAAACATTTACATCTACTGTGTGGTAATGCCACAGCCACAGCCTCTGTAAGAGCCGCTAAAGTATGTAAAATCCAGTAAATTAAAGTAAACCTAGTTGAGCTATTGGAAGGCCTGACTTATACCAGAGCTATGCATTGCTCATAATTGAACTTTTCACGGATTTAAATATTTTACATAAACATTGTAGTTGTGTACGTTGTGATGATGCGCCTAAATTGCAACAAATCTGAGAATTTCAAACGGAATCTCAGATAAATAATAAAAACTAACATCTGCTAAGAAAACTTATCGGAACATTAACTTTTAATTTAAATATGTTCTAGAATGAAGTAGTTTTCAATGATCAAAGTATGTTTAATGAAATTGAAGTGCTTGTTTTGTGGTGTAGACTTGCATGAACTTCAACAAGGCCAAAAAATTGAGATACTCATCTCAGAAAAAGAGTGGCAAGAAACACTTGTTCATCTATTTAAGTTGCAGCTAAAATTTGTTAGTTTTTTTTAACTTTTTAATGTTGTTTTCATTTTTTTGCTTGATTGGTTAGTTCATTAAATGTTTGGCCGGTTTAGTGCAAGTTTAAGTCGGGGTTGACCTTATCCAAAATGCCAAATAAAAATATTCCAATAGTTTTTGCAACTTCTTGAAATTTAACCTTTTAAAATACCATTTTGTGGGTATTTAACATTATTATTATTTTTTAATTTTTACGCAAGCATTTATTTAGTTTATCATTTTTTTTTTGTTTTTAGTAATAATAGAAACAAAGTTTATCCTTATCATTATAAAATTGAACTTTAAGTAGTTTTAATATAATTTGTTGAAATACATTTTATTTTAATTTATTCAATTAAGCCTAACTTTTAACTATTAAGTTGCAGCTTTTCAATATTAAAATTCTAAGTCTGGCACTTGCAGTCCAAACATTTTATATATAGACTATAAACTAATTAAACAATTTAAATATATCCGAAGATCACTCATGATGAGTGCTGGGCAATATCCGAAACGAAAACAAATTTCAATAAATTAAGTAAAATTTTATTTGTTGTCTTTTCATTTCTATTCGCACCATTCTAACTTTTCAATAGTTTCGTTTCGTCATAAAACGCGTCACATTAATATAAAAGTATATTTGTCTTGAAATGATAAGCAAATTTGATTTTAAGTCATTAAAAATAAGCATACCAAGTACTTCTTTTTTTTTTTCATATCAATTAAAGTTACGAAATCTCGAAAAATAAAGTACATCGACATATACATAGCATAATAGTAAAAGGTGGTCAGAATATTGCAATTAATCAAAATCTCTTGTCAATTTGCGGTATTCCGGAAATTGGAATCATGTCTCTATATTCCATTTTCTTAAGTTATTTTGTGATATTGTCAAAAATGTCGATTTTCCTAATTTGTGGATATTTCATGTTATAACTTTTTGTTATATGTGTTATTGTTTCCGTTTTATGTTCTGACATTTTCACCAAAAACTGAATTAGTTGTCACGTAGAGGAACTTTGTGAAAACCAAAACTCATCCCTATACTATCTTTAAAGCCTGAAGTAGTTAACGTAGACGTAGCGAATGCAACAAACGTCTGCCTGATCAAAACCAAAACATTTTCACTAAAGAGGCTTGACGTATGTAAAAAATATATGCCTTTTGTAAACCAAAACTGATTTGATTCTTACGTTCAGCACAAATAATCGAATACATTGTTCCACATAAGGAAGAACAGGTCAGCTTATGGTACAACTAATTGAGCCATTCACCATTCACCACTGATCTTTGCTCTATTCTCAGAATCATGTTACGTTTAATTTTTTTTTTGTCCTTATTCTGCATGTTTTTCTCTTTATTATAATAATTTTTTATTGTATGTATTTTGTTTTTTAACCATCCTTGCATTCCTTCATGTATAGTTTTACCATCTTATAGAGGTTAATACAATAACGATAATAGGGAGCTGTACTTGATGACTGTAGTTCAATGAATCTGGGAAATAACCCAATCATTTCTAAAAATTCCTTCATTCAAAATCGCTACGAATTTAACTAATGTTTTACTTCTTCAACATTACCCCCTTTATCATTTAATGTAAATTACTTACTACTTTGTATTATTTATATAAAGAAACAAATTATATTCAATCCACTCATACCGTAATATTTCAATTAACCTAAAATTCAATTGATTTCATCAACACAATCTCACAATCTGACCGATATTAACTTCATCAACTTCACCGGGTAATATTTTAACTGTAAGATTAGCTATGGTATTAAATTGTCACTATTCTTTTTACCACTTTAATTAATTTAATTACCCTAATATTGACATTTGTGGGGCCTTCAAAATAAGTGTCGACCAGCAGCAGGCAACCACAATGAACATTAATTAGTTTATTCAATTACTCACACAATAAATGTCAAGATACATTTAATGCGATATTCAATCAGTTTTATTCTGTCGAAGTGAAAAATTAAAATTCATTGTAAGTCATGAAGAGCTCTAAAGCTCCGACAATCGACAATCGACCATTTGTGGTTTTGTTTTGTCAACCTAACCATAAATCCGCAAAAGTCTGAATTCATGCAATGCAAGATCAATGGAAACAGCAGCAGGTGATATTATTTGCCAAGAGCAGTGGGTGACCTTTTGAAGAATTGGAGTAAATAAAAAGTAATTACAATTTGTACTTCAGTCGTGGCCTGAAAACTTTTGGAAGATAATTTCAAAAAATGGCATTTATAACCCAAAAGTTTATTTTAAATAAAATTGAAAACACCATTTGATGGCAGTTTTTTTTTTTTATTTTATTTGGTATATATGGAATACTGAGCAAGGTTAAGAAGACAGAAGTGCCATTTTTTATTTAAATACATTTTTTTTTCATTGTAAAAATAAAATTTTTTGCCAAAGGCTTTTTAACGTGAGACTAATTAAGAAAAATTTACTGTAAATAAAATACAAAAAAAAAACATATTAAATAAATAAATAGAAATAAATAAAACATGATGTGACAATATTAACTTAAAAGCTCTATAAAATAAATAAATTTATTTTTTTATTTTATTTTAAAATGTATTTAACTTTAAAATTACGTGACAAGTTTAAAGTAAACTACATTCTTTTGGATGTTCAATTTGGCCTCTATTTACTTTAATTAAATGCAAGTTCAACAAATTAACTTACAAACCAACCAACAATTGCTCAAAACGTTTTTTAATTTAAAATATAAAAACGCTTTATTTTTGACAAATTCGTTTTTATTCACCAACATATTCTTCTAAAATCCGATTTTCCGAGTGCAGCGAAGGATTTTGGATAATGCCAATACTCTAAGAAACGTCTTTTAGTATACTTATAGCAATAAGTGGTTAGTCTGAATAACGGCATATACTCTTCCTGAGCTTTAATATGATCAGCGCAATATTTTTGTAAAAGTAGATAAATAGTACTTAAAATAGTACTAAAATAGTACTAAAATTGTACTAAAATAGTTAAATTACTTAAGTCAAATCGGTTTTACTAGAGTTTGCATTTAAAGACCAGTTATGGTTGTCTGACCATAAGTATAGCTGACCATACAGCTGTTTCGAGTATTGCCAAATAACCATCATCAATGTTCTTGTAAATATTTCTTGTATTTCTTTATTCATAAATAATTTTTTGAGACTGTAAGTATCAGGAATCGAACTCGTGTCCTGCCAAATTGGAAGCTCAGAGTCAGCGCTCCTTAACTAATTGATACTGATCCAAAGCCGTGCTTGACTTTTTACGTTCGAACATTTTCTTGGAGTTTTGTTAATTTGCTGTGAAAGTTTTCTTAACAAATTCACTTGCTGTGATTATATTAGAACGAAATCATAAACCAGCTGTAGAATAATTGAATTAATTAAATACATTAAATTTCAATACTAATCTGTTTGTAGAGGCATTATTTGTTGCTTGATTTATATATTCCCTCTAATGTATAGAACCTAATCTAGGAATGTAATGCGTAGGAATTTATGCTTATGTTGTTTCACGATTCGCACGGAGGAATATTTTATTTTATATTACAATATTTTATATTTTTTTATAAAAGCAACTATATAACCTGATAAGATATCAGAACCATCTAAAATCTCTTGCTATTCTTTAAGTCAAAGCACCTCTGTGACATGTACTAGAGAAGTTACAGTTCACGCCGACCCAATATAATTTGGATTACAGATAAGAAGCAGATAAGAATTTATTTGTGGTGCACTCAGTTAACACCCGATTTGCATCGAAAGTTTAGAGACAGAGTCATTTATAATTATATACTATATATTCGAAACGTTCAGAAAAATTAGTAAATTAAAAGTAATTTTTTTATAACCAAAGATTTATATTAAATACAGCCCAGGTGGGCGTTTGATATCTTTACAATGTTAGGTGTATTTTTAAACTTTAGTTTAAAGTCAATTAAAATAGTTATATAATTTTTTTAAATACAATCTAAAGTAACATCCTTATTTGGGGACTATAGCGTATACATCATCATGTAATCATTGTCTATAAATGATAATTAATTTTTCTGAGGCTAATAATCAAAAGATAAGCATTATTCTGAAACAGCGAAAACTATGCACAATTCAAAATCTTGTATTAAGTATATTTTATATATTTAAATATATAAATAAAAATTTATAAATATTATGTCATATAAAAATATAAATATACTTTCATGTATAAGTAATAGCACTTAATTAAAAGTTTTTTTAGTAATTATATTTAAAATAAATTGAAAGAAACCCGCTTCCCTTTTTAACAATACATGTATTTAATATGCGTTTTCTTTAAATATTATTTTAATAATAAATATTTAATCTGTTTATGAAACATTTTCTTCAAATATTATTTTAAAATGATTTTCTAACATTTTTTCTTATTATCGACCTTTATTTATTGCAGATATCACCACTCAAGCACAAACACAAAACAAACGCTCTTCACGTATAACCAGTTCCCGTAGTTTCGGTACAAATGTCAAACAAACGTCTTCAAATGGTGTCAACTTTGATTGTCCCGAAGAGTTCGGCTATTATCCACATCCCACCGATTGTACACAATATTATGTGTGTGTATTTGGTGGAGCGTTGCTTGAGAGCTGCACAGGTGGTTTGATGTACTCACATGAGTTGCAAACATGTGATTGGCCACGCAATGTCGGTTGTGAAGTTGTGGACAATGGAGCGGCATCATCGGCAGCAAATTCACGTGACTCTAGTTCAAGTAGAGGTAATAAACATCAACAACAAAATCAGCATGTGCCCAGTCGTGTACGGTTTGGATCCGCCTTCACAAGTGCTGCAGCCTCTACACCACAACCACAAAAGCCAACAGTGCCACCACAATACCACCGTCAACCATCACAAACTATACAGGCGCAAGTACAAAATATACCACCTCCACCAGAATTGAAAGTACCACCAAATCCAGTTATAACATCACGTGGTCAACCTAAGCCTTTATTAGATTCACAAGAGGATATTGCTAAGGTTAGTTAACAGCAGTAACCATAACAAATATTTGACATTTATTGATTTATCATTTACTAAATAAATAGCTATATGCCGATGCACTTGATGCCTTGCCTTCGGTAGAAGAGGAGGACAGTGAACGTCAGCAACGTGTCTATCGTGGTCAACCGAGCACAGTAAGTCAAGTGCAGCGTGATCGTGATGGTATCATACATCAGGCGAGCATAAATGCCATACCCAATCATGGTAAAATAGGTTCATATGCATTTGGCTCACAGTTCAGGTAAGTAACGGCGGAATGTTCGCCAGTCTTCCTTAGTCTCTTCTCTTAGCTCATCTTGCATAACGTTTTAAACTTTACTTTCGTTTTAATGCTTAACTATTTTTTACTATTTTTCAAAATTTTATCAAATCATCGCAAAATGAAAATTTATTTCATTCGCTACTATACGAACGACTAAAACAATTAATAATCTAAACCTGAAATAAATTGAATTCGAAAACTGTATAAAAGCAGTAAACGGTTTATAGACGTTGACCTGTACCACAATCGACTTGACAACGAAAATGATGCCGACGCAACTAATAGCGACATGAAAGTGCACAAGCGTTTAAAACGCGATTTAACCGCCACGGCATCCAATACAACTCACTTACAGACTCCAACAACCGAATTGGGGACTGAAAATAACCAGACTATAAATGAAACTGTCACAGTAACCAACCAAGACGATAAAAACTCAGTTAACGAACTTACCACAAACTCGCCTAACCAAAACTGGAGCACAAGTACGGCAACAGAAACTCAAGCTAAAGCTGAGAATGATTCTAATACATCTAGTGAGATAATTGACGAACTGACAGTTACTACAGATAAACCCGTAGATGACTCCAATACATCAAAAGAATTATTCGATTTGGACTATACTGATATGGATGATACAGTTGTTAGTGAAAGCGTACGTGCGCCACGCCAACTTCGAAATTTTGGCAATGGTCGCTCGAGGTGGCCGGCAACAAGTTTTGGTGGTACAAATTATCGTGCGATTGATTCAAATCCATACCAGCAACAATCGAGTTTTGCATTTGGCCCATATAATCCATATCTCACACCACCAACGCGCCACAATATAAACCAATTAAGTCCAGGCTATCAAACATATCCACAACCACAAAACAATTATAAGCAGAAGCCGAAAGTTGTGTACACTGGATATAATTTATCACTTCCACCACCACCAGTGCAAGATGAGTTTCGTCCTGTACAAGTTAATTACTATGCGACTTCTACAACCACAGCCCGCCCAAACATTTTTCAGCAAGCAGACTTGTTGCCATATTTATTGCAGTCAATTAAAGAAATAAAAGAACAGCGCAAAAAGTTACAATCGGAAAATTTCTCCTATTTCCATCTAGAAAACTCTGTTACACAAAAACCGCAACAGAGTCATAGCTCCGAACCGGTACCTCCACCTCAATACTATGACACACTAAAAAAACCTGTATTGCAAGCTCAACCACATTATCAACAACAAATACAACCACAAAAAGTGACACCGAATTCCCACTATTCACCACATAGCACTGTTGGCGGTTTTTACAATAATCAAGATGAGCAGCAGCATAGTGATGAACCCACTGGATTTGAGTTTAAGCCCACTGCCAGTTACCCAGCAAAACTTATATCCCATTACAGCATTGGTAATAACTTCATATCAACCACTACCGAAAGCAACTACTTCAAGTACAACATATTGGCAAATCAAAAAATGAAAGCTTTTTACAACACAGTTAAGCCAACCTCCTATGACACTACCTACAAAACAATGTCAACCAAACTGACCACTCCTGAGCCACCTACATCAAACATTAATATTATACCAGGACCAAAATTTAATGTGCAAACTTTGAAACATGCAGAAATACCAGCATTCATACAACAATCAGCGGGTATCATATATGCAAACTCCTCATCCACATTCCCGGAATCCTATCAAACATTTACAAATACCATCACCTCAACCATAGCACCGAAACTTAAGACTGTCAATATCCAACAATCTACTCCAAAACCAAAGAACTATCAGTTTCTGCTACCTGATTTTGTTTCGACGTTAGAAGCTACTAACTTAGCCAACATGAACCCAACTATAATGGATATGCTTAAGTATTTTAAGCAAGTTGGAACATTACCAAAATTAAAGCCGGGACTAAAACCTGTAAGTGGTAGTGACACTTCAACTACTTCAATTGATAACGATAACGATTTTTATAAACCACTTTCCGCCTCGACAACTGATCGTAGTCGCACTAGAACGAAAATACCCACCAGCACCTATTTCACATCCACAACACCGGCGCCCAAAACCACAACTACGACTAAAAGACCAACGAAGGGTTATGAGAGCTTTATCAAAAGCTTACCAAATCAATATGATAAAGTAACTAGCACTACAATGCGCAATAGACCATATGCTTCCTCAACCGTGGCAAATCATAAAGACTATTACGAAGAATATGATGAAGAAAATGAATCGTTAGGCAACGATTCAGATGATGAAATTATGCCACCTTCACAAATGCCGCCATATATGCCGATGTCTGAAACGATGGCACCACCAAGATCACAAATGTTTCCGCCTAGTACCTCCACACAACAACCAAACCATATGACTGGTTTCTATGAAGCCACCACCACTCGCAGGCCATTCTTTGGTAGCAATTTTCAACAATTCTACAATGTTAATAATATCGGCTCTACAAACAACAATCAAATACCTTCATTCATTAATTTTCCAACCGACTTCTTTCAAGAAATTAAACACCGCCTACCAACGTTACAAGAAGGAAACAATAAATACACAACTACAACGCAAAAACCGTCCCTAACACCAACCAGTACGACTTTGCGTGTAACTAGACCTACATTGACTAATGTTAGACCTACTATTAGTACACTTTTTACTTCTACAACTGCCACAAGTACAAGTAGCACTATAACGACAACTCGCACAACACAAACCACCACAGAGACTCCAGCTACTACAACAGGTACATTGCGTACACGTTATACGGTACGACCACATAGAGTGCGTGGCCAAAATAAATGGCCATATAATAAAGGAACTGCACTCAAAAATCAACAAATTGAACTGAACTACAACAATAACAACAATAATGATAGTAATAACAGTAACAGCACGACAGATTTTAATCTACAAACATTTAAAAAAAGACCAACTTCATCGGCTTCAACATCTGCCCTGGCAGCTGCCAAACTAAATTTGGACATGGACAGTCAAAATCAAAGGTACTACCAAGTAACATCAGAAAAGTGCAGATTTTATAAATCTGCGCTAGTAATTATACACACGTGTACTTTATACTATATATACTCTACTTTTACTTTATGTGTGATATTATGTTTGTGTTTAACTTTGTTCTATCTAATACGCGACGTCCTAACATCTATTGTACTTAATTGTTTCTATCTTGAAATCGGTTACTGCGCCAAAGAATGGTGCTTAAGCGACAACTCTGACTTAGTAATCAATATTTTTATTATTTTACATATAAATGTTCTCTCGTTTATATATTCTCGTAAAATATGTTTAATTAGGTGACACAATACACGATCTACCAAAAAAGGAAACTTTGTACATAAGTGTTTATACTACATTATTCATACATTGATAAGGTGGTGAAGCAAATATGAAGTGACACATATATACTTTACTGGGTTTGTGGTTTTAATAAGTTATGTCATGTTCCCACTGCAGCTAAAACTACTTATGTTAATGAAATTGAGATTTGGTCGTTTCCATTGGCATAAACTGATTTATGCATGTGAAATATATTTTACATATAAAACATATTTCTTATTTTGGTAATTCCTCTTGTGGGAAATTTATTTCATGGGTGGCATTTGATATTTTTTGCCTTAAATCAGTTGATTTACTTATAATAAATTATCCTTATTAGCGGTAAATGGTAAATGATCCTTATTGGCGTCCTTAATGAGCAAAAGTGTCTAAATAAGACAAGTGGAAACATGGTATTAGGCATAACTAATTGACTTAAACAAAAATCACAAAAGGGCTTGTAAGATAAAGGAAAAGACTTTATGATTGTAAGATATGATTGGTATTATCAGTTATTTTCTTTAATTAAAAATAATATCAAATCTTAATGATACCACAATATCACATCTTTCTCTCAAAGTTCTTAATGTTGTGAACATACATTTTACAAAAGGTATGTTTAGAATTCGTTTTGCATCTATACGTAGTATGCTATATAAACTACTTGACTACTGTATATATTATATATGTTGTTGTATCAATACAGGTATTAAGTCGAATTGAAAATCACGGTAGTTGAGATATAGTTTTGAGAAATTTAGATTATAATCTAATAGACCAAATCAAGTGTGTCTGTCTTTTGAATACTTTAAAATTTTGGGATATTTCATGTATAGAGTACACTACTCTATAGAGTAAACTACACTTGTATTGTTAGGAAAAATTTTAAATTTCTTAGATTTTTTTCACTAAGTTTCTGTCATAAAAATTCTACTTAGTTGTATTAAAAGTTTATGTGTCACTTTTCATAATTTCTTAACTATTTGTTTACCCATTAAAAATCATATAATTTTACGAGTTGTACAGAAACCTATATGTTACGCAGGATAAACGGTGACCTTTAAACCTAGACTTGGTACGGATAACCAAAAAACACATTTTATTGCTAAATGCTTTGCTAACAAATTCATAACTCTTTACCATGAATTGCACATTACTAAATCGATCATCTTCCATCATATATTAATATTATATCATATTCATATCCTTAATATTAACTTCATATTAATATCTTGTATATATCTCAAATATTTTTTTATATCATTTTTATAATAAAAAATAAATCATTTAAAAAAAAAACTCCTTAAAAAAAATTTAAAAAAAAAATGTAAATAACCAACGCACTCTGCCACCAATGAAATGCATGTGGTTTAAACAGAGTGGAGTCATCCTCACCATCATCACAATCTCCAACGCCGGCTAATCTTTATGTACAGCCACAAAGACCAACAAAGGTTATCGTTGAGACTATACCATCAAATCGAAATCAGCTAATTAATCGTAACTATTATAATACATCAACATTAAATCATGGGGTCTATGAATCACAATTACCACCAAACATACAAGAACAACAACAAATTCCTTCACAACATCAACAACAGCAACAACAACAAGCACAACCTGAACAAAGTTCTTATGATACTTATTATTCTGTTTATGACGACGATATTGATTTATATAGGGATATTGAGTATCAGCAACAACAACAACAACATAATCGTCAACAGCAACAGCAGCAACAACAACAGCAGCAGCAAGAACAACAACAATATCAACCGCAGCAACCAATACGTCAACAGCAAACGACATATCGTCCATTGGAAATTTTAACAACGCCAACACCACAACAAGTGCCAATACGAGAGACTTATATTAGCAAACCCCTATCATCACAGAAGACACAAAACTATAACAATCAACAATCGTTGATATATAACACAGATTATGAAGAGGATCTTATCGCACAAGTGAGTATTGCTATTATACTTCTGAAAAGTACTTCTTTAAACCTATGTATAGTTTAAATATACACAGGGAACATATTTCTTAATATATTAGGTAGCGATAGTCGGTTAGTATATTAATTTTAAAGGACCACGGTTTGGATTATACAAAGACATACTTATACGATTTTATATAGAACGGACTAAATTATTAAATAACACATCTATAATTTATTGTGCCCTGAAGATGAGATATAGTCGAAATATCAATGACTATATAATATATTTCATTAAAACTAGTTTAAAAAGTTGTGTAGTAATTTAAAACCACTGGCCAATTAACCCGTTTTAAAATATATAATATAACACATATTTAGACGATTTAAATTGACTATATGGTATATGTCTGTACCATATTTTTTTAAATATACCTATCTCTAAGTAGTGTAAAGCAACTTTTTCTTTAAATATTAATTAATAATAATTCATTTCAAATGTAGTTATTTATGCTTAACGTTTTTAAAATTGGAGAAATTAAAAAATTCCAATTGAAGTGGAAACATCTTTTATATATCTATGTAATCTATGT
Source organism: Teleopsis dalmanni (assembly GCF_002237135.1). Classification (NCBI taxonomy): domain Eukaryota; kingdom Metazoa; phylum Arthropoda; class Insecta; order Diptera; family Diopsidae; genus Teleopsis; species Teleopsis dalmanni. Next base: position 7,241,468 of record NC_051848.1, read on the forward strand.
AGTATCGATGCATTCGGATTTTAAGTATAATATACATAATGGTACATATCCACTGGCTTCGTTAGACCACTTAATTTGCTTGAGATTCCAGTAATTCAAGTAAGTTAACTGATCTGACGAAGCCAGTGGAAATTTTAATAAAAATCGCTTAGAGATATAGACTCAGAATTAATGTAATTAAGCATATATATAGTTTGCTATAATATTATTAAAATGTGAAGAACGTATTTTCAATTCGAATTATAATAAGATATTGTTAATGTTGATCAGTCTTTCTATATTATTTTTTCCCCTTGCAATTCTTATTTTTCTAAAGATAGACGATGATGTTTAGTCACAAGATTTTATTAATTACATAGATTTTCTCTAATGATCTGATTATCACTGAATTTCACTGAAGTTGTGTTATCGTATAATCTCCTTAACATTTTAGATACCACTATAATTTGGAATAATTATAAAATAGGCGTCATTTAAAAAAAATTGACGTTAACTCTTCGAACTGAATAATGCTTTTGTTCAGTTCGAAGTCCTTTATATTGCATTTATCGTGGGTTATGCCATGGGAGAAATATATGTTTCCACTAAGAAATTTAATACTTTTTTAGGTACTTTAAAACATTTCTCACTTTCTTTTACAGATTGAGCAAGATAATGTATACGATCAGCCAACACGCTCTCCATCGAGGTAAGTACTTTTGCATTGTTCATAAATTAGTAAAGCAAGGCATTATCCACTGTTTTAACCATTAAACATATAACATAATTAACCTTAACATTTCTTACATGTGCGAAAGTATCAAAGCTAAAAAAAAAATAATTAAATTCATATATAATATATATATATATGTATAATATATATATATGTGTTTAGCTATGTGCATTTTATTGGCATGCAAAATATATTTAAATATCATTTACTTCAAAGTATTAATACATACTCGTACATAGCTACATATTCTTCAAATAGTTTAAATAATGCGTAATGAACAAATCAGGTAATTAAACCCATAATTAACCAAGACGTAGTGCACTCATCGTACAGTGTTGTCATTAATTAATTATATTGAAGAAACAACAAAAAGTTTATATATACATAATACAGAAAATTGCATGTAAAGCTTTCCAACTTAGCAGCAGGTAAAACATATCAAAAAACAAAAACTGCACTCTAAACACTATAATTAATGGAATGGCAATTGAATTAAAATACATATACACATATAAGATGTACTACTGTAGTACTAAAATTATATTGCCCATCCATTGTTAAAGACCAACACTACAATTACTCACTATAAACAACTATCAATTACCATAATCACACCCACAAAACACCTAACTTACATACCAGCAAATGCACACACATTTCAACATACAACAAAAATAGAAAACATTACATCAAAATTTTAATACAATAAACACTTACATATTGTTTGAAAATTTTATCAAACTTTCTACAAAAAAAAAAAATTGAAAAAAAACTAGGAATGAGCACATTACTATACAAACACTGAACGAACGTCCCACATCAACTTCAAGACCTTTCATAGCCAATGATGAGCGCAACTACTATAGTACACTTACAACGGAACCCACAAGCTACACATCGCCAACTAGTCAAACTTATGCATATGAGACCTCTGATGAATATAGCGAGGGGGTACCGGACTATTATGCAAGCATTACGGAACGGGCATTTTATCAGCAACCCACACGTTATACGACTTTCGCACCGAAACTAGTAGCTACACAAGAATCCGATGAATATAATATAATTGGTTCGAAGTTACCAAAAGATGTTACAAAATCGAATGATGCTACTTATAATAATATAGATTCTACTTTAAATTTCCAACCGGCCACTGCAACAACACCCATCGCTAAACAACAAAATATATATTTCCTCTCTAGTACTACACCAACAACGAGTAAAAAACCGACTAGTACGAGTACTACGACGACAACTAAAACAACTGCTACTGCCACAAAAACTAGTACACTTAAAAGTACAACACAAATTATTAAAACAACTACGCCCACTACAACAACAAAAGCTGTAATAAGGTATTGTTTCATATTCTATTACATATATAGTCGATAATCAAAGACACAAATTTTTTTCAAAATTGTTAACCAGTAGCACGTTATCGTTTTTGTTTTATATATAGCGCTATACTATATGTTAGAAGGGAGAGGTTCTCAGAAAAATTTGATGATTTCAAGTGTAGAAGAATATTCAAAACCAGAAATATTTATGGATAAAAAACTTTACACAACCAGTACAGTTTCTCCAACAACAAATGTGTGTTATAAATGGGTCCTTTAAAATTGTTTATACAGTTATTATATTAGAGCTCAATTCATTATTATTTCTATTATTTTTCTATTTTCTTTTATCGTCCATCATAAATGTGGGACGAAAATCGCTTTCTTAGATAACAGAAGAGGATTTGTTTTTCCTTCCACTTCAACTTCAACCCATAAACTCATATATTCCCTATATAAGAAGAAACAATTGTTGTTATTGTAACGTGTTCATTATACCCGGTTGATTCTGGCAACCATAGACCTAATTAATATTTTTTTTTTGAATTTCATCCCAATTCGTTTTAATCTTCTTTTAGTGATATATAAAATAAACAACAAAACTGAAAGAAAATAAATTTAAGCGAAAAATTATAAATTATTATATATGTATCTTCATAAATGTGTTGATTATATTTCTGGCAATGGTCGCTTTTCTTAAAAAAAATAAAAGATAACTAAATCTATTACAGAAACGATAACTATTAACATATTAATGAAATAAGCCATTACAATGGGTGATTTTGACATAATAAATATACTCTAGTGAAATGGTCCTAATTTGATCCAATTTAAGCTTTCTTCTTTACACAAAACGACACGATTGTGAAGCTTATATCAAATTTCTGTGGGATCCAATATGAACCCTTTATTTTTCAAATCTATATCAAAGTTATTTCTTGGTTGGTTGGTCAATATATTTCGCGTAGAAAAGTAAGATTCTGGAGGTATCAAGAGTGATTAAAAGAACCGTAGAAAGCGAAACCTTTCCACTATAGTATAGTGATCATTTAAAATGAAATTTAATTTCGGCTGTGTCTATCAAATAAGATGTCATAGTCAAAATCAAAATATTTATTATGTTTATGTTCTTTGCCATATTCACTTCCTGTAGACATCTTAGAAGTACATTGTGACCGAAAAGTTTTCGGAAATTCTCATTTAAAATTCGCGCGCTGTATATTTTTCGATATTTTAAGTTTATGTAGTTTGGCAGCACTGTCCCTTAATTATCTATGGCCAAATGAGCGCGGATCTGTCAACAGTTCGTTTACGGCAGCTGTTGAAACCAGTTCACCTCAGTAGTGCGTTGCGAAAAAAACAATGGAAAAAAATATTGAACAAAGAGTTTGCATCAAATTTTGTTTTTCGAACGAAATTTCGTGTGCAGAATCGTTGCGAATGCTACAAAAGGCTTATGGGGAATCAGTTTTATCGAAAACTCAAGTTTATGAGTGGTACAAAGCCTTTCAGGACTGTCGTACGACCGTCGAAGACATGCCGCGTTCTGGACGACCTTCGACCTCTACCACCGACGAAAACATTGAAAAGGCAAAGGAAATCGTGTTCAAAAATCCTCATGTGAGTGTTAGAGAGATAGCACGAGAGCTAGGCATCGGTCGTGAGATGGCTCGTTTAAGACGTTTGCGTGGAAAATTTGCGTATGCGACGTGTGAAGGATAATTCACGGATTTTTCACGATATGCTCCCTCACTTTGTTCAACATTATCAACGATTTTAAGGCCAAACATTCAATAAATACCATCGAACAGCCCCCGTATTCACCTGATCTTGCACCGTGTGACTTTTTCCTGTTTCCCAAACTCAAATTACCACTCAGAGGAACGCGTTTTTAATCCATAGAAGACGTAAAACAGAATTCGCAGAGGGAACTCAAAGCCATACCGGAAAGCGCCTATAAAAAATGTTTTGATGATTGGAAGAAACGTTGGCATTTGTGTATCGCTTCTAATGGAGCATATTTTGAAGGAGATAAAATAAATATTGATGAAGATTAAGAATTTTGCGTTTTATTTAAAATTTCCGGAACCTTTTCGGTCACAATGTACATACATAAATACACTGATACAAGATACATAAATACACTGTATTCTGTCAGATAATTGAGTAGACCTAAGAGGTTTACGACAGACTTAGTTCGATTGTATATAAAGTAAAGTTAAAAAGAACTAATAGATCAAAATGACTAGCTTTTGCATATATTTCGAGAAATAGTTGTATATATTATATGTAATGCATCAATGCTAGCTTAGACATGCTTATAGCTAGCGTTGTGTTAATTTATGATGATGCGTTCTATAAGTGGTTTAGAAAGTCTTGGCGGTAGAAAGATATGTTTGAATGAAACATGATTCTTCATCTAAATATTTCAGAAATCTGAATAATTGATATTCCTTTTTTATAAATATCTTTAAAATAGACAGAATTGACTTCTTATTAATTTTTATAAAACGGATCCATATCGATAATCGTTCCTGATCAGTTAAGTATAATTGAGAATGAATAATAATATTTTTATTGTTGATTTAATAATAGAACAAGAAACTATGTTTTAGTGTATGAAATTCGATTCCACCACACAATACTGGCGCCATCATGCCACAACGATTCCATTGAAAATCTGAGCTCATCTCAGTAGCTTTACGACGTCCAAACAAAATAACCAATAAAATTTATTTACGATTACATGCATAAAACTGAACATTGAGCAGCGTTTAAATACGAATTTTATTTACTTGGAGAAGCAACAATACGAGTTCGGGTATAAAAAATGGATTGTCCACTTTTTCTTCTTCTTATTACTAGCATTTCACATATTCCTTAATATTGTGAGGGCAAAAAACTGTCAGGACATAATTCACAATTCGGTAGTTTTACGAGTTGTTTCCGTTCGTCCTTACGTGCAAATACTTTTGCATTAATGTTGTTTTATTTCATTTTATTTTTTTTTATTGGAATATAAAAGTAAAGTAGCAAATAAAAAAATAACTAAGAAATAAAATGTTATTGACGCGCCTGCATCATCAAGTGACCATTGTCCAGAGAATTGCACAATACGAGTTAAGCACAACACAAGGGTCAATCCATTGTGTGTAAAGTGTAGTGTAGTAAACTTACATGGGAAAATTGTGAGGAAAGAAGTGTCAACTTCCTTATAAGAATAGGCTTTCAGTTACGTCACTTCTAGGGGATTTGCTCAAATGATTGTGTGTCCTTTATTGTTAAGGACACCGTACAGAAGTGGTTAGAGCGAACATAAGTTATTTACGATCCATCATTGAGCAATATTGGTAAATAGTTCTTTTCTTAAATACTTCATTGGTGATTCGTTTTATTTAATATTTTGTATTTGTGTCAAAAGGTCCTTTCTTCTATTCAATATCACATTTAATTTTGTATACGCGAGGGAGATACTTGGGCAGTAAAAACATGGCTTGTGATGAATTCTTCCTTCTGATTTATTGCGTTTAATTTTTTACACATATTGAGTGAGTGTGTTTTTTGAAATCAGTAAATATTTTTAAATACGTTTCCTAATAAAATATTTAAATTTTAATGTTTTAGTCAATATATTAGATTTATTTTGTGTCATGTACATTTTTAATGTGATTTGAAGTCTAAAGTATGTTATATACACAATATAACTTAATGTTTGATGAATAATAAAACATTTAATTTATGGTAGATAAAATAATAATGTGACTTATACGATATTGAAAGTATATATGCATATATATATACCTATTTATTCATATTCTTGAATAATGATTACATTATTTTACACGAAATAGATTAATAAATTATAAAAAAAAGAGTTTATTAAATATGTCCTTTTGTAGTGGCTTTTGAAACAATGTTAAAATTTTTGAAATCAAATGTAATTTCAATATACCCGAAATTATAATTAATAAGAGGTGTATATAATCGACATAATAAATAGCTGAGCAATTTTTAGAGGTACAATTTATAGTACAAAGTAAGCAATTATATATCAAATAAGTAGAAGAAATTATTAACGGAAAATAGTTGTATCACAAGTAACCACAATAGAGTTCTATCTTCTCTATCAATTTTGATTACATACCGTGGATTTAGTATTTATTCAAACAATAACTAACGCTCTCGGAATAAAGACAAATTGTGTAGCCAGTACCAAGAAGGATAAACACCTTTTAATTCCACACGTGAAAATATGCATCTCCTACTATATACGCATGTGCGGGGCACTCAGTAGTAAACACCGTTTAAGATTAAATTACAACTAATAATGAATAAGTAGTTAGCTATAAATGTTTAATATTAATGAGTTTACTATTACGATTCACGTATTTTGGATTCTTTTTGGCAAATCCAAATCTTTTAATCGACGTGAATGGTTGATATCTGATAACAGCTCATGCGCTAGTGGGTTCGGATGATTTGAAAGTGTTGTTTGGTAGTTTTCACAGACTGTTTGTATTGTTTCAAAAACTGATAGGATGTGACGATCGCGCTATAAACTACTATTTAGGACATAAGAAGATGTTTCCAGGTGAGAACCCATTGAAGATGAACTCTCAAGATGCTTCGCGTGATCGGATTGCGGTAATACGTTATTATTTAATGTAAATGGTAGTTAGTAACCGTGGCGAAGAGTGAATGTGGTTTGTGTAGATTTGCATTCATTAGCATTAATGTGCCATTTGTTTAGCCACACTTGATTGTCTTAAAGGTCTGTCATTAGCAAAGGTTGCGGTATACGTTATGTGGAGGGGCGGACCTAGTACACTCTCTTGTGTGCCACCTTTTATCTGGAAAATTTTTGTATTATAGTTTTCTATTTTGATCATGAAATATCGATTATTGATATCAGAGTTTAATAACGAATAGAAGCTCTGTGGTATATGCAATTTCAGTTTGTAGAGTAGTCCGGTGCGCCATATTTTGTTGAATGCTTGTGTTATGTCGGTAATTGCTGCAGTATAGTAGTCTTTTATTTCCGGACCATCCCTTGCACATTGATAAACTGGATTTATCTGTTCAAAAGTCTTTAATGTTTTTTTACAAATAGTGTCTTGAATATCTATCAACAACAGGTGATGAATATCAGGGAATTCAAAAATTTTGTGTTCAAAAATATACCTCGTTGTTGCTATAAATATATTGTTTTGATCTGTTAAGAAATGCAGCGTCACATTGAAGCCTATCAAACAATGCTTTCTAGTTATCTGGATTATAGAAAAGGTATGATAACTGTTTCAAATTAGACCAATCAATGGGATACTCTGCGAAGTGTGCGTAAGACCAAATTCATTGCTCTAAAATCATTTAGAAATTTGTGGCAGTTAGCAGTTGTTTCGATTATCGTGCCATGCCAAAAATCCAATTTGCAACAACAGGTGTCGTTGCTAAAATTGGGAAAGTGTTCGCACACATTTGTATGTGAACCCATAGAGCGTTGAGAAGAAAGTACATTGAAAGCAATGAAATATATTTAGAGAAATAAATGATTTTTAATTTAAAACTCTATTTCAGCTTATTTTTTTGATCACAATGTTAAATTTATCTTGTGTGCAAAATAAAAGCCTAGCTTTTATGGGGAACCGAAAAGAGATATTTATGTCTACCGTATGGAATGATTAGATTTTGGTTGGCATATATTTAATTTTTCTATTATAACTTCACTTCTATAATGAAATACTCTTTTAATTTTAAATTTTAAACTACTATTGCTAAGTATTTTTATATGAATGCAAACTACAAAGCATATCCTTCTTACTAACTAATAAATAATTGCTTCCTGCAAGCTTATTGAAATTTAATACCACTAAAGTAAGCAAATCAGTTATTAACCACTTTATCCTCAACTCCTCAAAATAAGAAAAAACACATCCAAGGAAAAACTTTACGAAATTCTTACTTTTCTTTCGAAAGTTTTTGCTATTAAATATTCACGCCATAAACACATTAAA
>NC_051848.1:7249627-7266602 GCF_002237135.1 Teleopsis dalmanni
AACTCATAAGCAGTTTGTTGTTTGGAATATAACATAAATTTTGGAGATCATTTCTTGGTTTAGGAAACGTAAAGAACGAAGCGAAGATAGATGTATGATATTAGCCCAAGTACAGAGCATCATACTTCATAGAAAAATCTACCAAAAACAAAAAGCAAGGAAGAGTTTATCAATATATATTCTTAGTGCTTTATATATTTTTTAATGTAATACCTTATATGTATTTGTATACGAATTAAACAGATTCGGAAATTGTGGGGATTTAAATTATTTGCTTCTATCAAGCACTATTTTACGGTAACGAACTTTTAAAGTGGCATAAAATATGTGAAAATGAAAATAACGGCACCAAAAATGGAGGAATGAAAAAAAGACAAATTCAGAAAAAAAATAAAATAAAAGAAGTTTCTCAGATTTTATAGAAAACCTCTAAATAAAAATTTTATATGTTTAAAAAAAAATATCATTTCAGAATATAAAATATTTCAGATTTATTGCTCAACTTCAATAAAAATTAATAGCTTTGATTGCTTTATAAATAATAATTCTGAAAATTTGGGTATGAAAATTTAAGGGGTCCAAAAAAGTGTTATGAAATTTTAATAAAAAAGACAATATTAGTTTTGTATTCAAAAAAATACTCTACTGTTGCTTATAATTATTATTTGCAATAAGAGATAATTGTAATAGTTTAAAGTCTTACATCGTCATATATAAATATTAGAGAGTTTGAACTTATAAGTTCCAAACATTGAAATCCTGATACGAATTTTGTAATACCTAAAAATGTAAAATATATATTTGTATCAAAATGCACGATGAAATAGAAAACATCGATCTTTCTTAATAAATTATATAAATAAAAATTAAATGTTTTAATATTTAATAAATAATAATTAATAATATTATAATAATAAATAATACTATTTAATAATTAATAAATATTTTAAAAAATGAAAATTAAAAAAAAAACAAATATATTAAAAAAATAAATATTTAAAAAAATACGTATTTAAAAAATAAAAATTTAAAAAAAAAAATATTTTAAAAAATAAATGTTAAAATATATAAAAAGTATTATTGTTTTTCTAAAAAAAATAAGTAATTACTTTTTACATTATTTCAAAAGTGTTAATAAATTATAAAAACTAATAATAATTATGTAGCTATTAATACATTAATTATTTACAAATAATAGTATAATGAATTTAATGACAATATTATTATGAGAACAATATATTTTTTTAACCCATTGCCTGACAATGTTGCGAAAACGCAACAATTTTAACGCTGTATTCAGAAATTTTTTAAAATTTAATTAAAAGGTTTTTGTGCTTATAGTTTTTTTTGTACAATAGGACTATGATTTATCTACAATATATAATTTTTTTTTTGACCTGAATTGTATAGATACAATTTAATGGAAGATTTTGCAGAGCCGTCTTTGTGTTATTTTAAAATTATACGACTTTTGCTTATTTTTATCCATGTGTTATATAAATGGAGAAAATTTGTGTTAATTTTTTACCTAAATCTTAATTACAATAGTGTATTCTAGCGAATCTATATAAATTGTAAGCTATTTGGTGATATATGTACGTTACACAAACTCTCAAAGTCAGGTGTTGCGAAAACGCAACAATGTCAAGAAACGAGTACTAAAGTTTTTTTCCGGTAAAGAAACTATTGCTTGTAGCAGGTAGTCTCAATTAATTTTTTAGCGTAATAGCAATTAAATAATAAGCTTGCTCCAACTTATCACGATAAATATTCCCATGTTTTAAAATATTTAATGTTATCTTATGATTTTTTATGGTATTTCAGTATAATTTTTTACTTCTTCTTTGAAACTGTACAATGTTGGTGTATAAATATAAATTATTGAATAAATACACTAAGACTTCTAATACAGTCATTAGATTCAAATCAACATTTCTAGTGTCAATTTAATATTCAGCCTTAAAACATTAGTGTTAAAATAAGTGAACAACGAAAGTTTTTATCTATGTGTGATATTGAAGATATTTTGATGGGATCTAATGATATTGATTCCCCTGATAGTACACGCATTACTATCTTGCCTCCGCCCAATGTCGATAACCAGAGTGATGCGGAGGAATTAGATGACACGTTGATGGAGGATGGAGAACAACTACCAAATGAAGTAGCAGGTGAATTAGAAATGGTTTTCAATTATACGGCCGATGAAGTTGAAACTAACGTATCAAAAAAAAAAAAACAAAAAAGAAAAACTAAAGTGGTCCAAAATTTATAAATATAAATGTAAATGTAAAGGACATATCTAAGCAGCTACGAGGAACAAGTGATGCGGTATACAATGTCGACAACAATGTATATTTATGTCGATGGAATGACAATTCTGTAGTTACAGTAGCATCACACTACATCGCAACTCTTCCTATGCAAACTACCAAAGGCTATATTAGAAAAGAGAAGAAAATGGGTAATATCAGCATGCCAAACATTATAAGCCATTATAATAAAACAATGGGTGGCGTTGATCTCTTTGACAATACTATAAACAATTACCGAATACGGATTCGAGGAAAAAAATGGTACTGGCCTCTTATAACTAATGGACTTGATGCAGCGATGGTTAACGCTTGGAAACTTCATTGCATTTTTCAAAAAAATGTTAAAAAAAGGCAATTATATCACAAGCTGACTTCCATGTAGAAGTAACAGAATATTTGCTAATAACAGAGGATCAGATTTTCGACACCCAAACATGCCAACATCATCAAGATACGACAATGTTGATCATACAGTATCCCAAACACCTAACAGACAAAGGTGTAAATTGTGTCGCAGTCAAACCATATATAACTGTACCAAATGTAATGTTGCTTTGCACCCTAAGTGTTTTATAAATTATCATAACAAGTGAATTAAATGTTCAAAAAACACACAAAAAATAAAAAATTAATAATATTAAAACATCAAAACTTTTTGGTATGTGAACCTTTATTCTGACAATGTTGCGAAAACGCAACAGTGGGTGCAGCCTAAACTGGGCGGGTTAGCAAAAAAAAAAAATTTTTTTTTCTTAATTAGGACTACATAAGTGCACAAGTAAAACGGCTTTAAGAAATTCCGCCTCCTTCTAGTAGCGTCAGATAATGGGTTAATTTGCAAACAAATACAAATATAAAGTTTAAATTTTGTTATAAATGTAGAGAAGGAGATATCTCCCATAAATTTTTTTAAAAAGATTTTTCTTTTTGTATTGTTAATACCTATTTAAAAATTAAAGACTTATTTTAAAAAATTAGTTAACTACAGTTAACGTATATGTATATGTATTAACTTAATGATATAAAACTAAAATAATAATTATATTTCATACAATAAACATTTATATCAGAATTACCAATATAAAAAATTAAATTATAATTAATGTAAAATATTTTAAATATATACAATAGATTTATACTACAAATTTATTGAGTATTTCATATATTTATAAATATAATATTAAAGAAAAATTATACTTATAAGTACTTATTATAATTTATGGCACAAAGAGTATTATTTAAAAGTATTATAATAAGCTGGCTGTATACACTTGCGATGGAGGTGTTAAATAATAATTGTTCATATTTATAATCGAAACAATTATATTTAATCGCTATAAAATACTCGTTAAGAATACTCTCTCTAGCTCTATGGCAATTATATTGTTTATAATGTTGTCTATAACTTTGTTTATTGTTTCACAATCTCAATAAATAACACTGTTTTATCATTAAGAAAAATATAACTTAAAAAAAATCTGAGAAAAATTTAATTTTAATAGATTTGGTGGTAAATTTCTAAAGCTTTACTTTATCATGTATTTACTATTTACTCGATACAAAATGCAGGTGAAAGGCATTGATTTAGGTTGAAACAAATTAAGTGATAAAAGCTCTAATGTTTGATTTCTTACACAACTTTAAGTAATGCCAATGCTGACTCGCTACAAAACTAACTCGCTAGAAGAACTAGTTAAAGCATAAGTTCACCAATTGCATTGCATTAGTTCATCAGTCAAAACTCGAATCAAATACTTTAAAAGTGGAATTATAATTCTAAACTAGCAAAAAAGCTTACATATAAAGCTCGAGCTCACAGCTGCATTAGAGCTGAATATATGGTTTGTATAATTTAGCTTGGCTTTTAAAATCCTTTTGAAGCAGAACTGTAAGGTGTCTAATGGGTAATATAGGAACTTGACCGTTAGGTAGCTTTCTTTTAAACTGATGTAGTAGTGAAAAGATATGTAAAAAATGCATTGAATATATCAAAAATTAGCAAATAAGTGCAAACGATATAAGTAAAGTGCAAAAAATAATTTATGTAATTAAGAAAAAAATAATAATAATAAGAAATTCATAGAAAATGTATTCGGTTCTCAAGTTTAGTTAAGAAAACAATAAATAAATTACATGAGAAGGCAAAAAAGAAAAAAATATAATTAAGTAAAGTGCTTGAATTAATAGTTTTACAAAAAATAGCGATTAGAAAAAGAAATAAAAAGTCAAATAAGAACAACTGAAAAGTTCTAATAAAGATTACAAGTAACTAGCTCTAGTCTCTACCACCACCTTTGAAGTTTCTAGTACACGTTGCGAACCAAATTTAGAAAATAGAAAAAATATTTTAAGAATCCAGTAACTCTGCAATATAAATTAGATTTACTAAAACTATTTAGCGTACACCGTGAAAAAAATTTTACTTTGCAACATTTTACAGATATTTTTGTTTTTAGTACAAAATACTTTGTTCTAAAGAATTGAACTAAAATATATAAAGATTCATACTATTTTACTATATATTTTCTTTCCTTTTGTGTATTTATTTTTTAGAACTACAAAAATGCATTATCTTTTGCAAGATTCAGTGTTGTACTAATTTTTTAAAATATTTTTATAGACATTATATAGAAAAGACTACTACACGATAGAAAAAAATTTGTTCATTACTAAACTATGTACTAAAAATTTAGTAAAGTATATTTTAAAAAGTTTTTCAGATGTTTTTTTTTGTTTTGTAAATTAGCTTTACTAAATTTATTTTGTTTAAGTACCTCGTAGGGATTTCGTTGCACTTAGCATTCGATGTGTTATCAGAGCATTTAACAGCAGTACCGGCAGCGGCATTCGCATTACTAGCCAAAGAGTTTATACCAGTGGCCTTAAGTTTACTTTTGGCCGCCGTTGTAGACGCCTGGGAGGAGGAGGAAAATGAGTTGGGTGCAGCAGCAGAAGAGCCAGATGCTGCAGCAGCTATCGACGACTTGATGGCATTATTAACTCTTGAGGCACGCGTAGGCGGTAACGTATATTTGGCAGTACTTGGTTGAGTAATAGTAGTGGAGGAAGAAAGGAGTGAAGGTGTACTAACTGCATTACTAGCGGTTACTGGGTAAGTTATGGTATAGTTTGGTGTTATAGTGGTAGAGGCTGGGATGCGGGATGGATATTGTGGTGCAAGACTAGTTGCACGTGTACTTGTTTGTGTATTTGTGCTGGGGAAGCGTGTTGTGGAGCTAATGTAAGCAACAGCAGTCGCTGGTCTACTTGTTGTATTGGGTCGTTGTGTAGTTGTACTTGTTATCGTAGGAATACGTTGTGTTGTTGTGAAAAGAGTTGACGCTGTTATTGGAGTACTTGTAGTCGTAGAGCTAAGATATAAATTTTTTATTTCCTGTACTGCGGCTTCGATTTCACGGTCAGAAAAGTCATCTACAAACTGTTGTGAACTACTCTCGTCACTGTCACCAGCTAAAAAGAGCTGTAGCTGTTCTAATACATTTGTTGGGCGATATTTGCTCCGTCCTGTACTGGATGCAATATAGCCGGCATTTTGCAGACTTTCAGCAAGCGTATGTTCAGCTGTTTGTTGACGGTATTTGTTTGAATAGAAATATTTGAGTGGACGATCTGTTATAGCCACCACATGTTCGGTAGATGTAGATGAACCTAATTCACTTCCAGAAGTTTCTATGCTATTATCTTGTTTAGTGTCTATAGGAAATTGTACCAAAGCTTCCGCACGTGGTCGATCATCATATGCTTCATTCTCAATAGGTTTGCGTTTGTAACTTTTTTGTGCTTGATTGACATTATTGCGCGCTTGCTGCTCTATTTTGTAGGCTTGATATTTCTCACGAGGTTTTATTGGATTACTGTTACGTTGAGGTTGTACTGCAGCTGCTATACGCGCACGCTGCGTTTTTCTGCGCTGTAACTGTTGATTACTGACAGGTGTGCTATTTTCTATGTTACCAATAGGAATGCGATATTTGGGTGAGTACGTAGTGGGTTCATCGTTCTCCAATAAGTTGTTGGCTGTGGCAGCTGTATAGCGTGAGCGACCACGTGGACGTGGAGTATCCGCATTTGCTGCACTATAATCACCGCGTATCTTGGCCTTTAGATTTTGTGCATTTGCAGCAACGCGTATAGGTGATGTGGCGATGATGGTGGAAAATGCGCTTGATGCTGTAGAGGCACTAGCTGTACTACTTGGTGTGGTGGTGGTGGTGGAAGTTGTCGTAGTTGTTGTAGTTGAAGCGATGGGTGCAATATTATTGGGGACTGCTGGTCGTAAGGGGACTGTAGAAAATGTGCTTAATATGGCATCACTTATACTGAAATTACGTACACCACTCGACATTGTGGCAAAGAGAGCATCACTTAAATTTCTCGGAGGAGTCGTTATAAGAAAATAGCTACGTAGTGATTTGTTTGTGGTTTGTAAATATGGCAACGCTGTAGTTGGATTTGTGTAGCGTGGTTTTGAAGTTGTACGTATGGAATTGGAACCATAACGGTCATCTTTTTCCTGTAATATTGTCTCAAGACTTTTATAGGGCGAAACAAAGCGATGTGCTGGACTGCCAGTAGTTTTAATTAAGTTATCCTTGAAGACGTTGGAGCGAGCAGTAAAACTCTGAACGGTGCGTTCGGTAGTCGGTGGTGTTGGTGGAGAAGTAGATGGGGTTGAAGTAGTTGTCGTTGTTGTTGTAGTTGTAGTTGTAGTCGTTGTCGGTGGTTTATATGTTGTTGTTGTTGTTGTAGTAGTAGGCTCAGTACTTGGCAGTGGTGTTGTAGTTGTCGTAGTGCTTGTGCTGCTCACTAAAGAGCTCGGATATTCACGTTTTAAATTATGTGACAAATTATTTTCATTTTGTGTTATTGAACGGTCGTAAAAACTGTCAGAGAAATAGGTTGGATTTTCAGTGCGGAGATTAGGTTGTACGCTAGGGCGTCCATTGCGCCATATCCGTAAAGGCGGTGCATATGTTGTAGGTACTATTTCATCATAAATGGGTTCATTGTAAAAATCTTGTGCATTTGGGATAAGAGGCTTTCTTGTTGTAGTAGTTGTAGTCGTTGTTGTAGTTATCGGAGTTGTTGTCGTTGTGGTGGCTGGTGTCGATGTAGTAGTAGGTAATGGCGTTGTTGTCGTTGTAAATACTTGTGTAATCGGCAGACGTTCATATATAGGTTTTGAAGGGGCTTCCTGCAATTGCTCATATGTATGCTGTTCAGCACGTAAGCGAAAACCATTCGTGCCTGTTTCTAAACTATATTTGAAAGGTTTTGGTTCCTGAGGTGCGTTGGTGGGATAACGAATGGTTGTGCTGCTCGATGAACTGGCACTACTAAGTAACTCCAAAACAGGCTCGGTTGAATCATGCAAATGTACTTTATTGACAACTGACGGTGGTTTAAAACTTTGCGGTTCCACATCGGAGAGCACGTAACTTTGTATGCGTTTTCTTTGCTGTTCTGAAAGTTTCGATGATTTGTTATCATCGTTGTTATAATATAGTGTATATTTACTGCGATAATCAGCTGAGTGTTTATTACTATAATCTTCATATGTTTTACTGTTGATTTCTTCAGAGCTTTTGCCACGGTACGGTTTTTCTGTATTAGTCCGAAGTAAATTACCACGTGGACTTGTGGCAAATCCTTCAGCATTCACCAATGCCAACAGTTTAGCTCTTGGAGTACTTGTCGTTGTTGTTGATGTTGTTGTAGTTGTTGTGTCAACACTTCTAAATTCGAAACCACGACTTTGAGGGAGTTTTATATTATCATCAACTGCAGAATAGATACTGTCATTATCTTGTAGACCTTGAAAACGATTGGCAACCACATTTAAGGATTTCGAACTTCCCGAATTTTGTGCTCTGAAAGGTTGCGCTTGGATTTGTGTAACAACTTCGATTAGGGGTTTTGGCTTTGGGGTTTGTGTTTGTATGACGGGATTTGATAAGGGTTTCGACTGTGGTAATGGTGGTGGTGGAGGTGGTGAGTGTGTTGTGGGCTTTGGTTGTTGTGAATTTTGTAGTTGGTTTTTATGAATTTTGTTTGCATGCTGTTTGGATCTGTTGGAGAAATCCACATATATGCCATTAATGTTAGTAAAATCACATACATATTAACTTTAGTTTTTTTTTTTTGTTTTGTCTTGGCATTATTTGAATTTATTTATGTGCAGAATCGAATATATGGGGCGCTCCTCGTCATTACTTATTTTTGTGTGTGATTTTAAGAATTAATATGAAACTTTGTGGAATTGAGATGACTACATTTTGCTAGATTTATTGCTAAATTGATTGAATTTATTTTGTACTTTTGATTTGTTAACTTGTTTGTATGAACAATGTGTGTATTTGTTGGTTAATATTAGAAGTAATCTAGGAAACTGTGGTGTAACTACATGACGATTTGAAAAGATCTTAATAATATATATAATTTTATTTGTAAAAGTAAACATAACTGAATATGATGTATGTATGTAATTTATATTCTACAAGTACACGATAAGCTGGTGCAAACGAATGAAGATACGGTATCAATTCTAATATCTAGACTAAGAAATCTCGGTATATTGTTCTATATTATCAGCTTGATATCGTTGCATTTGAAATGATTGCAATTTCAGTTAAGTATTCCTATTCTTCATATATTTTTTATTTAAATATATATATTTTTCCTTCATTTTATTATAGTTCTTAAATTTTTTTTTTATTTTATTCATGCACATGCACTTTAGAGAAAAAAATTGTCACAAATCGAAGCACGCTCATGCACATGCTAATCAAAAAAACCATGCAAGAAAATAATGCGGTATTACACTGAAAAAAATATATTCCTAAATGTTGAACTTGTTAAAAACCTAAGTTTAAATTTTTATGGAGTAATGCGAAAATATCTACTTATTTATTATTTAAAAATTAACAGAAAAAAAAGAAAACCAAAACAGGTTATTCAATATATATCTATCAGATAGGATTAAGAAAATGAGAGCGAAAGGCCCCGTAGGCGTATCAAAATCGGTCTAAGAAATGTGTTATGAATATTTTGCAAAAATATTTTAACAAATGAATTTTAACAAATGCCTATAAAAAGAATGTACAGAGAAGAAAATAAATTTTTATTAACAATTTAATTTTAATAGTTTTGTTTGTAAGTATCTGCTTACAAATTCAGTTAGTTAGCGAGCTATGGCTAGAAATTTTAGAAAACTTTAGAGGTTAGAAATTAAAATAGTAGTATATTGTTTGAAATTATTGTTATTTTATAATTAATAAAATTACTTCTCTAATACTTAAGTACTAAACAGTTCCTAACATATTGAGTGTGTTCAGTGATCTGATGGTATTAAGTTCAACAATTGATATCAGTATTACCAGTTTGAAAACTATTGAGTATGTTGAGCGAAATTTAGAATAAAATCAATATTCTAACAAATTTTCAAACCAAGGACGTAGGTGTACAATCATTATTAATTTTAAAGCATAAATACTGATTGAACATCTTTGGCACAAAATCTGTCACAATTACCTTCTTTGAGACTTCACGATTTGATAGTAAATTATGAGAAATATCAATATTCTTGACAACAATTTTCAGTACACATGGTATCGATATAGCGCGATCCTCGAGATATTGCAATATAAAGTTATACATTTTTTATTAACTTCACGAACTATGCATAGACACGACATCTAGCGGCAACAAATCATAATTCGCGACAACTAAACGAATCTCATCTGTTCGTACAATCAATGTTAAAAGTTTCCAACTTGAAAGCCCGATATCTCGAGATCCAAGGTATACTGACTTACAGAGTGGGTAAAAAAAATTACTCAAAATAGTTGCTTTTGTAGAAATCTATAGCCAAATCGCGACGGCTCGGAAATGGTAATCGTGTCCATAATCTATTATATCGATTGTTGAATGAAAGTTTATAATCTATAAAAATACCTTAAGACTTCTTTAAAAGTTTGTTGACTTGACTAGTACGGCTTTTGCTTTTAAAGGTTTTTTGTATAACTGTATCTGTATCTTAACTTATAGATGGGGAATTCTTTCTGGTTTTTGTGGTGTGTTGTTCTCAAGGACGTGTCGGTGACAAGTTTCAAAATATTGGTTTTGTGTGGTGTGAATGTCTATGTTTATGTAGTTTGTGATATATATTAACTTTTTTTCTCGTGTAAATGATTTTAATAAAATTGTCGTATTTATTTTATTGTGTATATGTGCGAACTTATGTACTTAATGCGTGTATTTGTTGGTAACATATGTAGCTGCAGATATGAGTCTCTAAATATATATTATATATTTTTTGTATTAGAACCAATTTGAATGTTAAACATTAAAAAGCCAATTTTTTAAATTTTTTATTTGCAAGCACAACTAATTTTTTTTGCTTTCTGTACTAAATACTAAATTAGATTAATTCTTTTGGAGTTAATTAAAAAGCGCTATACCAATAGTTAATGAGGATCAGAAAAAGACTTATTATATTGGAATAATATATATATGTACTTAATTTTATTAATTACATGGATTTTCAAGAATTATCAGTTAGATGTCATTCTGATTTCCAAGAGAATGTCGTTTTGACAACAGCTATTTTGAGCAACCTTTACCACTACGCTATTTGCTATATTCAGTACCTAAAATTCGACTCTTATTGAAATATCTGTCTTTAGAGCTTGATATCAAGAAGAAGTTATTCGAAAAAATTTTTGTCTTTACAAAAATCTGTGGTTAAATAGCCATTTTCGGAAAATTTGAATAGTGCCATTAGGTGTTATATTTCGGATAATTATAACATTTATAAACTATATTGGGATAAAACTGACAAGTTCAGTTGCGCAAAATGATTTCATTGTAATATACATTGTGACCGAAAAGTTTCCGGAAATTTTAAATAAAACGCAAAATTCTTAATCTTCATCAATATTTATTTTATCTCCTTCAAAATATGCTCCATTAGAAGCGATACACAAATGCCAACGTTTCTTCCAATCATCAAAACATTTTTTATAGGCGCTTTCCGGTATGGCTTTGAGTTTCCTCTGCGAATTCTGTTTTACGTCTTCTATGGATTCAAAACGCGTTCCTCTGAGTGGTAATTTGAGTTTGGGAAACAGGAAAAAGTCACACGGTGCAAGATCAGGTGAATACGGGGGCTGTTCGATGGTATTTATTGAATGTTTGGCCTTAAAATCGTTGATAATGTTGGCTCGGTGCGAGGGAGCATTATCGTCATGAAAAATCCATGAATTATCCTTCCACAATTGAGGCCGTTTACGGCGGATATTTTCACGCAAACGTCTTAAAACAGTCAAATAATAGGCTTTATTGACTGTTTGTCCTTCAGGGACGAATTCATGATGCACCACACCACGAATATCGAAGAAAACAATCAGCATTGCCTTGATTTTCGAGCGACTTTGGCGTGGTTTTTTCGGTTTCGGCTCGTCTTTTCCTCTCCATTCCGATGATTGTTGGCTTGTTTGCATGTCGTACTCGTAGACCCATGTCTCGTCACCCGTTATGATGCGTTCCATGAAAGTTGGATCGGAATTGGCACGATCAAGCATGTCTAACGAGACCTGTCCACGATGGTGTTTTTGGAACAAATTGAGGTGAATCGGAAAAAGCCGAGCGTTGACACGTCGCATACACAAATTGTCCACCAAAATCAAACGAGCCATCTCACGACCGATGCCTAGCTCTCGTGCTATCTCTCTAACACTCACATGAGGATTTTTGAACACGATTTCCTTTGCCTTTTCAATGTTTTCGTCGGTGGTAGAGGTCGAAGGTCGTCCAGAACGCGGCATGTCTTCGACGGTCGTACGACAGTCCTGAAAGGCTTTGTACCACTCATAAACTTGAGTTTTCGATAAAACTGATTCCCCATAAGCCTTTTGTAGCATTCGCAACGATTCTGCACACGAAAATTCGTTCGAAACACAAAATTTGATGCAAACTCTTTGATCAATATTTTTTTCCATTGTTTTTTTTCGCAACGCACTACTGAGGTGAACTGGTTTCAACAGCTGCCGTAAACGAACTGTCTGACAGATCGCGCTCATTTTTGGCATAGTAATTAAGGACAGTGCTGCCAAACTACATAAACTTAAAATATCGAAAAATATACAGCGCGCGAATTTTAAATGAGAATTTCCGAAAACTTTTCGGTCACAATGTACTTCTAAGATGTCTACAGGAAGTGAATATGGCAAAGAACATAAACATAATAAATATTTTGATTTTGACTATGACATCTTATTTGATAGACACAGCCGAAATTAAATTTCATTTTAAATGATCACTA
This sequence comes from Teleopsis dalmanni, assembly GCF_002237135.1. Lineage (NCBI taxonomy): Eukaryota > Metazoa > Arthropoda > Insecta > Diptera > Diopsidae > Teleopsis > Teleopsis dalmanni. Next base: position 7,262,285 of record NC_051848.1, read on the forward strand.
TACTATAGTGGAAAGGTTTCGCTTTCTACGGTTCTTTTAATCACTCTTGATACCTCCAGAATCTTACTTTTCTACGCGAAATATATTGACCAACCAACCAAGAAATAACTTTGATATAGATTTGAAAAATAAAGGGTTCATATTGGATCCCACAGAAATTTGATATAAGCTTCACAATCGTGTCGTTTTGTGTAAAGAAGAAAGCTTAAATTGGATCAAATTAGGACCATTTCACTAGAGTATATTTATTATGTCAAAATCACCCATTGTAATGGCTTATTTCATTAATATGTTAATAGTTATCGTTTCTGTAATAGATTTAGTTATCTTTTATTTTTTTTAAGAAAAGCGACCATTGCCAGAAATATAATCAACACATTTATGAAGATACATATATAATAATTTATAATTTTTCGCTTAAATTTATTTTCTTTCAGTTTTGTTGTTTATTTTATATATCACTAAAAGAAGATTAAAACGAATTGGGATGAAATTCAAAAAAAAAATATTAATTAGGTCTATGGTTGCCAGAATCAACCGGGTATAATGAACACGTTACAATAACAACAATTGTTTCTTCTTATATAGGGAATATATGAGTTTATGGGTTGAAGTTGAAGTGGAAGGAAAAACAAATCCTCTTCTGTTATCTAAGAAAGCGATTTTCGTCCCACATTTATGATGGACGATAAAAGAAAATAGAAAAATAATAGAAATAATAATGAATTGAGCTCTAATATAATAACTGTATAAACAATTTTAAAGGACCCATTTATAACACACATTTGTTGTTGGAGAAACTGTACTGGTTGTGTAAAGTTTTTTATCCATAAATATTTCTGGTTTTGAATATTCTTCTACACTTGAAATCATCAAATTTTTCTGAGAACCTCTCCCTTCTAACATATAGTATAGCGCTATATATAAAACAAAAACGATAACGTGCTACTGGTTAACAATTTTGAAAAAAATTTGTGTCTTTGATTATCGACTATATATGTAATAGAATATGAAACAATACCTTATTACAGCTTTTGTTGTTGTAGTGGGCGTAGTTGTTTTAATAATTTGTGTTGTACTTTTAAGTGTACTAGTTTTTGTGGCAGTAGCAGTTGTTTTAGTTGTCGTCGTAGTACTCGTACTAGTCGGTTTTTTACTCGTTGTTGGTGTAGTACTAGAGAGGAAATATATATTTTGTTGTTTAGCGATGGGTGTTGTTGCAGTGGCCGGTTGGAAATTTAAAGTAGAATCTATATTATTATAAGTAGCATCATTCGATTTTGTAACATCTTTTGGTAACTTCGAACCAATTATATTATATTCATCGGATTCTTGTGTAGCTACTAGTTTCGGTGCGAAAGTCGTATAACGTGTGGGTTGCTGATAAAATGCCCGTTCCGTAATGCTTGCATAATAGTCCGGTACCCCCTCGCTATATTCATCAGAGGTCTCATATGCATAAGTTTGACTAGTTGGCGATGTGTAGCTTGTGGGTTCCGTTGTAAGTGTACTATAGTAGTTGCGCTCATCATTGGCTATGAAAGGTCTTGAAGTTGATGTGGGACGTTCGTTCAGTGTTTGTATAGTAATGTGCTCATTCCTAGTTTTTTTTCAATTTTTTTTTTTTGTAGAAAGTTTGATAAAATTTTCAAACAATATGTAAGTGTTTATTGTATTAAAATTTTGATGTAATGTTTTCTATTTTTGTTGTATGTTGAAATGTGTGTGCATTTGCTGGTATGTAAGTTAGGTGTTTTGTGGGTGTGATTATGGTAATTGATAGTTGTTTATAGTGAGTAATTGTAGTGTTGGTCTTTAACAATGGATGGGCAATATAATTTTAGTACTACAGTAGTACATCTTATATGTGTATATGTATTTTAATTCAATTGCCATTCCATTAATTATAGTGTTTAGAGTGCAGTTTTTGTTTTTTGATATGTTTTACCTGCTGCTAAGTTGGAAAGCTTTACATGCAATTTTCTGTATTATGTATATATAAACTTTTTGTTGTTTCTTCAATATAATTAATTAATGACAACACTGTACGATGAGTGCACTACGTCTTGGTTAATTATGGGTTTAATTACCTGATTTGTTCATTACGCATTATTTAAACTATTTGAAGAATATGTAGCTATGTACGAGTATGTATTAATACTTTGAAGTAAATGATATTTAAATATATTTTGCATGCCAATAAAATGCACATAGCTAAACACATATATATATATTATACATATATATATATATTATATATGAATTTAATTATTTTTTTTTTAGCTTTGATACTTTCGCACATGTAAGAAATGTTAAGGTTAATTATGTTATATGTTTAATGGTTAAAACAGTGGATAATGCCTTGCTTTACTAATTTATGAACAATGCAAAAGTACTTACCTCGATGGAGAGCGTGTTGGCTGATCGTATACATTATCTTGCTCAATCTGTAAAAGAAAGTGAGAAATGTTTTAAAGTACCTAAAAAAGTATTAAATTTCTTAGTGGAAACATATATTTCTCCCATGGCATAACCCACGATAAATGCAATATAAAGGACTTCGAACTGAACAAAAGCATTATTCAGTTCGAAGAGTTAACGTCAATTTTTTTTAAATGACGCCTATTTTATAATTATTCCAAATTATAGTGGTATCTAAAATGTTAAGGAGATTATACGATAACACAACTTCAGTGAAATTCAGTGATAATCAGATCATTAGAGAAAATCTATGTAATTAATAAAATCTTGTGACTAAACATCATCGTCTATCTTTAGAAAAATAAGAATTGCAAGGGGAAAAAATAATATAGAAAGACTGATCAACATTAACAATATCTTATTATAATTCGAATTGAAAATACGTTCTTCACATTTTAATAATATTATAGCAAACTATATATATGCTTAATTACATTAATTCTGAGTCTATATCTCTAAGCGATTTTTATTAAAATTTCCACTGGCTTCGTCAGATCAGTTAACTTACTTGAATTACTGGAATCTCAAGCAAATTAAGTGGTCTAACGAAGCCAGTGGATATGTACCATTATGTATATTATACTTAAAATCCGAATGCATCGATACTACATAGATTACATAGATATATAAAAGATGTTTCCACTTCAATTGGAATTTTTTAATTTCTCCAATTTTAAAAACGTTAAGCATAAATAACTACATTTGAAATGAATTATTATTAATTAATATTTAAAGAAAAAGTTGCTTTACACTACTTAGAGATAGGTATATTTAAAAAAATATGGTACAGACATATACCATATAGTCAATTTAAATCGTCTAAATATGTGTTATATTATATATTTTAAAACGGGTTAATTGGCCAGTGGTTTTAAATTACTACACAACTTTTTAAACTAGTTTTAATGAAATATATTATATAGTCATTGATATTTCGACTATATCTCATCTTCAGGGCACAATAAATTATAGATGTGTTATTTAATAATTTAGTCCGTTCTATATAAAATCGTATAAGTATGTCTTTGTATAATCCAAACCGTGGTCCTTTAAAATTAATATACTAACCGACTATCGCTACCTAATATATTAAGAAATATGTTCCCTGTGTATATTTAAACTATACATAGGTTTAAAGAAGTACTTTTCAGAAGTATAATAGCAATACTCACTTGTGCGATAAGATCCTCTTCATAATCTGTGTTATATATCAACGATTGTTGATTGTTATAGTTTTGTGTCTTCTGTGATGATAGGGGTTTGCTAATATAAGTCTCTCGTATTGGCACTTGTTGTGGTGTTGGCGTTGTTAAAATTTCCAATGGACGATATGTCGTTTGCTGTTGACGTATTGGTTGCTGCGGTTGATATTGTTGTTGTTCTTGCTGCTGCTGTTGTTGTTGCTGCTGTTGCTGTTGACGATTATGTTGTTGTTGTTGTTGCTGATACTCAATATCCCTATATAAATCAATATCGTCGTCATAAACAGAATAATAAGTATCATAAGAACTTTGTTCAGGTTGTGCTTGTTGTTGTTGCTGTTGTTGATGTTGTGAAGGAATTTGTTGTTGTTCTTGTATGTTTGGTGGTAATTGTGATTCATAGACCCCATGATTTAATGTTGATGTATTATAATAGTTACGATTAATTAGCTGATTTCGATTTGATGGTATAGTCTCAACGATAACCTTTGTTGGTCTTTGTGGCTGTACATAAAGATTAGCCGGCGTTGGAGATTGTGATGATGGTGAGGATGACTCCACTCTGTTTAAACCACATGCATTTCATTGGTGGCAGAGTGCGTTGGTTATTTACATTTTTTTTTTAAATTTTTTTT
>NC_051848.1:7266702-7293500 GCF_002237135.1 Teleopsis dalmanni
ATTATGAATAATTATGTGTGTAACTTTATTGTAAAATTATAATTATTATTAAATATTGATATACATATATATTCAATAATCTCTACGTACTCAGCTAGTTAAAAAAGAACTAATTTAAATTTTTTATTCTTTAACACAAAAATATACACGCTTCTTCAACTTTATTAGAATTAATACAAATAATAACAACAACAGAAATCGTGGCAGTGCACATTACGCCAATCAAGATCGCGATATAGCCGCCCCAGTTACTAGCAACAGAGGCACACATCCACCGTAAGTAGTATATTACAGTTTTATAATATTATATGTTTGCTAGACGTTTATATATGTATTTCTAGACGTACACGTCCTACATTGAAACCATCCGGTACTATTGTTTCAAAAGCACAAGAATTTATTGATATATACAAAAATCCACCAACTCGTCCAGATCCATTATATCCACAGCCTACACCAGATAAAACTGCAGCTAAATGTCGCAAGGACGTTTGTTTATTGCCAGACTGTTCTTGTGGTGGCAAAGATATACCCGGTATGTATAATTTTAGTACAGTTAATGCTGTTTTCTTGACAATATATACATATAATATTTTGTGATTTTAAAAAAAGTTGCTATAAGCAAACCTATTCCGAATTTCATAGTACAGAAGTACAAGTACTCATATTAATGCTACATAAACTCAATGTTGTCTTTTGTAATTCAAATCAAATCTTTTTTGTTATAGAATTAAATTTACAAATTTACAACACATATTTTTTCTAAAATAAATTAAATAAAATATATTTATATATTTTGACGCCTAAAGTTTACTTTAGTTTTGAATAGAAATCTCCATTTAGCTTGATTTAAAAATAAAGATAGATTTTTGCTTAATGAAGCTGTGTGTGTGAACATAGTTATAAATAAGATTTGAAGTGGATATTTGAGTTTTTCTGCTCATTACTGAAAATAATACTGCACAATTTTTTAAGAGGTAATGTGACTGGGTTAAGGTTTGTTTCATCTTCAGAAATAATTGATTTGTCCGTATTCATGACCAGTCAGTTGATATAACTGGATTAAAGTTTCTTTCGTTTCTATAGATAATTTATGTATCCGTATACATTAATTGCCAATTGCTAGATCAACTTATTTTGAACTAAAATAATTGGCCCTTTAATTTTAATATAAAAAATTTAACAATAATTTCGAACAATTAAAATCTAGGCGACTTAAGTCTGAAGGAAACACCACAAGTAGTATTAATAACTTTCGATGATGCTGTAAGTCAACTCAATATTGAATTATATGAGGAACTTTTCAATAATGCGAGCCGCAAAAATCCGAATGGTTGTCCTATACGTGCCACTCTCTATGTGTCGCACGAATGGACCGATTATGGTATGGTACAGGATCTCTACGCAGATGGCCATGAAATGGCATCACACACAGTATCGTAAGTTTAAGATTGAGTAGCAAAAACAAAAATAAAACCAAATCAAATATAAACATTGAATGGGGCTAATGTATTTGTTTACTTCTCGCTGTGATTGAACCTATGTCATCTATATACTCTGTAAAGCATTTCCATATATATTTTAATTTTTCGACGTTGGTGCAACAAGTGCTAAGCTGATTTATTTATGCAAGAACAATAAATGTTTATCAAATGTTATTTCATTTTTTTATTAAATTTTATTTTATTTTATATTTATAATTTAATTATTGATTCATTTAATTTTTGTATATTAATTTAATTTTTTTTCTTTTTTTCATGGCATTTTTTACTTTTGTTACGCCAAATCATCATATAAAATCATTGGTGACACTGTTAAAAATATTTAAAAAAATACATAAATTGCTATAAATATATATATATGTATTGTAATGCATTTCATATATTTTGTGCAACATTCCCCCCACTCCAATACAACCACTATCCAAAAAAAAATGTGTGTATGAATTAAAAAAAATGTGAAGGTGATTTACCTGTTGAAAGTGTACCACAAATTGTCTTGTTGACTTTTGACGATTCCGTAAATGATCTCAATAAGCAATTGTACACTGATTTATTTGAAAAGGGACGTGTCAATCCAAACGGTTGCCCCATAACAGCAACATTCTATGTATCACACGAATGGACTGATTACAGTCAAGTGCAAAACTTATATGCCGATGGTCATGAAATGGCCTCCCACACCGTATCGTAAGTAAAAATGATGAAATAAATATATGGTCTTCAATTAGAAACCCAAGTTCGACATCAACACTGACACACAAACAACTTAACCAGCAGAATGTAGTATGAACTATAGTATCGCACGCCTTAGTAAAAATTACTGTATTGCACTTTTCTAAAGAACTTCTTCTGACTTTAATATTTTACTAAGAAAGTAACTTTAATTAAATTGATAATGTATAAACATACACACACTCTCTTCTTTAATATACAAACATATAAATACTAATATATATACATGTAGTTTTGCTTTATAAATATAATGCTTAAAACCATACATTATATGTTAATATGTTTCTCTCTTAATACTTACGGATGCAATATTAATATTATTATTACTTAAATAAACATATATAAATAATTAATACTTTATAATTAATTGTTAATTATTTTACTATTAAACATTATGATGTTATATTATTAAATATTCTTATCATATACAAGTGTAGTATATACTATTCAGCGAATATGAACCGTTTGTCTATAATACAGAGATATATTTACATATAATATTTACATATAAAAATATATTTTAATATGTCGTTTGAAATATGAAATTTGTTTTTAAATAATTTAGAGAAATTTTGAGGTTTTCTAATAATATATATACATATATATATATTTATTTATTTATATTTATATTTATTTATATTTATATATATATTAATATATAATATATTATAGAACTGTTATATATACACTAATATTAACAACTTAATATCACATCACAGTTGATTCGCCACCCAGGCTTATAACTAATCATATTTAATTATACATTAATTTAATTATTATCTAAATATAACATAAAAAAATATAAAAAAAATATAAAAAAATATTAAAAAAAATATTAAAAAAATATAAGAAAAAAATATAAAAAAATATAAAAAAATATAAAAAAATATAAAAAAATATAAAAAAATATGAAAAAATAAAAAAAAATAAAAAAAAAATAAAAAAAAAATTATATAAAAATTTGTATATAAAAAATATATAAAAATTTATTTGTAAAAATTTTTTTGAAAATTTATATATAAAAAACAATGAAAAATTAAAAAATTTATGAATATAATACAATATAAAAAAGGTATAAAATAATAAATAATAAAATAAAATATATAAAATAATTTTTACACTAATTTAATTTTAAATTTATTGAATATATTTAAAATATTTATCATCATCGATATATGTATGTATATAAATACATATTTATATTAATTAAGATTCAATTTTAAATTTATTTATAAACAATTGATTTATAAATTTAAAATTAAAAATGTTGACTTTTATATTTAAAAACAAAAGTGTTAAAAAATTATAATATTATTAAAAAATATATTCGCAATCTCACGCTTGACTAATAAAATTTTTCTTAATAAAAAAAAAAAAAATAAATTAAAAATTTTTAAAACAATATAAAAAATCTATAAAACACACATACAAACCATTTTAATTTTAATTTTATGTTTCTTACAAAATAAAAATATTTTTTTGAAATTATTTTAATAAAATTTTATTAATTCTCATAAAACAATACCAACAACAGTCACAGTTTTGGTGAACAATTCTCACAAAAGAAATGGACACGTGAAGTGGCTGGACAACGTGAAATCCTATCTGCCTATGGTGGAGTCAAATTGTCTGATGTTCGTGGCATGCGTGCTCCATTCTTATCGGTTGGAGGCAATAAAATGTACAAAATGTTATACGATTCGAACTTCACTTACGATTCATCAATGCCAGTCTATGAGAATCGTCCACCTTCTTGGCCTTATACACTTGATTACAAGATCTTCCACGATTGCATGATACCGCCATGCCCGACCAAGAGCTATCCTGGCGTCTGGCAAGTGCCTATGGTTATGTGGCAAGATTTGAATGGTGGCCGTTGTTCCATGGGTGATGCTTGCTCAAATCCAAGTGAAGCTGATGGTGTCTATAAAATGATTATGAAAAATTTCGAAAGACATTATACAACAAATAGGTAAATTTTAATAATGTATTTCATTGGTATAATATATACCTATATGTACATGTATATATATTTATATATTATTACTAGTGTTCTTAGAATGTATGGTATGTCATAAAAATACTATATATTTATACAATATATATACTTATTTCAAGACTAAAAATTATTTATTATATACATTAGACTAGTATATAGCACAAGCCATATCCAAAGTAACTTTTAACAGTACAGACACTCTTCTAAATTAAACAAGGAATAGTATCAATATGCTCATGTCCTTTCTTCCATTGTCATTGTTTGATAGGTAGACTTTTGCAGAAGATGTTAGAATTACGCATTTGTTATTTTTCTGCCTGACTCTTTCCAGAAAAAGTGTCAACACTTTAGAAGAATTCCACTCTTCAGAATTCAGAATTGTTGACAACAAAACTGTTTACATTTCTACTAAACATTCTACTACATTCGAGAGTTTCGAGAAGACTAGGTAAATTTCTCAGTAGTATCATATCGGACCATTGATATATGTCAGTCCCAATATTTGTTATAGTATATATATATATATATATATACAATATATATGCATATATATGTATATATATATATATGGTTACTACTAATTTCACTTGGCGAAATTTAGAGGAGACCGACGGATATAACGAATAGTATAGCCTACAATATATACGATGTATAAACGTATTATATACGATATATACTTTTGAGTGAAATAAACATGCATTCTTACATCAACAATCTTACATATATATGAAGTTATCCGACTCTTGACATTTTACTGCAAAAGTAATTAAACTAACTAAATTAAACCTTAGTGAAATAATTACTTCGAGGTCAGATGAATACACTAAACAAATCACAATATAACATTTATATAGAATAATAACTGTCTTTAAATAATAACTGGCTTTAAGTTTTGATAAATAGTGACTAGTTAGTAAATAGATCATCAGTTGTTGACGTGATTGGAATCTCCGAGGCAAGTTGATATAACAACCAGTTTACAATGAATGGAAAAATTTATTATTTTGGATAACTTTTTCCACTAAGCAGCTATATTCCGATATAGCAGAAACTATATACGTCAACTACCGGCAACTATTGCATGCAATCCTTACATTGACTACTCTAATATTTAAAATACTTTTGTAGAATAAAATATCTAGGAAAGACTGTTGCTTGTGGGCATCTGATGGCTAAATCTTTGATAGAATAATTATCTTTGTGAAGGCTATTGCTTCCCTGTCAAAACCAAATTTTATATGTTGTTTAAATATATATATATATTTTTAAGTGTTTGATATTGACATCGTTTTGTGTTGTTTTTTTTTATGCAGAGCTCCATTTGGTTTATTCTATCATGCTGCTTGGTTCACACAGCCACATCACAAGGAAGGTTTTATTAAATTTTTGGATGCTATCAATGCCATGCCCGATGTTTGGATTATAACTAATTGGCAGATGTTGCAATGGGTCAGAGATCCAACACCAAACTCGAGAATTAATTCCTTCCAGCCATTCCAGTGTGATTATTCCGTATGTTTTGTATATATAAAAACTAATATATAAGAATCATAAATCTAAACATTTTTCATATATGAACAAACAGGATCGTCCAAAACGTTGCAACAATCCAAAAGTATGCAATTTATGGCATAAATCCGGTGTACGGTACATGAAAACATGTCAGCCTTGTCCTGATATCTATCCATGGACCGGTAAGACTGGCATACGTTCATCACGAATCGATAACGACATTGAAGATTCAACAGCGTAATTTCAAGATCTTTAACCGCAACTAACTAACAGAAAAAAAAAAATTATAATTAAAACAAAAACACAAGTTCGATATTATTTAAATTTTTATTAAAAGTAAATATTAGCATAACTTTTTAAGCAAAAAAAAAAAAGAAAAGCAAAACTTATTGAAAACAAAAAGCATATAAAAATTAAAATTTAAACTTCTAATTGGTCTTTACGACTGTGGACTGTGGACTGTGCAACTCGAATAGTCCGCCGCAGTTATATTGTATATTATATTATTTTAAAGCAAACGCTACAAATGTCAAGATAATGTTTTCCAAATGCACAAAATATGTAATTCACTCGTTGTTTTTAATTTTGAAACAAAAACTATGAAAAACGAATTTGTAAACTGAAAGAAAAAAATTGTTAATTGTTAAAAATTAAAAATTTAGGTACTCAAAAATGATTAGTAAAATGTTTTTATTAAAATATTTTTTTATATATTTATTCTATTATTTAAATAAAATAATTAAATTTTTTTAATGTTGTTGGTAACGAATTTTAAATTGGCCTATTTAACAAAATTTTTAATTAAAATACTTAAAATTAAAATTTATTTACCTAATGTAAATAAATAAATACATTTTGTAAAAATATGGCCACGATCATGCGCAATATTAGTATTAAATTTATATATATGTATATGTATATAATAAATATATATATATATATAAACATACGTAAGCAGTTAGAAAAACAACAAAATTTTGTAAATTATTTTCATTATAAAACAATTATATACATTATTTTATATTTATATATAAATATACAAATCTATTAATATATATTTTTATTGATTAATTTTAATTTGTGATAATTGTATTTCTCTAAACAAAATTTTCATTTTTTTTAAACAAAAACAGAAACAAAAACTGTTATATTTTTTATAATTTATCTGTGAAATGTAATTCCATCTATTTTAATTTTTTTTTTCCATCTTATATGTATTTTTCGATTAAACTTTCATACGAATACTCGTCAGCCTTTTTGTGAACGAAATAATAACGTAATCATAAGTTAATTATTTACAAGAAATTATTTAAATCAAAAAAACATTCTAACCAATTTCAGTTAATGGTACTTTCTAGATTTGAAATTTAATTCCATTCCATTGAATTTTAAAATACTATGCACTCAATCAGTCGGCAACCATTTGGAAAATTATTACATACATTATTTTAGTTTATTCTATGATCCATAGAATATTGCTCCAAATTGTAGATACACGTGAACAATTCCTTATTAATTTTATACTATTTTTATACTATTTTTTTTATTACATTAATATTATAAGGCTAAATAATTATATTTCGAAAATGCTATTATATCACTGCCTAACTATTTTGCATATTATATTATACACAAATGAGATACTTTCCATTTATAGTTACTTATCAGATACACTAATATATATATATTAGATATGTGCGTGATTTTTTTAAATGTCAAAAAAGCGAAGTGTCTTACTTTAAAATATGTTTTCAGTTTTATCCATTAATTAAGTTATATAACTAATTTCTACATATTTTCGTTTATTACAAAAATGTTACGAAAAGTACTTATAGTTTATTTGATTTGATTATTTGAAGGTTTAACTGCTAAAAGCACTTCGTTTTGATTTATTTTTTATTTCAATGTATACGCACAGGCTTAATAAATAAATCTATAAATAATTAATTATAATTAACTTAAACACTGCCAATATTTTGTAATTATCTTACATTTAAAGTTTAATGTTTTTATTGAATCCCTGCTTTATACTATAAACCTCCCGACTATTATATTCTATCCATATCATAACTATATACATCATATCCTAAAATTGTAGTACATTTAACCAAAATAATTTTTAATACTTTGTTGTCAATTTTTTCCAACTTCACATAAATAATTAAAATAATAATTAAAATAAAAATAAAATAATTAAAGATTAGATCAGATAAAGATTAGATTAGATAAAGAAGTGCCCGATCACTAATTTTTTCTGGAACATAATGGTTTTTCAGAGGAACCTTCTGTGACAGTTCTTAAATAAATTTCAACTTTATATAATTCTCTTTAATATTTAAAAAATAGTTACAGCTTTATATATAAAAATGACTTAACATTGAGATTTGTGTGGCTGTTATTGCGAGTTAGATCAAACCCATTATTATGCCCATATTAAAACTGTATAGTAAGTAGAAATACAGAACTATATGTAATCTTTTTGTCTATTTCTATTTCCGTCTATTTATTATTTTGTCTATTTCTATTTCCGTCTATTTATTATTTTGTCTATTTAATTTTTTTTTTTTATTTTAATACGATTTTATGATAAATTCTTTATGAAGCCACACCACAATAATTAAGAAAATCGCTCACTCTTATTCTATAAATTTTATAAGATATATAGTTCCTTTAAGCTCCCATTTTATCGAAATTGATGAGTTAGAGTTAATGTTCATTTCATTCTTGACCTTTCAAAATATGTACAATGTACTTGTTCTTTTTAAGCTCTCTTAGAAACCCGTAGTCTGGTAATTTACTCTTTAAAATCCTTCCGTAGAGTCCTTAAGTTTGTATTGCAAGTGATATCCACTTGATATCAATTTTTTGTTTGAAGTTTGAGTTTTTATCTATTCAAATTAAATATTAAAAATATGTTCAATTTAAAATTTATTATTAATATATAGTTTTCAATCTGCAATTGTTAATACTTAAGCTGTTATTCTTAAATTAATTCTTTATTGTTATAAAAGACATATGTGCGAGACTTTCTTGCATATAAAATTGATCGAAAAGCTTAAGGTTACTATATGTTTTATATATTTTATTGTATTAGTAGCAGTCTTTCATATATCATAACAGTACCTTTATTAAGCATCTATTTTTTCAACTTTTTGGTTTTATAATTATAATAATTATTATAAAAATTATAATTATTATTTATAATAAAATTATAAAAAAAATAATAAAGTATAATTATTGATTAATTATAATTATAATTATAAAACTCCTTTCTTGAACACAAGATATATAACTCCTTTCTTAAAAACAGGCAATCTTCTAAAAATTTTATCAGTAACTTTATGAAGAGTTTTTTCTATAATGTATGAGTTCAATTTTAAATAAACTTGGTTCTTATATTTTTTATATATATCTTTAAATTATTTCAAAGTTCCCTTTTATTCAACATTTTAGTTTTGTTTTTTAACTCTTCTTGAATTGCACTGTGTACTCTATATTCATACAGGCTTATTCGTCTATAACTCTTTCAGTAGTAGAACTTAAAATAATTTTACTATCTATATCTATATATCTATATAATAGTTTTTGCTAACAGTTTTCTATTATTCTTAGATAAATTTTTATTGTACTCAGTTATTAGTATTTCGATTGATTTTTCTTTACAAAGTCCTGAAAAATATCATTATATATGTTTATAGCTATTTTGCTAAATTTGTCTTAAAGAGTTTTTCTATGTTTTTAAAGGTCATTTCATCTACTACTTCTTCTACTTCTTTATCTTTTAATATATTCTTTGTGGTGATTTTTTACTTTAAAAATACCTTTGTTTTTTTTTATTTAACTTTTTAGAAACAATTATCTCTCACTTAACAAACACTTCGTTTACGCAAATTACTTAGTTTCATATTTCAAATTTTATATTTCATAAAAAGAATAACTCATATAAATTTTCCGCTCGTGAGCAAAATATTCACTAAGCGAAAACTATAATAGCTCGTAGATAATGAACTCTTTTTGCTGCTTTTTCTTTTCTCTAACCTTGACTCGAATTTGTTCTTTTACATTATATATACCTGTTCTGCATAACCATTCTTTTATATAAAAGTCTGTCTTTTTCATAAATTTCTTAAACTACTCAAGCTGATTATATCTATTGTAATATTCAAAAATAATTTTTATTAAATTTTGTAGCATTTATTACATTTTACTTTTAATTAAATAATTTTATTTCATTAAAATAAATATTTTTAAAACTAATAGATTGGTCAAACTATATTCTTCTCATAACACATGTCTTTGGATTCTGTCACTACTTAAGCCTGCTTTTTTAGTGATCAATAAAATTCATTCAATAGTTGTCATTCAATAGTTCTATGGAATGCAAAATAATTTCTCAGGATTTTTATGATATATATATTGACTTTATATTGATACTACACATATCAACTGTGTGGGTTTCGATTACATTATAGTCTTTTTGTTCTTAATGTTCGTTTAGATTTACATTTAATTGAAAATTTTTAACTTAATTATGTGCTCACCAGAAATAAATTAAAATATTTTTAGTTTTATTTAAAGCTACTAAAATATTTAACCTTTTCATACTAGTTTAATAAATTAATGGCTAGCAGCTTATATGCAGCATATGATTGGATGCAAATATGCGCAGAGACTGAAGTTTAGATGTGCCTCTGTCTAATACATACAAAGGGAGACCAAAAAAAAATCTGCATTTATAACCGGGTCTGCACCCGGTTCGGTTACTTAGAGCGCTTTTAAATCATGTCAGTAATTTCATAATAGTATTTATTTTATTAAACAGTCATGACGCTATAATGAAAATAGATTTGTATGTATATAGTTCATCGATTTATTTCAGAAAAAGCCACTTGATTTAATTCATCCTCATTTATAAGGTACCCGCAGCCAACTGTCCACCAATTGATTGGAGCTCTTCAGTATGGCTGCAGTTCTCCCAAATCTACTATTGATCTAATATTTATCATACAAAATATTCTAATTATGATCATGACATCGTTTTATTCTCTCTGTGAGTACATCGCTTCTGTGATCAATTTAAATTTTACTCGATTAGGTGAATGGTTAATGGCGTCCCTCTTAGAGTATTTTTTGAACCATAGCTCTTCTCAATGTTAAATTGAATAGGAATTTCAAGACTTTCTATATAATAGCTCTTCTCAATGTTAAATTGAATAGGAATTTCAAGACTCTCTATATAATAGCTCTTCTCAATGTTAAATTGACTAAACAAAACTAAAAAATCAATATCTCTATTAGTGTTTTACTATAATTTTTGTACTACAAATTCCCTTCCAACAGAACATCTTCTAATCCATTCCTTATTCTTTTCCATTTTCATTATAATTCAGATGTTCCTCTACTTTCTTTTCGTTCCTTCTGGATAATCTTTCTTCTTATAACTCTATTCATTTAAGGTTTTTATGATTTTTTGTAAGACTTAAGCTCAATTACTGGAATGACCTTATCATCATTAAATTTTTTTAAGCACCCTACTTCAGTGGTGTATGTGCACATTTATATATAGTACATATATTATAACATAACAATAACATATATATTATGATTCACTACATTTTCTATGTTTATAGCGATAGAAAATAACAACATAGAGTTTTTCATTACATTACTATATATATATATATATGTATATATACTATTTTAAAATAGTTGTATAAAATAATTTTACTATAAGCTTAAGAATTACATATGCAGTAGTATACATGCATAAGAACTTTAGATTAGGCTAAGCATACGTTGTAGCAATTTTAATGGAAGTCCTAGTGTGTATTGGAGAGTAGATTTGTTGTTATATATAAAATTAAGGATAATAGGAACTTAATTGATTCAAGTTAATTAAACTAAATTAAAATAAAAAATTTGTTTATGTATTAAGTTTTAAAGAAACGTGCGTGCCAGCTTGGGATTAGTTGGCCCATTCGCACAGAACAAATTGTGAATGCTGGTAACGAAAAGATTGGGAAACTTTAATAGTTTTTTATTTACAATATAGCATATACTCAGCCCTAATAATAATTTTGGATTGAAGTATTTTTATTGTATATAAGAGTAGATAGATAGAGCAGACTGGCTTTGTAATGATTTGAATATAAAATTGATTCAAGTTGGTTTTCTCTTCACAGGTATGACTTTAATTGGTCTCTAATATAAACGAAACTTGAAACTTGAAAATAAATACAAAAATATATAAAATAATAGATATTAATTTAGTTTATAAAAAACATAAAGCATATATAATATTGTAAAAGTCATTTGTGAAAGCAACAATTAAGCAGGATTAGTTTTTGAAACGATTGCCAATACTTAGCCGTGTTAAATGACTATTATGAAATGATTTTAGTATATAAATAAATATATATATATATATATTGAACATATATATATACAATTATAAAATTAATTTTAAATATTTAATATTATATACTTAATATATTCGAATAGAGAGGAAGTAGTGCTTAAGCAAAAATATATTTTTTAAATAAATATAAAAACATATTAATTCATTTATATGCATAAATACACACCTTACACATATATATATTACTTATTTTTACTTGTATTATTATATTAAAATTAAGTATTTTTAAAAATTTATTAATAATAAACTAAATGTTTATATAAAGGTTTTAAATATAAAAAAGTATTACAAAAGTTGTATGTTATTATCTTACAATAATTTGTTGTAAAACACATATGTATGTATGTATGTAGTAAGTTATGATATACATCAGTAGAGTTTTAAATAATATTCATATGTGTCTATTATAAATATTAACTATTACTATATGTTATTTACTATATGTGAATGACGTTATCATTTATTAAAAAGGAAATCATTCAAATTATTTAAAAATCAAAAAATTTATTTAATATTTCTAAAATTTATTCAAAATCATTAAAAATAAGAAACGAGTGAATAAAGTATTTTGTGCTAAATGCTTGTAAATCAATTGAAAATTTACGAAATAATATTACTAAATAAATAAATCGAAAAAATATGGCCTTTTGTTGAAATTTTTTAATGTTTAATTAATGTATGATCTCAACGCTAAGTATCCACCTTAACACAAAAAAGAGAGAAATAATGCGAAAGAAAATAATCGATCTAACAATGCAGACAACTCTTGTCCCTATCATTAAGGAAAAGTGCGCTCATGTTAAGACAGTCTAAGGCATGGTAATCGATTATGGAGGGGTAGTAGTCTGGTCCAGGCTTCTGCATCAGACTACATAACCTAATTCTAGACTTCGACACTCAAACTCTTATTATTTATCAAACGAGGGGTGATAGGTGATAGTTGAAACAGGTAAACTCGAAGTTACTTTCTATACGAATGGGTGTCTATCATAGAGGTACAGAATTGGGTGTCTCCGCGAAGGAATATCACTATCGAATATCACCGTTCTTGTAGACAGTCAGACAACCGTCACATTAATTGAAACGGTTAAATTATGGAGTGTCATGATATGTCGCGTCTCATCAAAAAATATTGAGCATCACATGGTTTTTGTTGGGCTCTTATACAAAAAATGTTGTATATCCTCTTCTTAGTATAATATTCCAATTTCCATTTAGCTACAGATCGTCGTTTCGGGTCTTACAAATGCAAGAGATTTTTTCAAAGGATACGCCTTTTTACAATATGCTTCACATTACGAATAATAGAGCTTTCGAAAAAACGTTGTTCACTACATTCAGTTTTTTTCGATATGAAGTAGGTGCTGTTGTCTATAATATTTTTTTTTTTTTGACTAAAAGATATATTTACTGTGATTATAAGTTTTGCACGTTTTTTTAATGGTCACTTTATTTGGGATTTTGTCTAAGTCGGCTGTGCTTTTGAAAGCACTGGAAAAGTTGAGCTTATATTAACACTTCAAGCTTTATTGAGTTTACTGCCAATAGTTTACGGTCTTTGGTGTTCAAATCGAGGCGCCTAAACTTTATCCTGAGAGGATTCTAAAATTTAAATAACAACTTAAATAACTTAAGCTAATTAACATTAAAAACTCAAAACTATAAGCTCTATAGCTCTATAGCTCTGTAAACGCATACTAAACATAAATAAGTTCCAGTGAGATAAAATATCTGAACTAAAAATTTATTTCGATAGAATCCACAATAAAAGCCGAAATGTTTGTTAAGGAAAATCTTTATTTCTATTTACAAACAAATATTTATACTACTAAATAATTTATCATTTTCCATTGCCTTTGATAGATTCTTACTTATAGACAATTTCGTTTCCAAATAGTGGCTTCGTACAGTAATAATTTTTACATAGGACTAAAACCGATAATATAACCACAGATCCACACATTTAATTATGGTTCGATCCATTAACGTAAAAATGTATTCAAACCTTATTAAAAATCCATGTTTAATTAAAATAAACTGTTAATAAACTGTTTTGTTAAAATAAATGGAGCTTTTTCCTTACCTGGGTACATATACGTATTTTGGATCGCTTCTTCTTATTTTATTTAAGGAATTGGAATAAAAAGGATTTGAGTGGAGCAAGGATTATATGGAGTTTCAAGAGTTGTGACCTTAACCAACTGCGAAATAATTGTTGTAAGAAATCAAATTTTTTGCTTTATGAATATTTCTGAATAATTACGTTAAGAATTATTTAGGAATAGCAGGTGTGGAGATGTGGAAAGTGTTGCTGGTTCTACAGACTGGATTCAAGTTTCCACCTTACACAATAGTATAATCTGTAAATAAAGGTTAGTAAGCATAGCTGTCAAAATAGGAAATTTATTTAAAATATATTTACTTTGATGTCCAGTCTAAAAGAGTTGATGATATTAATGGCATAAGCGTTTTTTCCGCTTCTTGCCGGCCTTGCGCTTTGTTTTTGGCTTAGGGCTTAGCTTTGACTTACATACAGGCTTCTTCTTCTTCGTGAGACATTTATTTTTCTTCTTCTTTGCACTAGGGCCACAATCCGGAACAACGTTCTCGGGACTCTTCGCGGTTGGTCTTACCGGTCTTCCCGGTCTTACCGGTCTTACTGGTTGGTAAATCGATTTTTCTTCGGCCGTCAGAGAGTCCCACGCGGCTCTGCCAATTCTAGCAGCCTGAACCGCAGTTAAATGCGAATTGCAGCCCTGGAATGTTTCCAAAAAGTTCAAAAAACGTTTCTCCTCGCTTTGCATATTTGCACCTCGTAGAATAACTTTTTGTTGAAAGAAAAATGAACTTTATAAAAATATATTTAGCGATCTCAAATTCGTAACTAACTCTATACAAAATAAATATGAAATGATATTTTCAAATTCCACAAAAACAAATAATTTTTTCAAATTATTATGAGAATGTGATTTCATTCAAAAATGATAAGAAAAGTTAAGTATAAAATCAGTAGTCGTTCTTTATATTTGTTGTGAATTTTGATATTCGAGGAAGTTAATATGAGAGGAATTTGGTGTAAGTAATGGCATAAATTTACTATTTATAACGGGTCTGTTTATCCAGTAAGGCATATCACTTCACAATCACCACTACTATGCGGAAGGAACTTGGAAAGCAGTGATATTATCAAAGAAAACAAAGCACTGCGATCGAAAAAGATCTATCGTACATAGGCTTGTGTATTTAGGTTTTCTGTAAATCTTAGCAGAGTTTGTGGTTTATTGTTTCATAGCAAACGTTATCAGGAGGCATGTTATCTGGAGGCTCTTCACAGACAAAGGCATTATCTAAACATTTAAAACGAATGCACTCACAAGTTCAGACATCAGTGTCGGATAGGCCTAACTTATTTAAGTGAAATAAGCCCTGACTTATGCTTAGCAAAAGTGATTAGAAGAGCACAATCGGTTACTCTAAGCCGTGATATATAGACATTGATGTGTGTTTCAAATAGGATAAAGAAATGGGTCTCGATAGATTAAGTTTAATACTAGAGTTTATTTATGTAAACGAAGAGCATACATAAAATACATGAAGACCTCTGGGTCACAGGGCGAAATAGTAATATATATATAACGAAAGTGAAGACAAGTAACAAATGTTACCAGAAATAGTTTCAAAATTTTTATTGTATTAGCTTCAAATCTTATATCAGAAGATTAAAAATGTTTGATATAAGTGAATAAGTATTATTGTTTTGAAAACTAATCAAGTAATAATTTAGGCCTGTAATTCAAACAAAACTTCAAATCTGGATAAACTTTAAAATATTAAAAAGCTTTATAATTATTATATTTTTTATTGTATTCCTTTTATATTTGAAAATATTTTTTGTTCATTAAATATAAGTATTCAGAATTCCATAATAATAATAATCTTATATCGGAAATATAGGATATTTATTTCCTTGAAAATATTTTTTAAAAAGAATCTTTTGTATTTTGATTAACTGTCCAATTAACCCGTTTCACAAATTAATTGTGACAAATTTCAGTCAATCTCAACTTTTAGACAATAAAGTATATCAATTAATATAGATTGAAACCCCAACTTCTCTATATGTATTCCAAAATAGCCAGTCCATAGTTAAATTTAGAAAAATGAATCATTTAAAGAAGGTCTGCATAATACAAAAGAGAGAGGAGGATAATGGTCAGGTTAGTTTTTTTAAACCGACTATTAGAAGGGGGACTATGCAATTAATTATTGTGACTTGAAGATTTCAAGTGGCATCAGATTTGTTATACACCACCAAAAATAATTTTTGAATTATTGCGAAAATATTTTAGCTATAATTAAATGCATTCTTAATAAGTAATGACAATAGTCCATCTCGTGTCTATCAATATATACTCGTACTAGTGAAAAACCAAGTACTGAGATCAGAAACAAAAATTACTCGACTCAGTAGACGTTGATATGTTTTTGAATTTACTTGATTTGATATTTCATAAAAATTAAAATATTATCAAATAAGTTTTGTTTTCATTTTCCGTAAAATTTTTTTATAATTTTTTATTTTATATTTTATATAATTTTTAGCATTCATTCATAACAAAATTTTACAAGCTGAAGCTCTAACAATGTCATTTGCAAAAATTTCGATGTTTCTGTTTAAAAAATTGTTCAGGAAGCATGCAACAGAAGTCCTGACCGGCGGTGTACCAAATAAATATCAATACGAGAAGAACGTAGAACTTACTAAACCCATTCCAGTTTGTGCTCAATATCCGACACAATGTATTTCTAGATTCAGCAGAGTTAGGGCAATTACTTCAAAATCTGTTCCCCGTGGATATGGTGGTAGTCCACAACCAACCATGGGGAATGGCGAAACTGCCCGGATTTTGCGCAATTTGTCGTATTACACACACTGAAGTTATCCCTGGTCTGGTGATTGATGTTGTGGCTTGGTGTATTATAGATCTTTACGAGGATTCCGTCATTTAACCATAAACTGAATAACCGACATTGGTGTTACACAATGTTCGGAGAAATCTCTTGTCTTCCCTAACGGAGAAAATAGATAACAACATGTAGATGGTGGACGTGGGCGACATGGTTGACATGGTGGACAGAAAAGGATTTATAATACATCACGCAATGACATCAATCGTGTTGCTGCTGGAAAGACTTTCTGGTGTCGTGGCTTCAGGCGTGGTACTTTAAGCAGAAATTGTGACTTAGTGGTTATGATTCAAATATTTTTTATGCATTACTTAGCCTTAACGATGTATGATTTTTAATTTATTTTGCTACATACATATATTATGATCATAATATATAAAAGAATAAAAAGAATTTTTTTACTTATTTCGGCAAAGTATTCGCTTTCTATTTTAGAAAACTTTTTTTTATATATAATTATTCGTAAATAATTTTTTAAGACCACAAGTATCATAGCTTGAACTCTATTCTGCCAAATTTGAAGCTCAGAGTCAGTGTTCATTAGTCAACTGATCTAATTTGTTCAATTGATTGACCTTTACGTCCTAACTGTTCTGACATAGAGTTCTGTTAATTTGCTGTGAAAGCTATGGAAGCTGTAAATGTTTATACCAGCTGTAAAACAGTTGAATTAATGAATTTTTGTAGTTATATTATATATGTATATTATTAATTACAGTTAATTTTAATTGTTAAATTTTAATACTATTCTTTTATAGAGGCATGAATTCATATTTGAGTCTTGTGTATAGAACCCAATCTAGGATCGTAATAGAAAGAAAGAAAGAAAGAATAGAAAGAAAGTCATACTAATGTTATTCTACGATTCGCCCGTTCGATATGAAGTTAATTAATTTCGATTATTTAAACATAATAAAATTATTTATATATGAAATTACTCATTTGTTATAAATAAGTTTAAATATGGAACTATAATATTCATATCAGTTTTAGTGGTTAAAGTATTTATTTCTTTCAGGACTTTCATCGGGTAAACCGAATGTGTCAGTATAGATTTCAAAAGTTATATTATTATCAACAAGTTAAATACTTTTGAAATAATTCATTTATTAAAATTCAAATCTCAGCTAAATACATGATACCTTGGATATTATCTGTCACTGAAATAGTGGTGCCAAATCAGTACACATTATGAACAACCATTAATAAGAACTTCAAAAAAAATATAAATCAAAGAAAATAAATTTGGACTCATAAAATACGAATATAATATGGAACATTTAAATATAACATATATACAAGTATATCTCAGAATCAACCCAAGTTCGGCATATTGCGTAGTGGTGAACGTTGTTCAAAGCAACCAATTTTACTAAAATTTATTGTTTCATTCATTCATCACTACTTTTATTGTAGTTCTTTTATTTTAGTTAATGAATTCATTAATGAATGAATGAAATAAATATAACATCTAAATAAACTTTTCATTTACAATTTATAAACAATTCCCATAAGATATATATCTCGAATCAGAAAATAACACATCTAACAGTAATAAATGATAAATAACAGTCGCCATTTGATGGCATATTTACTAAATTAAAGTTTAGTTAGTTGTAGTTATCAAAGTTCTTAAATAACGTTTGCCTGTCATTAAACGTTAATACTGAAATGAAAATAGAAAGACGTTTTTGCTATGCAGCAGAATTATCTAGAACTCCAACGCTTGTTTCATTCTGAGCACTTGTAATGGTACTGAAATTACATAGTCTACAATATGTATCTTTGAATGGATATCTTAAGAACCAAGCTACAGCGAAATACATATAACTTACTGGACAAAAATGATCAAAATGCTGGTTGTCACAAAAATCTGTTATCGTTATACGACATTGGAGAAATCAAATTCGGTTTAACATTAATTTGATCTGAATTGTTATACCAAAAATAATGATTGATATAATGTTTCATATCTTATAATTGTATTCATTATAATTTATTTATATAAATAATATATGAAACACTTCTTATCACGTTTTAAGCCATTATAAGTTTTGCAAGTTTTTTGGATGGTCACTTTATTTGGGATTTTGTCTAAGTCGGCTGTGCTTTTGAAAGCATTGGAAAAGTGGAGCTTATATTAACACTTCGAGCTTTATTGAGCTTACTGCCAATTTCATTCCAATAACATCAAACTGTAAGCAAAGAACGTAAATAAACGCGAAGACCGTATTATAATACAATACGGTCTTTGGTGTTCAAATCGAGGCGCCTAAACTTTATCCTGAGAGGATTCTAAAATTTAAATAACAATTTAAATAACTTAAGCTAATTAACATTAAAAACACAAAACTATAAGCTCTGTAGCTCTATAGCTCTGTAAACGCATACTATACATAAATAAGTTCCAGTGAGATAAAATATCTGAACTAAAAATTTATTTCGATAGAATCCACAATAAAACCCAAAATGTTTGTTAAGGAAAATCTTTATTTCTATTTACAAACAAATATTTATACTACTTAATAATTTATCATTTTCCATTGCCTTTGATAGATTCTTACTTATAGACAATTTCGTTTCCAAATAGTGGCTTCGTACAGTAATAATTTTCAAATAGGACTAAAACCGATAATATAACCACAGATCCACACATTTAATTATGGTTCGATCCATTAACGTAAAAATGTATTCAAACCTTATTAAAAATCCATGTTTAATTAAAATAAACTGTTAATAAACTGTTTTGTTAAAATAAATGGAGCTTTTTCCTTACCTGGGTACATATACGTATTTTGGATCGCTTCTTCTTATTTTATTTAAGGAATTGGAATAAAAAGGATTTGAGTGGAGCAAGGATTATATGGAGTTTCAAGAGTTGTGACCTTAACCATCTGCGAAATAATTGTTGTAAGAAATCAAATTTTTTGCTTTATGAATATTTCTGAATAATTACGTTAAGAATTATTTAGGAATAGCACGAGATGTGGAAATTGTTACTGGTTCTACAGACTGGATTCAAGTTTCCACCTTACACAATAGTATAATCTGTAAATAAAGGTTAGTAAGCATAGCTGTCAAAATAGGAAATTTATTTGAAATATATTTACTTTGATGTCCAGTCTAAAAAAGTTGATATTAATGGCATAAGCGTTTTTTCCGCTTCTTGCCGGCCTTGCGCTTTGTTTTTGGCTTAGGACTTAGCTTTGACTTACATACAGGCTTCTTCTTCGTGAGACATTTATTTTTCTTCTTCTTTGCACTAGGGCCACAATCCGGAACAACGTTCTCGGGACTCTTCGCGGTTGGTCTTACCGGTCTAACCGGTCTTATCGGTTGGTAAATCGATTTTTCTTCGGCCGTCAGAGAGTTCCACGCGGCTCTGCCAATTCTAGCAGCCTGAACTGCTGTTAAATGCGAATTGCAGCCCTGGAATGTTTCCAAAAAGTTCAAAAAACGTTTCTCCTCGCTTTGCATATTCGCACCTCGTAGAATAACTTTTTCTTGAAAGAAAAATGAACTTTATAAAAATATATTTAGCGATCTCAAATTCGTAACTAACTCTATACAAAATAAATATGAAATGATATTTTCAAATTCCACAAAAACAAATAATTTTTTCAAATTATTATGAGAATGTGATTTCATTCAAAAATGATAAGAAAAGTTAAGTATAAAATCAGTAGTCGTTCTTTATATTTGTTGTGAATTTTGATATTCGAGGAAGTTAATATGAGAGGAATTTGGTGTAAGTAATGGCATAAATTTACTATTTATAACGGGTCTGTTTATCCAGTAAGGCATATCACTTCACAATCACCACTACTATGCGGAAGGAACTTGGAAAGCAGTGATATTATCAAAGAAAACAAAGCACTGCGATCGAAAAAGATCTATCGTACATAGGCTTGTGTATTTAGGTTTTCTGTAAATCTTAGCAGAGTTTGTGGTTTATTGTTTCATAGCAAACGTTATCAGGAGGCATGTTATCTGAAGGCTCTTCACAGACAAAGGCATTATCTAAACATTTAAAACGAATGCACTCACAAGTTCAGACATCAGTGTCGGATAGGCCTAACTTATTTAAGTGAAATAAGCCCTGACTTATGCTTAGCAAAAGTGATTAGAAGAGCACAATCGGTTACTCTAAGCCGTGATATATAGACATTGATGTGTGTTTCAAATAGGATAAAGAAATGGGTCTCGATAGATTAAGTTTAATACTAGAGTTTATTTATGTAAACGAAGAGCATACATAAAATACATGAAGACCTCTGGGTCACAGGGCGAAATAGTAATATATATATAACGAAAGTGAAGACAAGTAACAAATGGTACCAGAAATAGTTTCAAAATTTTTATTGTATTAGCTTCAAATCTTAAATCAGAAAATTAAAAATGTTTGATATAAGTGAATAAGTATTATTGTTTTGAAGACTAATCAAGTAATAATTTAGGCCTGTAATTCAAACAAAACTTCAAATCTGGATAAACTCTAAAATATTAAAAGCTTTATAATTATTATATTTTTTATTGTATTCCTTTTATATTTGAAAATATTTTTTGTTCATTAAATATAAGTATTCAGAATTCCATAATAATAATAATCTTATATCGGAAATATAGGATATTTATTTCCTTGAAAATATTTTTTAAAAAGAATCTTTTGTATTTTGATTAACTGTCCAATTAACCCGTTTCAAAAATTAATTGTGACAAATTTCAGTCAATCTCAACTTTTAGACAATAAAGTATATCAATTAATATAGATTGAAACCCCAACTTCTCTATATGTATTCCAAAATAGCCAGTCCATAGTTAAATTTAGAAAAATGAATCATTTAAAGAAGGTCTGCATAATACAAAAGAGAGAGGAGGATAATGGTCAGGTTAGTTTTTTTAAACCGACTATTAGAAGGGGGACTATGCAATTAATTATTGTGACTTGAAGATTTCAAGTGGCATCATATTTGTTATACACCACCAAAAATAATTTTTAAATTATTGCGAAAATATTTTAGCTATAATTAAATACAATCTTAATAAATAATGACAATAGTCCATCTCGTGTCTATCAATATATACTCGTACCAGTGAAAAACCAAGTACTGAGATCAGAAACAAAAATTACTCGACTCAGTAGACGTTGATATGTTTTTGAATTTACTTGATTTGATATTTCATAAAAATTAAAATATTATCAAATAAGTTTTGTTTTCATTTTCCGTAAAATTTTTTTATAATTTTTTATTTTATATTTTATATAATTTTTAGCATTCATTCATAACAAAATTTTACAAGCTGAAGCTCTAACAATGTCATTTGCAAAAATTTCGATGTTTCTGTTTAAAAAATTGTTCAGGAAGCATGCAACAGAAGTCCTGACCGGCGGTGTACCAAATAAATATCAATACGAGAAGAACGTAGAACTTACTAAACCCATTCCAGTTTGTGCTCAATATCCGACACAATGTATTTCTAGATTCAGCAGAGTTAGGGCAATTACTTCAAAATCTGTTCCCCGTGGATATGGTGGTAGTCCACAACCAACCATGGGGAATGGCGAAACTGCCCGGATTTTGCGCAATTTGTCGTATTACACACACTGAAGTTATCCCTGGTCTGGTGATTGATGTTGTGGCTTGGTGTATTATAGATCTTTACGAGGATTCCGTCATTTAACCATAAACTGAATAACCGACATTGGTGTTACACAATGTTCGGAGAAATCTCTTGTCTTCCCTAACGGAGAAAATAGATAACAACATGTAGATGGTGGACGTGGGCGACATGGTTGACATGGTGGACAGAAAAGGATTTATAATACATCACGCAATGACATCAATCGTGTTGCTGCTGGAAAGACTTTCTGGTGTCGTGGCTTCAGGCGTGGTACTTTAAGCAGAAATTGTGACTTAGTGGTTATGATTCAAATATTTTTTATGCATTACTTAGCCTTAACGATGTATGATTTTTAATTTATTTTGCTACATACATATATTATGATCATAATATATAAAAGAATAAAAAGAATTTTTTTACTTATTTCGGCAAAGTATTCGCTTTCTATTTTAGAAAACTTTTTTTTATATATAATTATTCGTAAATAATTTTTTAAGACCACAAGTATCATAGCTTGAACTCTATTCTGCCAAATTTGAAGCTCAGAGTCAGTGTTCATTAGTCAACTGATCTAATTTGTTCAATTGATTGACCTTTACGTCCTAACTGTTCTGACATAGAGTTCTGCTAATTTGCTATGAAAGCTATGGAAGCTGTAAATGTTTATACCAGCTGTAAAACAGTTGAATTAATGAATTTTTGTAGTTATATTATATATTTATATTATTAATTACAGTTAATTTTAATTGTTAAATTTTAATACTATTCTTTTATAGAGGCATGAATTCATATTTGAGTCTTGTGTATAGAACCCAATCTAGGATCGTAATAGAAAGAAAGAAAGAAAGAATAGAAAGAAAGTCATACTAATGTTATTCTACGATTCGCCCGTTCGATATGAAGTTAATTAATTTCGATTATTTAAACATAATAAAATTATTTATATATGAAATTACTCATTTGTTATAAATAAGTTTAAATATGGAACTATAATATTCATATCAGTTTTAGTGGTTAAAGTATTTATTTCTTTCAGGACTTTCATCGGGTAAACCGAATGTGTCAGTATAGATTTCAAAAGTTATATTATTATCAACAAGTTAAATACTTTTGAAATAATTCATTTATTAAAATTCAAATCTCAGCTAAATACATGATACCTTGGATATTATCTGTCACTGAAATAGTGGTGCCAAATCAGTACACATTATGAACAACCATTAATAAGAACTTCAAAAAAAATATAAATCAAAGAAAATAAATTTGGACTCATAAAATACGAATATAATATGGAACATTTAAATATAACATATATACAAGTATATCTCAGAATCAACCCAAGTTCGGCATATTGCGTAGTGGTGAACGTTGTTCAAAGCAACCAATTTTACTAAAATTTATTGTTTCATTAATTCATCACTACTTTTATTGTAGTTCTTTTATTTTAGTTAATGAATTCATTAATGAATGAATGAAATAAATATAACATCTAAATAAACTTTTCATTTACAATTTATAAACAATTCCCATAAGATATATATCTCGAAGCAGTAAATAATACATCTAACAGTAATAAATGATAACTAACAGTCGCCATTTGATGGCATATTTACTAAATTAAAGTTTAGTTAGTTGTAGTTATCAAAGTTCTTAAATAACGTTTGCCTGTCATTAAACGTTAATACTGAAATGAAAATAGAAAGACGTTTTTGCTATGCAGCAGAATTATCTAGAACTCCAACGCTTGTTTCATTCTGAGCACTTGTAATGGTACTGAAATTACATAGTCTACAATATGTATCTTTGAATGGATATCTTAAGAACCAAGCTACAGCGAAATACATATAACTTACTGGACAAAAATGATCAAAATGCTGGTTGTCACAAAAATCTGTTATCGTTATACGACATTGGAGAAATCAAATTCGGTTTAACATTAATTTGATCTGAATTGTTATACCAAAAATAATGATTGATATAATGTTTCATATCTTATAATTGTATTCATTATAATTTATTTATATAAATAATATATGAAACACTTCTTATCACGTTTTAAGCCATTATAAGTTTTGCAAGTTTTTTGGATGGTCACTTTATTTGGGATTTTGTCTAAGTCGGCTGTGCTTTTGAAAGCATTGGAAAAGTAGAGCTTATATTAACACTTCGAGCTTTATTGAGCTTACTGCCAATTTCATTCCAATAACATCAAACTGTAAGCAAAGAACGTAAATAAACGCGAAGACCGTATTATAATACAATACGGTCTTTGGTGTTCAAATCGAAGCGCCTAAACTTTATCCTGAGAGGATTCTAAAATTTCAATAACAACTTAAATAACTTAAGCTAATTAACATTAAAAACACAAAACTATAAGCTCTGTAGCTCTATAGCTCTGTAAACGCATAATAAACATAAATAACTTCCAGTGAGATAAAATATCTGAACTAAAAATTTATTTCGCTAGAATCCACAATAAAACCCAAAATGTTTGTTAAGGAAAATCTTTATTTCTATTTACAAACAAATATTTATACTACTAAATAATTTATCATTTTCCATTGCCTTTGATAGATTCTTACTTATAGACAATTTCGTTTCCAAATAGTGGCTTCGTACAGTAATAATTTTTACATAGGACTAAAACCGATAATATAACCACAGATCCACACATTTAATTATGGTTCGATCCATTAACGTAAAAATGTATTCAAACCTTATTAAAAATCCATGTTTAATTAAAATAAACTGTTAATAAACTGTTTTGTTAAAATAAATGGAGCTTTTTCCTTACCTGGGTACATATACGTATTTTGGATCGCTTCTTCTTATTTTATTTAAGGAATTGGAATAAAAAGGATTTGAGTGGAGCAAGGATTATATGGAGTTTCAAGAGTTGTGACCTTAACCAACTGCGAAATAATTGTTGTAAGAAATCAAATTTTTTGCTTTATGAATATTTCTGAATAATTACGTTAAGAATTATTTAGGAATAGCACGAGATGTGGAAATTGTTACTGGTTCTACAGACTGGATTCAAGTTTCCACCTTACACAATAGTATAATCTGTAAATAAAGGTTAGTAAGCATAGCTGTCAAAATAGGAAATTTATTTGAAATATATTTACTTTGATGTCCAGTCTAAAAAAGTTGATATTAATGGCATAAGCGTTTTTTCCGCTTCTTGCCGGCCTTGCGCTTTGTTTTTGGCTTAGGACTTAGCTTTGACTTACATACAGGCTTCTTCTTCGTGAGACATTTATTTTTCTTCTTCTTTGCACTAGGGCCACAATCCGGAACAACGTTCTCGGGACTCTTCGCGGTTGGTCTTACCGGTCTAACCGGTCTTATCGGTTGGTAAATCGATTTTTCTTCGGCCGTCAGAGAGTTCCACGCGGCTCTGCCAATTCTAGCAGCCTGAACTGCTGTTAAATGCGAATTGCAGCCCTGGAATGTTTCCAAAAAGTTCAAAAAACGTTTCTCCTCGCTTTGCATATTCGCACCTCGTAGAATAACTTTTTCTTGAAAGAAAAATGAACTTTATAAAAATATATTTAGCGATCTCAAATTCGTAACTAACTCTATACAAAATAAATATGAAATGATATTTTCAAATTCCACAAAAACAAATAATTTTTTCAAATTATTATGAGAATGTGATTTCATTCAAAAATGATAAGAAAAGTTAAGTATAAAATCAGTAGTCGTTCTTTATATTTGTTGTGAATTTTGATATTCGAGGAAGTTAATATGAGAGGAATTTGGTGTAAGTAATGGCATAAATTTACTATTTATAACGGGTCTGTTTATCCAGTAAGGCATATCACTTCACAATCACCACTACTATGCGGAAGGAACTTGGAAAGCAGTGATATTATCAAAGAAAACAAAGCACTGCGATCGAAAAAGATCTATCGTACATAGGCTTGTGTATTTAGGTTTTCTGTAAATCTTAGCAGAGTTTGTGGTTTATTGTTTCATAGCAAACGTTATCAGGAGGCATGTTATCTGGAGGCTCTTCACAGACAAAGGCATTATCTAAACA
>NC_051848.1:7293600-7362544 GCF_002237135.1 Teleopsis dalmanni
ATAGGACTAAAACCGATAATATAACCACAGATCCACACATTTAATTATGGTTCGATCCATTAACGTAAAAATGTATTCAAACCTTATTAAAAATCCATGTTTAATTAAAATAAACTGTTAATAAACTGTTTTGTTAAAATAAATGGAGCTTTTTCCTTACCTGGGTACATATACGTATTTTGGATCGCTTCTTCTTATTTTATTTAAGGAATTGGAATAAAAAGGATTTGAGTGGAGCAAGGATTATATGGAGTTTCAAGAGTTGTGACCTTAACCATCTGCGAAATAATTGTTGTAAGAAATCAAATTTTTTGCTTTATGAATATTTCTGAATAATAACGTTAAGAATTATTTAGGAATAGCAGGTGTGGAGATGTGGAAAGTGTTACTGGTTCTACAGACTGGATTCAAGTTTCCACCTTACACTATAGTATAATCTGTAAATAAAGGTTAGTAAGCATAGCTGTCAAAATAGGAAATTTATTTAAAATATATTTACTTTGATGTCCAGTCTAAAAAAGTTGATATTAATGGCATAAGCGTTTTTTCCGCTTCTTGCCGGCCTTGCGCTTTGTTTTTGGCTTAGGACTTAGCTTTGACTTACATACAGGCTTCTTCTTCGTGAGACATTTATTTTTCTTCTTCTTTGCACTAGGGCCACAATCCGGAACAACGTTCTCGGGACTCTTCGCGGTTGGTCTTACCGGTCTAACCGGTCTTATCGGTTGGTAAATCGATTTTTCTTCGGCCGTCAGAGAGTTCCACGCGGCTCTGCCAATTCTAGCAGCCTGAACTGCTGTTAAATGCGAATTGCAGCCCTGGAATGTTTCCAAAAAGTTCAAAAAACGTTTCTCCTCGCTTTGCATATTCGCACCTCGTAGAATAACTTTTTCTTGAAAGAAAAATGAACTTTATAAAAATATATTTAGCGATCTCAAATTCGTAACTAACTCTATACAAAATAAATATGAAATGATATTTTCAAATTCCACAAAAACAAATAATTTTTTCAAATTATTATGAGAATGTGATTTCATTCAAAAATGATAAGAAAAGTTAAGTATAAAATCAGTAGTCGTTCTTTATATTTGTTGTGAATTTTGATATTCGAGGAAGTTAATATGAGAGGAATTTGGTGTAAGTAATGGCATAAATTTACTATTTATAACGGGTCTGTTTATCCAGTAAGGCATATCACTTCACAATCACCACTACTATGCGGAAGGAACTTGGAAAGCAGTGATATTATCAAAGAAAACAAAGCACTGCGATCGAAAAAGATCTATCGTACATAGGCTTGTGTATTTAGGTTTTCTGTAAATCTTAGCAGAGTTTGTGGTTTATTGTTTCATAGCAAACGTTATCAGGAGGCATGTTATCTGGAGGCTCTTCACAGACAAAGGCATTATCTAAACATTTAAAACGAATGCACTCACAAGTTCAGACATCAGTGTCGGATAGGCCTAACTTATTTAAGTGAAATAAGCCCTGACTTATGCTTAGCAAAAGTGATTAGAAGAGCACAATCGGTTACTCTAAGCCGTGATATATAGACATTGATGTGTGTTTCAAATAGGATAAAGAAATAGGTCTCGATAGATTAAGTTTAATACTAGAGTTTATTTATATAAACGAAGAGCATACATAAAACACATGAAGACCTCTGGGTCACAGGGCGAAATAGTAATATATATATAACGAAAGTGAAGACAAGTAACAAATGGTACCAGAAATAGTTTCAAAATTTTTATTGTATTAGCTTCAAATCTTAAATCAGAAGATTAAAATTGTTTGATATAAGTGAATAAGTATTATTGTTTTGAAGACTAATCAAGTAATAATTTAGGCCTGTAATTCAAACAAAACTTCAAATCTGGATAAACTTTAAAATATTAAAAGCTTTATAATTATTATATTTTTTATTGTATTCCTTTTATATTTGAAAATATTTTTTGTTCATTAAATATAAGTATTCAGAATTCCATAATCTTATATCG
Organism: Teleopsis dalmanni; assembly: GCF_002237135.1. Classification (NCBI taxonomy): domain Eukaryota; kingdom Metazoa; phylum Arthropoda; class Insecta; order Diptera; family Diopsidae; genus Teleopsis; species Teleopsis dalmanni. Next base: position 7,295,598 of record NC_051848.1, read on the forward strand.
GAAATATAGGATATTTATTTCCTTGAAAATATTTTTTAAAAAGAATCTTTTGTATTTTGATTAACTGTCCAATTAACCCGTTTCAAAAATTAATTGTGACAAATTTCAGTCAATCTCAACTTTTAGACAATAAAGTATATCAATTAATATAGATTGAAACCCCAACTTCTCTATATGTATTCCAAAATAGCCAGTCCATAGTTAAATTTAGAAAAATGAATCATTTAAAGAAGGTCTGCATAATACAAAAGAGAGAGGAGGATAATGGTCAGGTTAGTTTTTTTAAACCGACTATTAGAAGGGGGACTATGCAATTAATTATTGTGACTTGAAGATTTCAAGTGGCATCAGATTTGTTATACACCACCAAAAATAATTTTTGAATTATTGCGAAAATATTTTAGCTATAATTAAATGCATTCTTAATAAGTAATGACAATAGTCCATCTCGTGTCTATCAATATATACTCGTACTAGTGAAAAACCAAGTACTGAGATCAGAAACAAAAATTACTCGACTCAGTAGACGTTGATATGTTTTTGAATTTACTTGATTTGATATTTCATAAAAATTAAAATATTATCAAATAAGTTTTGTTTTCATTTTCCGTAAAATTTTTTTATAATTTTTTATTTTATATTTTATATAATTTTTAGCATTCATTCATAACAAAATTTTACAAGCTGAAGCTCTAACAATGTCATTTGCAAAAATTTCGATGTTTCTGTTTAAAAAATTGTTCAGGAAGCATGCAACAGAAGTCCTGACCGGCGGTGTACCAAATAAATATCAATACGAGAAGAACGTAGAACTTACTAAACCCATTCCAGTTTGTGCTCAATATCCGACACAATGTATTTCTAGATTCAGCAGAGTTAGGGCAATTACTTCAAAATCTGTTCCCCGTGGATATGGTGGTAGTCCACAACCAACCATGGGGAATGGCGAAACTGCCCGGATTTTGCGCAATTTGTCGTATTACACACACTGAAGTTATCCCTGGTCTGGTGATTGATGTTGTGGCTTGGTGTATTATAGATCTTTACGAGGATTTCGTCATTTAACCATAAACTGAACAACCGGCATTGGTGTTATACAATGTTCGGAGAAATTCTCTTGTCTTCCCTAACGGAGAAAATAGATAACAAGATATAGATGGTGGACGTGGGCGACATGGTTGACATGGTGGACAGAAAAGGATTTATAATACATCACGCAATGATATCAATCGTGTTGCTGCTGGAAAGACTTTCTGGTGTCGTGGATTCAGGCGTGGTACTTTAAGCAGAAATTGTGACTTAGTGGTTATGATTCAAATATTTTTTATGCATTTCTTAGCCTTAACGATGTATGATTTTTAATTTATTTTGCTACATACATATATTATGATCATAATATATAAAAGAATAAAAAGAATTTTTTTACTTATTTCGGCAAAGTATTCGCTTTCTATTTTAGAAAACTTTTTTTTATTATAATAATTTGTTACCGGGCTAATTGGTCAAATTTTAATATAAATAAAAAGACATTAATTTATTATTTATATTTAAAAATCGTTTATATTTTATTTCCGATATTTCGACTATCTTCGATAGTCATCTTCAGGGAAAACTGCACAAAATATAGGATGTTCACATTTTTATAGCGGATTATAAAGAAAAATCATACAATAAATACAATAATAATGATGACAACAAGAGAAAAAACAACAATAAAAATACAAAAGAAAAATTAAAATTATAAAAAAAATTTATAAAAAAAACAAAAAAAGCTTTACAAACATCCTGTGTCATTTGTTTATAATATTCCTGTAAGCCTGAGCACAGTTGTCCGTATCAGTTTTATAATTGAGTCTTATATTCTTGGGCACTTGAAGTATTGAGAGCATTTCTAGAAAGTACCTCTTATTATGGTTCCTTTCTTCATATAAAATTTTTGCCTTGTCAAAATCAGGTTCATGTTTATGCTCCATACAATGCACAGCCAATGCTGTATTGGCTTCAGCACCACTTTTATTTTTTAAACTGTGTTTATGTCCAGCCATCCTTGTCCTAAGCTTATTTTTAGTCGTACCTATATATATTTTGTTACATACATTGTACCCGTCACCTTTACAATTCAGCTGGTACACTACATTAGATTTGTCTTTATTATTAATTTTAGTTTTCGTATTGCTATATAATTTAGCTATTGTGTTTGTTGCCTTATGAGTAATTTTATAACGTTCCTTGTCATATATACTAGAATTCATTATTTGGTTTGACAATTTTGGAACATAATCAATGGATTTATATATTTTTTTGTCATTATTATTGTTAGGTTGGAGCTTTTTAAAGGTCTTATTAAGCATCATATTAATAATCCTTACGGGGAAGTCATTCTTTATTAAAATATCACGCACTATGTTCTTTTGTTCATTATGGAAAATTTTGTCACTCAGTACTAGAACTCTTCTAATAAAATTGGATGCTGTATTTAAAATCACGTGTTTAGGATGATTGGAATTATAGTTAATTAATCTTCCTGACCCAATAATATAAGACTCAATTATAAAACTGATACGGACAACTGTGCTCAGGCTTACAGGAATATTATAAACAAATGACACAGGATGTTTGTAAAGCTTTTTTTGTTTTTTTTTATAAATTTTTTTATAATTTTAATTTTTCTTTTGTATTTTTATTGTTGTTTTTTTTCTCTTGTTATCATCATTATTATTGTATTTATTGTATGATTTTTCTTTATAATCCGCTATAAAAATGTGAACATCCTATATTTTGTGCAGTTTTCCCTGAAGATGACTATCGAAGATAGTCGAAATATCGGAAATAAAATATAAACGATTTTTAAATATAAATAATAAATTAATGTCTTTTTATTTATATTAAAATTTGACCAATTAGGGCCATGTTATGCAGAGTGTCTCGGGCACGGCAAATTACGCTCTTTCGGGCTATGCCGAAAATGCATGTTATGCAGAGTGTCACATCAGTATTGCCAATTTTGTATTTTTACTACTTCTTGGTTGTGCCTAAATTTAAAAGAAAATTTAGATATGCTCACTTTTAATTTGCCACCAAAAATAGCTCGCATGAAAAAACTCATAGATGCTGTAATAATGTTAATTTATTATTATATTATCTTATAATAATTGTACACAGTACTTACGCCTTTCTTTAAAATCGGAAAGTGTAATAATTATCTTATTAGCGATTTATAAAAAAAATGCTGTGTTGCTTACTGCCATTTTTTCTCCAAAACGTACTAGAATTGTAGTAGTTTGCTCCTTAAAGGCTCAAATTTTGAAATTTATTACTAAACAACACTGTTTTGCCTTAGTGCCGGGGCACAAATACGCCGGCTCTCATGCCGGAGTTTGAACGGCCATATTTTTTTTTCTCTCATTCTCAAATTTAAAATTTGCATTGAAAACAACAACAATTGTACTCATGCCCTGCCCGAGACACTCTGCATAACATGGCCCTTAGCCCGGTAACAAATTATTATAATAATAATTTTTGGTCACAAATATAAGTATTTAATATTTATAAACTTTTTTTTATATATAATTATTCGTAAATAATTTTTTAAGACCACAAGTATCACAGGTTGAACTCTATTCTGCCAAATTTGAAGCTCAGAGTCAGTGTTCATTAGTCAACTGATCTAATTTGTTCAATTGATTGACCTTTACGTCCTAACTGTTCTGACATAGAGTTCTGTTAATTTGCTGTGAAAGCTATGGAAGCTGTAAATGTTTATACCAGCTGTAAAACAGTTGAATTAATGAATTTTTGTAGTTATATTATATATGTATATTATTAATTACAGTTAATTTTAATTGTTAAATTTTAATACTATTCTTTTATAGAGGCATGAATTCATATTTGAGTCTTGTGTATAGAACCCAATCTAGGATCGTAATAGAAAGAAAGTCATACTAATGTTATTCTACGATTCGCCCGTTCGATATGAAGTTAATTAATTTTGATTATTTAAACATAATAAAATTATTTATATATGAAATTACTCATTTGTTATAAATAATTTTAAATATGGAACTATAATATTCATATCAGTTTTAGTGGTTAAAGTATTTATTTCTTTCAGGACTTTCATCGGGTAAACCGAATGAGTCAGTATAGATTTCAAAACTTATATTATTATCAACAAGTTAAATACTTTTGAAATAATTCATTTATTGAAATTCAAATCTCAGCTAAATACATGATACCTTGGATATTATCTGTCACTGAAATAGTGGTGCCAAATCAGTACACATTATGAACAACCATTAATAAGAACTTCAAAAAAAATATAAATCAAAGAAAATAAATTTGGACTCATAAAATACGAATATAATATGGAACATTTAAATATAACATATATACAAGTATATCTCAGAATCAACCCAAGTTCGGCATATTGCGTAGTGGTGAACGTTGTTCAAAGCAACCAATTTTACTAAAATTTATTGTTTCATTAATTCATCACTACTTTTATTGTAGTTCTTTTATTTTAGTTAATGAATTCATTAATGAATGAATGAAATAAATATAACATCTAAATAAACTTTTCATTTACAATTTATAAACAATTCCCATAAGATATATATCTCGAATCAGATAATAACATATCTAACAGTAATAAATGATAAATAACAGTCGCCATTTGATGGCATATTTACTAAATTAAAGTTTAGTTAGTTGTAGTTATCAAAGTTATTAAATAACGTTTGCCTGTTATTAATCGTTAATACTGAAATGAAAATAGAAAGACGTTTTTGCTATGCAGCAGAATTATCTAGAACTCCAACGCTTGTTTCATTCTGAGCACTTGTAATGGTACTGAAATTACATAGTCTACAATATGTATCTTTGAATGGATATCTTAAGAACCAAGCTACAGCGAAATACATATAACTTACTGGACAAAAATGATCAAAATGCTGGTTGTCACAAAAATCTGTTATCGCTATACGACATTGGAGAAATCAAATTCGGTTTAACATTAATTTGATCTGAATTGTTATACCAAAAATAATGATTGATATAATGTTTCATATCTTATAATTGTATTCATTATAATTTATTTATATAAATAATATATGAAACACTTCTTATCACGTTTTAAGCCATTATAAGTTTTGCAAGTTTTTTGGATGGTCACTTTATTTGGGATTTTGTCTAAGTCGGCTGTGCTTTTGAAAGCATTGGAAAAGTGGAGCTTATATTAACACTTCGAGCTTTATTGAGCTTACTGCCAATTTCATTCCAATAACATCAAACTGTAAGCAAAGAACGTAAATAAACGCGAAGACCGTATTATAATACAATACGGTTTTTGGTGTTCAAATCGAGGCGCCTAAACTTTATCCTGAGAGGATTCTAAAATTTCAATAACAACTTAAATAACTTAAGCTAATTAACATTAAAAACACAAAACTATAAGCTCTGTAGCTCTATAGCTCTGTAAACGCATAATAAACATAAATAACTTCCAGTGAGATAAAATATCTGAACTAAAAATTTATTTCGCTAGAATCCACAATAAAACCCAAAATGTTTGTTAAGGAAAATCTTTATTTCTATTTACAAACAAATATTTATACTACTAAATAATTTATCATTTTCCATTGCCTTTGATAGATTCTTACTTATAGACAATTTCGTTTCCAAATAGTGGCTTCGTACAGTAATAATTTTTACATAGGACTAAAACCGATAATATAACCACAGATCCACACATTTAATTATGGTTCGATCCATTAACGTAAAAATGTATTCAAACCTTATTAAAAATCCATGTTTAATTAAAATAAACTGTTAATAAACTGTTTTGTTAAAATAAATGGAGCTTTTTCCTTACCTGGGTACATATACGTATTTTGGATCGCTTCTTCTTATTTTATTTAAGGAATTGGAATAAAAAGGATTTGAGTGGAGCAAGGATTATATGGAGTTTCAAGAGTTGTGACCTTAACCAACTGCGAAATAATTGTTGTAAGAAATCAAATTTTTTGCTTTATGAATATTTCTGAATAATTACGTTAAGAATTATTTAGGAATAGCACGAGATGTGGAAATTGTTACTGGTTCTACAGACTGGATTCAAGTTTCCACCTTACACAATAGTATAATCTGTAAATAAAGGTTAGTAAGCATAGCTGTCAAAATAGGAAATTTATTTGAAATATATTTACTTTGATGTCCAGTCTAAAAAAGTTGATATTAATGGCATAAGCGTTTTTTCCGCTTCTTGCCGGCCTTGCGCTTTGTTTTTGGCTTAGGACTTAGCTTTGACTTACATACAGGCTTCTTCTTCGTGAGACATTTATTTTTCTTCTTCTTTGCACTAGGGCCACAATCCGGAACAACGTTCTCGGGACTCTTCGCGGTTGGTCTTACCGGTCTAACCGGTCTTATCGGTTGGTAAATCGATTTTTCTTCGGCCGTCAGAGAGTTCCACGCGGCTCTGCCAATTCTAGCAGCCTGAACTGCTGTTAAATGCGAATTGCAGCCCTGGAATGTTTCCAAAAAGTTCAAAAAACGTTTCTCCTCGCTTTGCATATTCGCACCTCGTAGAATAACTTTTTCTTGAAAGAAAAATGAACTTTATAAAAATATATTTAGCGATCTCAAATTCGTAACTAACTCTATACAAAATAAATATGAAATGATATTTTCAAATTCCACAAAAACAAATAATTTTTTCAAATTATTATGAGAATGTGATTTCATTCAAAAATGATAAGAAAAGTTAAGTATAAAATCAGTAGTCGTTCTTTATATTTGTTGTGAATTTTGATATTCGAGGAAGTTAATATGAGAGGAATTTGGTGTAAGTAATGGCATAAATTTACTATTTATAACGGGTCTGTTTATCCAGTAAGGCATATCACTTCACAATCACCACTACTATGCGGAAGGAACTTGGAAAGCAGTGATATTATCAAAGAAAACAAAGCACTGCGATCGAAAAAGATCTATCGTACATAGGCTTGTGTATTTAGGTTTTCTGTAAATCTTAGCAGAGTTTGTGGTTTATTGTTTCATAGCAAACGTTATCAGGAGGCATGTTATCTGGAGGCTCTTCACAGACAAAGGCATTATCTAAACATTTAAAACGAATGCACTCACAAGTTCAGACATCAGTGTCGGATAGGCCTAACTTATTTAAGTGAAATAAGCCCTGACTTATGCTTAGCAAAAGTGATTAGAAGAGCACAATCGGTTACTCTAAGCCGTGATATATAGACATTGATGTGTGTTTCAAATAGGATAAAGAAATAGGTCTCGATAGATTAAGTTTAATACTAGAGTTTATTTATGTAAACGAAGAGCATACATAAAATACATGAAGACCTCTGGGTCACAGGGCGAAATAGTAATATATATATAACGAAAGTGAAGACAAGTAACAAATGGTACCAGAAATAGTTTCAAAATTTTTATTGTATTAGCTTCAAATCTTAAATCAGAAGATTAAAAATGTTTGATATAAGTGAATAAGTATTATTGTTTTGAAAACTAATCAAGTAATAATTTAGGCCTGTAATTCAAACAAAACTTCAAATCTGGATAAACTTTAAAATATTAAAAAGCTTTATAATTATTATATTTTTTATTGTATTCCTTTTATATTTGAAAATATTTTTTGTTCATTAAATATAAGTATTCAGAATTCCATAATAATAATAATCTTATATCGGAAATATAGGATATTTATTTCCTTGAAAATATTTTTTAAAAAGAATCTTTTGTATTTTGATTAACTGTCCAATTAACCCGTTTCACAAATTAATTGTGACAAATTTCAGTCAATCTCAACTTTTAGACAATAAAGTTTATCAATTAATATAGATTGAAACCCCAACTTCTCTATATGTATTCCAAAATAGCCAGTCCATAGTTAAATTTAGAAAAATGAATCATTTAAAGAAGGTCTGCATAATACAAAAGAGAGAGGAGGATAATGGTCAGGTTAGTTTTTTTAAACCGACTATCAGAAGGGGGACTATGCAATTAATTATTGTGACTTGAAGATTTCAAGTGGCATCAGATTTGTTATACACCACCAAAAATAATTTTTGAATTATTGCGAAAATATTTTAGCTATAATTAAATACAATCTTAATAAATAATGACAATAGTCCATCTCGTGTCTATCAATATATACTCGTACCAGTGAAAAACCAAGTACTGAGATCAGAAACAAAAATTACTCGACTCAGTAGACGTTGATATGTTTTTGAATTTACTTGATTTGATATTTCATAAAAATTAAAATATTATCAAATAAGTTTTGTTTTCATTTTCCGTAAAATTTTTTTATAATTTTTTATTTTATATTTTATATAATTTTTAGCATTCATTCATAACAAAATTTTACAAGCTGAAGCTCTAACAATGTCATTTGCAAAAATTTCGATGTTTCTGTTTAAAAAATTGTTCAGGAAGCATGCAACAGAAGTCCTGACCGGCGGTGTACCAAATAAATATCAATACGAGAAGAACGTAGAACTTACTAAACCCATTCCAGTTTGTGCTCAATATCCGACACAATGTATTTCTAGATTCAGCAGAGTTAGGGCAATTACTTCAAAATCTGTTCCCCGTGGATATGGTGGTAGTCCACAACCAACCATGGGGAATGGCGAAACTGCCCGGATTTTGCGCAATTTGTCGTATTACACACACTGAAGTTATCCCTGGTCTGGTGATTGATGTTGTGGCTTGGTGTATTATAGATCTTTACGAGGATTCCGTCATTTAACCATAAACTGAATAACCGACATTGGTGTTACACAATGTTCGGAGAAATCTCTTGTCTTCCCTAACGGAGAAAATAGATAACAACATGTAGATGGTGGACGTGGGCGACATGGTTGACATGGTGGACAGAAAAGGATTTATAATACATCACGCAATGACATCAATCGTGTTGCTGCTGGAAAGACTTTCTGGTGTCGTGGCTTCAGGCGTGGTACTTTAAGCAGAAATTGTGACTTAGTGGTTATGATTCAAATATTTTTTATGCATTACTTAGCCTCAACGATGTATGATTTTTAATTTATTTTGCTACATACATATATTATGATCATAATATATAAAAGAATAAAAAGAATTTTTTTACTTATTTCGGCAAAGTATTCGCTTTCTATTTTAGAAAACTTTTTTTTATATATAATTATTCGTAAATAATTTTTTAAGACCACAAGTATCATAGCTTGAACTCTATTCTGCCAAATTTGAAGCTCAGAGTCAGTGTTCATTAGTCAACTGATCTAATTTGTTCAATTGATTGACCTTTACGTCCTAACTGTTCTGACATAGAGTTCTGCTAATTTGCTGTGAAAGCTATGGAAGCTGTAAATGTTTATACCAGCTGTAAAACAGTTGAATTAATGAATTTTTGTAGTTATATTATATATTTATATTATTAATTACAGTTAATTTTAATTGTTAAATTTTAATACTATTCTTTTATAGAGGCATGAATTCATATTTGAGTCTTGTGTATAGAACCCAATCTAGGATCGTAATAGAAAGAAAGAAAGAAAGAATAGAAAGAAAGTCATACTAATGTTATTCTACGATTCGCCCGTTCGATATGAAGTTAATTAATTTCGATTATTTAAACATAATAAAATTATTTATATATGAAATTACTCATTTGTTATAAATAAGTTTAAATATGGAACTATAATATTCATATCAGTTTTAGTGGTTAAAGTATTTATTTCTTTCAGGACTTTCATCGGGTAAACCGAATGTGTCAGTATAGATTTCAAAAGTTATATTATTATCAACAAGTTAAATACTTTTGAAATAATTCATTTATTAAAATTCAAATCTCAGCTAAATACATGATACCTTGGATATTATCTGTCACTGAAATAGTGGTGCCAAATCAGTACACATTATGAACAACCATTAATAAGAACTTCAAAAAAAATATAAATCAAAGAAAATAAATTTGGACTCATAAAATACGAATATAATATGGAACATTTAAATATAACATATATACAAGTATATCTCAGAATCAACCCAAGTTCGGCATATTGCGTAGTGGTGAACGTTGTTCAAAGCAACCAATTTTACTAAAATTTATTGTTTCATTCATTCATCACTACTTTTATTGTAGTTCTTTTATTTTAGTTAATGAATTCATTAATGAATGAATGAAATAAATATAACATCTAAATAAACTTTTCATTTACAATTTATAAACAATTCCCATAAGATATATATCTCGAAGCAGTAAATAATACATCTAACAGTAATAAATGATAACTAACAGTCGCCATTTGATGGCATATTTACTAAATTAAAGTTTAGTTAGTTGTAGTTATCAAAGTTCTTAAATAACGTTTGCCTGTCATTAAACGTTAATACTGAAATGAAAATAGAAAGACGTTTTTGCTATGCAGCAGAATTATCTAGAACTCCAACGCTTGTTTCATTCTGAGCACTTGTAATGGTACTGAAATTACATAGTCTACAATATGTATCTTTGAATGGATATCTTAAGAACCAAGCTACAGCGAAATACATATAACTTACTGGACAAAAATGATCAAAATGCTGGTTGTCACAAAAATCTGTTATCGTTATACGACATTGGAGAAATCAAATTCGGTTTAACATTAATTTGATCTGAATTGTTATACCAAAAATAATGATTGATATAATGTTTCATATCTTATAATTGTATTCATTATAATTTATTTATATAAATAATATATGAAACACTTCTTATCACGTTTTAAGCCATTATAAGTTTTGCAAGTTTTTTGGATGGTCACTTTATTTGGGATTTTGTCTAAGTCGGCTGTGCTTTTGAAAGCATTGGAAAAGTGGAGCTTATATTAACACTTCGAGCTTTATTGAGCTTACTGCCAATTTCATTCCAATAACATCAAACTGTAAGCAAAGAACGTAAATAAACGCGAAGACCGTATTATATTACAATACGGTCTTTGGTGTTCAAATCGAGGCGCCTAAACTTTATCCTGAGAGGATTCTAAAATTTCAATAACAACTTAAATAACTTAAGCTAATTAACATTAAAAACACAAAACTATAAGCTCTGTAGCTCTATAGCTCTGTAAACGCATAATAAACATAAATAACTTCCAGTGAGATAAAATATCTGAACTAAAAATTTATTTCGCTAGAATCCACAATAAAACCCAAAATGTTTGTTAAGGAAAATCTTTATTTCTATTTACAAACAAATATTTATACTACTAAATAATTTATCATTTTCCATTGCCTTTGATAGATTCTTACTTATAGACAATTTCGTTTCCAAATAGTGGCTTCGTACAGTAATAATTTTTACATAGGACTAAAACCGATAATATAACCACAGATCCACACATTTAATTATGGTTCGATCCATTAACGTAAAAATGTATTCAAACCTTATTAAAAATCCATGTTTAATTAAAATAAACTGTTAATAAACTGTTTTGTTAAAATAAATGGAGCTTTTTCCTTACCTGGGTACATATACGTATTTTGGATCGCTTCTTCTTATTTTATTTAAGGAATTGGAATAAAAAGGATTTGAGTGGAGCAAGGATTATATGGAGTTTCAAGAGTTGTGACCTTAACCATCTGCGAAATAATTGTTGTAAGAAATCAAATTTTTTGCTTTATGAATATTTCTGAATAATTACGTTAAGAATTATTTAGGAATAGCACGAGATGTGGAAATTGTTACTGGTTCTACAGACTGGATTCAAGTTTCCACCTTACACAATAGTATAATCTGTAAATAAAGGTTAGTAAGCATAGCTGTCAAAATAGGAAATTTATTTGAAATATATTTACTTTGATGTCCAGTCTAAAAAAGTTGATATTAATGGCATAAGCGTTTTTTCCGCTTCTTGCCGGCCTTGCGCTTTGTTTTTGGCTTAGGACTTAGCTTTGACTTACATACAGGCTTCTTCTTCGTGAGACATTTATTTTTCTTCTTCTTTGCACTAGGGCCACAATCCGGAACAACGTTCTCGGGACTCTTCGCGGTTGGTCTTACCGGTCTAACCGGTCTTATCGGTTGGTAAATCGATTTTTCTTCGGCCGTCAGAGAGTTCCACGCGGCTCTGCCAATTCTAGCAGCCTGAACTGCTGTTAAATGCGAATTGCAGCCCTGGAATGTTTCCAAAAAGTTCAAAAAACGTTTCTCCTCGCTTTGCATATTCGCACCTCGTAGAATAACTTTTTCTTGAAAGAAAAATGAACTTTATAAAAATATATTTAGCGATCTCAAATTCGTAACTAACTCTATACAAAATAAATATGAAATGATATTTTCAAATTCCACAAAAACAAATAATTTTTTCAAATTATTATGAGAATGTGATTTCATTCAAAAATGATAAGAAAAGTTAAGTATAAAATCAGTAGTCGTTCTTTATATTTGTTGTGAATTTTGATATTCGAGGAAGTTAATATGAGAGGAATTTGGTGTAAGTAATGGCATAAATTTACTATTTATAACGGGTCTGTTTATCCAGTAAGGCATATCACTTCACAATCACCACTACTATGCGGAAGGAACTTGGAAAGCAGTGATATTATCAAAGAAAACAAAGCACTGCGATCGAAAAAGATCTATCGTACATAGGCTTGTGTATTTAGGTTTTCTGTAAATCTTAGCAGAGTTTGTGGTTTATTGTTTCATAGCAAACGTTATCAGGAGGCATGTTATCTGAAGGCTCTTCACAGACAAAGGCATTATCTAAAGATACAAAGGCTTCATAGAAAGAAAGTCATACTAATGTTATTCTACGATTCGCCCGTTCGATATGAAGTTAATTAATTTCGATTATTTAAACATAATAAAATTATTTATATATGAAATTACTCATTTGTTATAAATAAGTTTAAATATGGAACTATAATATTCATATCAGTTTTAGTGGTTAAAGTATTTATTTCTTTCAGGACTTTCATCGGGTAAACCGAATGTGTCAGTATAGATTTCAAAAGTTATATTATTATCAACAAGTTAAATACTTTTGAAATAATTCATTTATTAAAATTCAAATCTCAGCTAAATACATGATACCTTGGATATTATCTGTCACTGAAATAGTGGTGCCAAATCAGTACACATTATGAACAACCATTAATAAGAACTTCAAAAAAAATATAAATCAAAGAAAATAAATTTGGACTCATAAAATACGAATATAATATGGAACATTTAAATATAACATATATACAAGTATATCTCAGAATCAACCCAAGTTCGGCATATTGCGTAGTGGTGAACGTTGTTCAAAGCAACCAATTTTACTAAAATTTATTGTTTCATTCATTCATCACTACTTTTATTGTAGTTCTTTTATTTTAGTTAATGAATTCATTAATGAATGAATGAAATAAATATAACATCTAAATAAACTTTTCATTTACAATTTATAAACAATTCCCATAAGATATATATCTCGAATCAGTAAATAATACATCTAACAGTAATAAATGATAACTAACAGTCGCCATTTGATGGCATATTTACTAAATTAAAGTTTAGTTAGTTGTAGTTATCAAAGTTCTTAAATAACGTTTGCCTGTCATTAAACGTTAATACTGAAATGAAAATAGAAAGACGTTTTTGCTATGCAGCAGAATTATCTAGAACTCCAACGCTTGTTTCATTCTGAGCACTTGTAATGGTACTGAAATTACATAGTCTACAATATGTATCTTTGAATGGATATCTTAAGAACCAAGCTACAGCGAAATACATATAACTTACTGGACAAAAATGATCAAAATGCTGGTTGTCACAAAAATCTGTTATCGTTATACGACATTGGAGAAATCAAATTCGGTTTAACATTAATTTGATCTGAATTGTTATACCAAAAATAATGATTGATATAATGTTTCATATCTTATAATTGTATTCATTATAATTTATTTATATAAATAATATATGAAACACTTCTTATCACGTTTTAAGCCATTATAAGTTTTGCAAGTTTTTTGGATGGTCACTTTATTTGGGATTTTGTCTAAGTCGGCTGTGCTTTTGAAAGCATTGGAAAAGTAGAGCTTATATTAACACTTCGAGCTTTATTGAGCTTACTGCCAATTTCATTCCAATAACATCAAACTGTAAGCAAAGAACGTAAATAAACGCGAAGACCGTATTATAATACAATACGGTCTTTGGTGTTCAAATCGAAGCGCCTAAACTTTATCCTGAGAGGATTCTAAAATTTCAATAACAACTTAAATAACTTAAGCTAATTAACATTAAAAACACAAAACTATAAGCTCTGTAGCTCTATAGCTCTGTAAACGCATAATAAACATAAATAACTTCCAGTGAGATAAAATATCTGAACTAAAAATTTATTTCGCTAGAATCCACAATAAAACCCAAAATGTTTGTTAAGGAAAATCTTTATTTCTATTTACAAACAAATATTTATACTACTAAATAATTTATCATTTTCCATTGCCTTTGATAGATTCTTACTTATAGACAATTTCGTTTCCAAATAGTGGCTTCGTACAGTAATAATTTTTACATAGGACTAAAACCGATAATATAACCACAGATCCACACATTTAATTATGGTTCGATCCATTAACGTAAAAATGTATTCAAACCTTATTAAAAATCCATGTTTAATTAAAATAAACTGTTAATAAACTGTTTTGTTAAAATAAATGGAGCTTTTTCCTTACCTGGGTACATATACGTATTTTGGATCGCTTCTTCTTATTTTATTTAAGGAATTGGAATAAAAAGGATTTGAGTGGAGCAAGGATTATATGGAGTTTCAAGAGTTGTGACCTTAACCAACTGCGAAATAATTGTTGTAAGAAATCAAATTTTTTGCTTTATGAATATTTCTGAATAATTACGTTAAGAATTATTTAGGAATAGCACGAGATGTGGAAATTGTTACTGGTTCTACAGACTGGATTCAAGTTTCCACCTTACACAATAGTATAATCTGTAAATAAAGGTTAGTAAGCATAGCTGTCAAAATAGGAAATTTATTTGAAATATATTTACTTTGATGTCCAGTCTAAAAAAGTTGATATTAATGGCATAAGCGTTTTTTCCGCTTCTTGCCGGCCTTGCGCTTTGTTTTTGGCTTAGGACTTAGCTTTGACTTACATACAGGCTTCTTCTTCGTGAGACATTTATTTTTCTTCTTCTTTGCACTAGGGCCACAATCCGGAACAACGTTCTCGGGACTCTTCGCGGTTGGTCTTACCGGTCTAACCGGTCTTATCGGTTGGTAAATCGATTTTTCTTCGGCCGTCAGAGAGTTCCACGCGGCTCTGCCAATTCTAGCAGCCTGAACTGCTGTTAAATGCGAATTGCAGCCCTGGAATGTTTCCAAAAAGTTCAAAAAACGTTTCTCCTCGCTTTGCATATTCGCACCTCGTAGAATAACTTTTTCTTGAAAGAAAAATGAACTTTATAAAAATATATTTAGCGATCTCAAATTCGTAACTAACTCTATACAAAATAAATATGAAATGATATTTTCAAATTCCACAAAAACAAATAATTTTTTCAAATTATTATGAGAATGTGATTTCATTCAAAAATGATAAGAAAAGTTAAGTATAAAATCAGTAGTCGTTCTTTATATTTGTTGTGAATTTTGATATTCGAGGAAGTTAATATGAGAGGAATTTGGTGTAAGTAATGGCATAAATTTACTATTTATAACGGGTCTGTTTATCCAGTAAGGCATATCACTTCACAATCACCACTACTATGCGGAAGGAACTTGGAAAGCAGTGATATTATCAAAGAAAACAAAGCACTGCGATCGAAAAAGATCTATCGTACATAGGCTTGTGTATTTAGGTTTTCTGTAAATCTTAGCAGAGTTTGTGGTTTATTGTTTCATAGCAAACGTTATCAGGAGGCATGTTATCTGAAGGCTCTTCACAGACAAAGGCATTATCTAAAGATACAAAGGCTTCATAGAAAGAAAGTCATACTAATGTTATTCTACGATTCGCCCGTTCGATATGAAGTTAATTAATTTCGATTATTTAAACATAATAAAATTATTTATATATGAAATTACTCATTTGTTATAAATAAGTTTAAATATGGAACTATAATATTCATATCAGTTTTAGTGGTTAAAGTATTTATTTCTTTCAGGACTTTCATCGGGTAAACCGAATGTGTCAGTATAGATTTCAAAAGTTATATTATTATCAACAAGTTAAATACTTTTGAAATAATTCATTTATTAAAATTCAAATCTCAGCTAAATACATGATACCTTGGATATTATCTGTCACTGAAATAGTGGTGCCAAATCAGTACACATTATGAACAACCATTAATAAGAACTTCAAAAAAAATATAAATCAAAGAAAATAAATTTGGACTCATAAAATACGAATATAATATGGAACATTTAAATATAACATATATACAAGTATATCTCAGAATCAACCCAAGTTCGGCATATTGCGTAGTGGTGAACGTTGTTCAAAGCAACCAATTTTACTAAAATTTATTGTTTCATTCATTCATCACTACTTTTATTGTAGTTCTTTTATTTTAGTTAATGAATTCATTAATGAATGAATGAAATAAATATAACATCTAAATAAACTTTTCATTTACAATTTATAAACAATTCCCATAAGATATATATCTCGAATCAGTAAATAATACATCTAACAGTAATAAATGATAACTAACAGTCGCCATTTGATGGCATATTTACTAAATTAAAGTTTAGTTAGTTGTAGTTATCAAAGTTCTTAAATAACGTTTGCCTGTCATTAAACGTTAATACTGAAATGAAAATAGAAAGACGTTTTTGCTATGCAGCAGAATTATCTAGAACTCCAACGCTTGTTTCATTCTGAGCACTTGTAATGGTACTGAAATTACATAGTCTACAATATGTATCTTTGAATGGATATCTTAAGAACCAAGCTACAGCGAAATACATATAACTTACTGGACAAAAATGATCAAAATGCTGGTTGTCACAAAAATCTGTTATCGTTATACGACATTGGAGAAATCAAATTCGGTTTAACATTAATTTGATCTGAATTGTTATACCAAAAATAATGATTGATATAATGTTTCATATCTTATAATTGTATTCATTATAATTTATTTATATAAATAATATATGAAACACTTCTTATCACGTTTTAAGCCATTATAAGTTTTGCAAGTTTTTTGGATGGTCACTTTATTTGGGATTTTGTCTAAGTCGGCTGTGCTTTTGAAAGCATTGGAAAAGTGGAGCTTATATTAACACTTCGAGCTTTATTGAGCTTACTGCCAATTTCATTCCAATAACATCAAACTGTAAGCAAAGAACGTAAATAAACGCGAAGACCGTATTATAATACAATACGGTTTTTGGTGTTCAAATCGAGGCGCCTAAACTTTATCCTGAGAGGATTCTAAAATTTCAATAACAACTTAAATAACTTAAGCTAATTAACATTAAAAACACAAAACTATAAGCTCTGTAGCTCTATAGCTCTGTAAACGCATAATAAACATAAATAACTTCCAGTGAGATAAAATATCTGAACTAAAAATTTATTTCGCTAGAATCCACAATAAAACCCAAAATGTTTGTTAAGGAAAATCTTTATTTCTATTTACAAACAAATATTTATACTACTAAATAATTTATCATTTTCCATTGCCTTTGATAGATTCTTACTTATAGACAATTTCGTTTCCAAATAGTGGCTTCGTACAGTAATAATTTTTACATAGGACTAAAACCGATAATATAACCACAGATCCACACATTTAATTATGGTTCGATCCATTAACGTAAAAATGTATTCAAACCTTATTAAAAATCCATGTTTAATTAAAATAAACTGTTAATAAACTGTTTTGTTAAAATAAATGGAGCTTTTTCCTTACCTGGGTACATATACGTATTTTGGATCGCTTCTTCTTATTTTATTTAAGGAATTGGAATAAAAAGGATTTGAGTGGAGCAAGGATTATATGGAGTTTCAAGAGTTGTGACCTTAACCAACTGCGAAATAATTGTTGTAAGAAATCAAATTTTTTGCTTTATGAATATTTCTGAATAATTACGTTAAGAATTATTTAGGAATAGCACGAGATGTGGAAATTGTTACTGGTTCTACAGACTGGATTCAAGTTTCCACCTTACACAATAGTATAATCTGTAAATAAAGGTTAGTAAGCATAGCTGTCAAAATAGGAAATTTATTTGAAATATATTTACTTTGATGTCCAGTCTAAAAAAGTTGATATTAATGGCATAAGCGTTTTTTCCGCTTCTTGCCGGCCTTGCGCTTTGTTTTTGGCTTAGGGCTCAGCTTTGACTTACATACAGGCTTCTTCTTCTTCGTGAGACATTTATTTTTCTTCTTCTTTGCACTAGGGCCACAATCCGGAACAACGTTCTCGGGACTCTTCGCGGTTGGTCTTCCCGGTCTTACCGGTCTTACTGGTTGGTAAATCGATTTTTCTTCGGCCGTCAGAGAGTCCCACGCGGCTCTGCCAATTCTAGCAGCCTGAACTGCTGTTAAATGCGAATTGCAGCCCTGGAATGTTTCCAAAAAGTTCAAAAAACGTTTCTCCTCGCTTTGCATATTCGCACCTCGTAGAATAACTTTTTCTTGAAAGAAAAATGAACTTTATAAAAATATATTTAGCGATCTCAAATTCGTAACTAACTCTATACAAAATAAATATGAAATGATATTTTCAAATTCCACAAAAACAAATAATTTTTTCAAATTATTATGAGAGTGTGATTTCATTCAAAAATGATAAGAAAAGTTAAGTATAAAATCAGTAGTCGTTCTTTGTATTTGTTGTGAATTTTGATATTCGAGGAAGTTAATATGACAGGAATTTGGTGTAAGTAATGGCACATCACTTCACAATCACCACTACTATGCGGAAGGAACTTGGAAAGCAGTGATATTATCAAAGAAAACAAAGCACTGCGATCGAAAAAGATCTATCGTACATAGGCTTGTGTATTTAGGTTTTCTGTAAATCTTAGCAGAGTTTGTGGTTTATTGTTTCATAGCAAACGTTATCAGGAGGCATGTTATCTGAAGGCTCTTCACAGACAAAGGCATTATCTAAACATTTATTACGAATGCACTCAGAAGTTCAGACATCAGTGTCGAATAGGCCTAACTTATTTAAGTGAAATAAGCCCTGAAGTATGCTTAGCAAAAGTAATTAAAACACCACAGTTGGTTACTCTAAGCAGTGAGCACTCCGGATCGTGTCTGGATGTTAGACTAGACTTTCTTGATTTTTTTTAAGCTTTTTTTTGATTTCTATTTGTTTCTTCACTAAACACTAATTTAATTTTATATAACTTCATTCAATATATTATAACTTTTATTATTTTAATTTAAATCAATTTAATTGTTAATGATTTAGAGAATGCTATACTAGTTCCAATATGCTATACTACTTTGCACTCTTCCCAATTTTTCGCGCAAAATCTTAAATACCGCTAATATGAATACGATTTACCAATGACCTTAATATTTACGTTATATTACGATACATGAACAAATACCGACATTACGATCTTTACTTGGAATATTACGTTTTTTATGCCGTAAAATCATAATTATTACACGGTAATATTCCCATCGAAAGTTGCTGAGAGTTGCTTGCCAGCTTTAAATGATATCAGCAGCGTTTGTAGAGTACGCCTAATATGGGTTCTGTTTATTACGGTATTGACAAAAATTTCGGTACGGATGAACTAGCCAGATAAGGTACTTAATGACAATAAAGTATAAACAGAAACGGGGGGGGGTATCGGAATATTTACCGGTGCTATATCGCCTATATTCGTTCTGTTCAAATGAATGCAACTGTCTAACGTTTAGGCTACTGTTGGCAAAACTTAATACCAAAAAAATAAATTTATTCAAAATCAATCAAATAGAGTTTGTGTCTGTTATCGAATGTTATAGGCTTTATAACGGAACACTGACTATTTTGTGGACCTAACTTTTAGACTGAATGTTCCCTTTAATGAATATTGAAGAAATTGTTGATATAATGAACTTCTTATGCAATTAGTTTCACCAATTTTTCCAAATTAATTAGAAAAAATCAAAATAAAATAATGAAGTCTGGTGTGTTATGGATTTGTTGAAACAAAAATAGATTTTATTGTATATTATATTTATTTTCTCTCAAGGATTACCGGACTTTGGTGTGTACTGCATATTTGTGGTATACAATTACTCTGACTTGCTCTTCTGTGTTTCAGCTTCTTCGGTCATTTGGTTGAATGAAGCAGCAGATCCTGTTGCATATTCTTTTCCTTTGGTCTTATTTTTGTTAGAGTATGTCAAGTATAGGAAATAATCGCGCTCGCGATACTCTTGATAAAGCTCCTCCATCGAAACTTCCGGGCTCGGTACAATGTCGTTTACAGTCAAATATAATGCATCGTTGTTTTCCATGTGGAGATGGTGACGTATGACGAATCTCAGTTGTTCAACTGTTAATTTTTTTGGTACAAGATATTTGACCTTTGCTAGATCGCCAGCACTGCACTCAGGCTCCTTCTCCATAATGACCGGAACACGGTTTGGATACTTTTTGCGTATGGTACTAGCCTCACTGCTGCGACAATCGAAGCCATACAACTCCTTGAAATACTGCGACACACCCGACATGTTTATTCAGTTGCACGTGCTGTGATGAACTCAAACGAAAAACAAAACTTCACACGTTCATTCTATGGAAAAGTGAATCCTAAAATGAAACATAGACTCAGACTGGACATGAGGAATTACTTCAGATTGTCATTAGAATGAGAGACGGAGACTTAATTTGGAAGACGGATATAAAATTATACATATGTTATGAAAATAAACGTAAAATAAATTTAAATAAAAACTTTACATATTTTACATTTTACAAAAGCATCGCCTACTAAGTATGTTTCCTAGTCATTATGTATAAGTATAACATACATGGCACGGTTTACGACTTTCTGCAGTACATAATGGTCATAATGATTTCACCCGAACTGTGTCAGAAATTATACTTCTCTGAAATTGATGCTTGAAAGGAATTTGATTTGATGACATTCCGGTCATCATTAACGGTTTTAACGAACATACTAAAGGATGTTTTGATCAGTGAGCTCAGAAAATGTTTTGAAAATGTAGTGAAATATTTCGAACGTTATGTTATCACGAAAGGAAGTTATTTTGATTAAACAATTTTCTAAAATCAAATCAATAATCAATTCCTTGGCGCCCTGATTTAACAACGAATTTTTTTTACCTCTCGTATATATATCTCAAGAAATAGAGGTTCGGAGTTGCATACTTTTTTATTGATTGCAATAACAAAAACCACACATGCTACCAACAATTATAAGTAATATTTACATTAAAGGTTTTATAGCCCACAAATATATATCAAAATCTAAGCTTTATTGATATATAGTCTGGGTAAAAATGTTACTCAAAATATATTTTCGTTTACTAAAACCCGAACCAATTAAGTTTGCTCAAGAAACCACTATCGTTTCACGTTTGGTATTTTTCTTTTTTTTGAAGTCCATCGAATCTCGGACTGACTTTATACGCTTAGTAATCTTGGTATTTACTTTGGTATATAGGCAGGCCCTATTTTTGAGGTTCAATGCTCCAATGGGAGATACAGGATTTGATGATAGGCAGATTTCAGATAAAGTGCTGCCTCCACTATACTTTGGTTTACCATTTAGTATAGTCATGGTCATGTCATTACTAAAGTCTTTCAAAGCTCCCTTGCTCCTCAATTCAGCACCTTTCTTGACTGCCAAAATGAACATAGTTTTCTCTTTCAATGATGCAGAAAGTGTGGAATTAGAAAAGGGACACACTGAGTAATATTTCTTCGTAAGTGAAATTTTCGCTTGGTGGAATTAAATTGTTGTTATTATAAAACATAATACCATTAAAGTTCACAAAATCTTTTAAAAAATAAAAATTTTGTTTTTTTTTGATTACGTTTATTTATATTTTTATTTATTTTAAATATTTTCAAAATTATTTTTCCTTCTTACACTTATATAAACAGTTTATTTTGCTAGTATTTATATTAGTTTTAGTTAGGCTTATTGTTTTAGGACATACACTAACAAAATTATATTTTTATATATATTTATGATAAAACTATAGTAAGAATATAACAAAATATGTTTTTAATTAAGAAAGGAACAACTGTTTTAATTTTTATTATTAATAAAACTTTAGTATAAAATTTTAAAAATCAACAAAAATTTTTACTTATTTTTAGCTTTGATAGTTTCGTTCAGTATTATTAAAATATTCTTTTTATTTATAATTATCGTATTTCCTAAAAAAAAATCTAAAAATTCGAAGCAATATATGAAAGTTGAGCTTTGAACCGGTGAGAGAAGCCTATAACGCACAGGACATTTTAAAACGAATATAGTTTCAGTTTAATTTTGATTTCTATTGATAACCCACTTGATCGAATAAACTCTGATTAAATTTTGAAAAAATATTTAGATCTGTATATGAGTAAATGAAAATGACAAACAGATCGTATCTGTGTAGAAAAATCGACAGGCTCTATCTCAGAAAAAACAACGTTTTATTTATGAAATTATGCTACATAGAACCCTCTAAAGTACAGCTAATAAATATTCTGACTTTGCTTATTTTAGGAAGTCATGAATTATACTCCCAAATATAAGTAACTCAAATATTATAGTTAGATAATTAAAAAAACAGTAAGTAATCATAACAACATTGTCCACAACAACCTACTTTGGGTTCTGTGATGAACCACCTACATATGCATAGCATGACCCTAAGACTCTCCTTATAAATTGTCCCATATACTGTACTAGTTATTTAATTTTGCTATGTCTCTGACAGTCTATATCATACATATATATACTACTAGTTTCACATAGCTACCAACACACATCCCCTGACGTCAGAGCAAACTGATGTCAGAGGACAAGCGGTGGTAGTAAACTTACGATGGAAAGAACTAAGAGACCTATTTGACATGTAGAGAGAAGAATGTGTAAATTATTTTTTAATATTTTTATAATTTACTTATATGACATCAGTTTCTGAACATTAAACACTTTTTCTAAGAATTTTAACCATAAACCGGATTTCTGCAAAATAATTATTTTTCGTCTTCCTGACAATAGATATAAAAATCGTTACTGTCTATTTTATCGCCTCCCTATATAGTTGTTTTCGTCTCATATCGGTCATGCAGTTACAATTGACTGACAAAAAGCAAGAGATTTCATAAAAACGATTTCATTATCTTTTACTGAATCTGTTAATGATTTAAAGTTTCTATTTATATGGATAGAGACGTGAAAAGAAATTAAGGACGTGAAAGGAAATGCATTATAGGCACAATTGAATGACTTGCATAATTTCTAAGAATTAAGATATAAAAAGTAAATGTAAAATTATTTAATCTATATAAATATATAATTTTACTAATGATAATAGTTTGCAGTTTAATAGAAATTTTTTTCTCATAAAAAACATTTTTTGAATGAGGATGCACCACTGATGGTGATTTCTCTATTAATTTTATTAAACTTAATAATTAATTTATAGAAATTTTATTTCTATTACTTTTTTTGTAGTATTATCTGATTTTATAATATTTTCATTTCATGTACAGACTGACCTTTTGGGCAGTTTAATAACACAGGTGTTAATATCGTTAATATTAAAATTGTATTTTATTTTGTTATTTCAACTATTGTTGAATAGTAGCTGACTAGAGTCGCTGACTATAGTAGCTGACTATAGTAGTTCACTACAGTCGCTGACTATAGTAGCTCACTACAGTCGCTGACTATACTAGCTCACTACAGTCGCTGACTATAGTAACTGACTGCAGTCGCTGACTATAGTAACTGACTACAGTCGCTGACTATAGTAACTGACTACAGTCGCTGACTATAGTAGCTTACTACAGTCGCTGACTACAGTCGTTGTCTATAGTAGCTGACTACAGTCGCTGACTATAGTAGCTGACGGCTATATTCCTTACACTTACACTGCAGTGAAACTAGATAGTTTCTGTCTTATTAAACTGTCGAATTAGTCCTCATGCACAACAAAAGTGTTTAATTTTATATTTATATAATTGTTTTTATTTTATTTTCCTTTTATTTTATTTTGATTTAATTTTTATTTCCACTATTATACTATTGTATAATTTTTATTTTGTATTGTTTAGTGCATTTTATTTTATTTTATTTTATTTTATTTTATTTTATTTTATTTTATTTTATTTTATTTTATTTTATTTTGATAATTTTTATTAAACTCATTAAACATTTTTCATAAATATTATTATATTATTATTATTGTTTTTATTTCGCGAATTCGCTTCATTTATTTCTTTTTTTTTGACTTAATTTATATATTATTATTTTTAATTTACTTTCGTTTTATATACATTTGTGATTCATGTTTAATCTACAATAATTTTTTATTGTATTTTATTGTATTTCGTATATTTAATTTAACAGTACTTTTACATTTTATACTGTTAATATTATATTTTTATTTAATTTTTTAGCTTTATTTAATTTTATCTATTAGACGGCTATGGCCGAATTTGAAATGCTTTTATTTTTCTTTTAGAAAAAATTACATATAATTTACATAAAAAATATTTCATAATTCGGTTTATTAGAAAATTTAATTCCATAATAACTATTTACTTTTATATATATATATATATTTATATACATACAACTACAACACTTATATGTAGTAATTAACATTACAATATTTATTGTTTTTTTTTTGTATTATTATTTGATTTGTTTAAAATAATATTGAATAATGAGAGTTATTTGATAAATGTTTGATCTTCTTTTAGTTTGGTTCTTAAAATTATTACATAAATTACATATATGAATGTATGTATATAGCTTATTAATGTTGTCTGAAATACACACATATATTTATATTTTTTTTTAATATATATAATTTATTTACAATATGGTTTACATTTAGTTTATATTCAGCACTGCAATACATTTTTATTAATTTTATTTTTATATTTTACAAAATGACTGTTATTACCTATTACTAACAACAGATTAAATAACATAAACCAGTAACAAACTAACCTCGCCACCCGCATATCTAGTAGAATGGAGACATGTTAATGAACATGGAATGTTAGTGTTAATAACAGAATCCTTTTAGAGTATTTACTAAAAACATAGACTTTCTATGTTTGTGATATTAATGTTATTATGAAGAAGAGTTCACAAGTGGTTAGATTTGCAGTTTTAAATATTTGATTTATTTCATTTTTGTTTAATCCTTCATTGATATGTTAACCCTTTTACTATTATAATAATAGTGGTAACATAGAATTTAAAAACAATTTGACATTGCCATACCTTTGTTTAGGTGGTTGATGATTGGTAAGATTAGCAGATCGCTTCAAACAGTATACATTTTTATTGAATTATGCAATTGTGTCATAGTCTAGTTTTAGTCTAGATGTTTGATGATGGCTTTATTAAAATAAGCTGATAGAGTAATTAAAGTTTCAGAAGCGGTCAGACAACGAGCCGGATCTACTCCTTCATGAGGACCAAGTGCACGTCATTCTTCTGTTGCAGTTTCGCCATTTTTTTGGATAATAAATAAATTGGCTGGTTTAAAACTAATTAATAGCTAACGACTAAAATAAAAACAAAATGGTATGTCACTTGTATATTTACTATGAACAGTAAATGAAAGAATATTAAAACAAAGACTAAAATAAAATTTTAGAAACTATCTATGATAAAAACTATCTATCTATCCAAACAATATGATACAGATAGCCAAGTAATAGCATAACATGATAATGTTAGTTAATTATAGTTAATGGTAATATCAATTCAAACCGTTTGAAAAACACTGAAGTAATCGACATATCAAAGTAAATAAAAAGAACTGTTATATATATAATATATATAGATGTATTTATAAATCATGACAGCTTTAATTAAACAGATATTATTCTTAGTCCAGTTTTATTTTTGCTGTATAGTAAAAAAAAATGATATTAAATGAGTTTCTACAGAAATGACATATATCCCCTATTAACAGTTATGAGGTGCAAATATTGTAGACAGAACTCACCAGTGGAAACCATTAAAAGAAGTAAACAAAAGATTTTTTTGATAAATTGATATGTATGGTTCCCCACGGTCATAAGAATTTTTTAGTTTTGTCTATTAAATTAATTTTGCTCAATTCAAATAAAAAAGATTCATCTAAAGGAACATCAAGAATAGAAAGTCTTCATATTCAATTTGAATTGATCGGTTATTTTTAGCTACAAAGAGCTAAGTAGACTCTAACTCGTGAAGATAGTATGCGATATAGAGAGGAGCCAAGAATATTTCACCCAAACATAAAATCAGAGGTGAATCATTCTACCAAAAAGAAAAATGAAGTAGTATCTTCTTATAAAATTCATCTTGTATTCCCTAAACATACATATACATATGCCCCTTACTCATTGACCCATTTCGATATTCGATCATTTTTTTTTGTTACCACCTAACATTCCCTATTTGTTTGCATATAATACTTTCCGAGTTAAATTTAAACTTTGGAATTAAAACTGTTAATAGAGTTCAACGGAAGTTTTCTCTATCTTAAGTTTATTGTTTGCGTTGAGTTGATATTTATTTGTGTTAAGTACAGCCTCTGTGCTATAGCCATGAGATCTTTCCAAGTTAAATTAAAGTTGTGAAGCTAAGACTGTTAAAATGCAATGGATGTATTTTATTATTAGCCGATTGTGTACGAAGAAATATTATTTATTTGTGTAAAGGATAAGTTTGGTTCAAATAACACTAGTGTTTGTGTGTAACCATTTAATGATAGTATTGTTTACTATGAAAACGGTTTTAACATGTCATATATTTTTCGTCATCGTTCTTAAGAAAATGAATCTAGGGACGATTTGATTTCTGGGGTGCTGCGATCTAATCGTCGCTTTTGTAAAATTTCATTATTCTAACTGTCTCCATTACACTATGTATACCATATGTTGAAATAATGTAGTTCTCAATAGGTCTACATTAAAAACATCAAAAAGGGTAATCGTTCTAGGCGGTGATGAAAACAATTTCAAAGTCAATGAAATTTTAAACTCAAAAATAATGTGCTCTAAATCGAAGCAAAATTAATTAAAAATTATTTTTTATTTATTTATTTGTGAGTCAACTCTAAAATTAATTTTAAAGTTAACAAAAAATAAATAATTGAACTACTAGGTTCTTCACTTTGTAAAATAAAAATTATTTTTGATATTTTCATACAGTTAAACGTTTTCCTTACAGTTTCTATTGCATATTTACAAAATTCTATGACTAGTCCAGGATTAACCTGATCTATATAATATATAAACTTACATTACTATACACTCATATTAATATGTAGCCGTTCGATATACATTTGCATTATGTTTGTCTATAGCTATCTATCAATATAGGCTTAATAACACGAAAATTCGTAATAATTTCATTCAATTTATGTTATTAATTATTATCAGCTCTAAAAATGTCTATATCCCATCTATTTGTTTCGAATTCTTCTCAATTACACTATCTTAAAATGAATCCGATGAAGTTTATTATCGGAATTATAAAACATCAAATAAATGTTAACCATTGAAAGGTGATAAAAAAAATTACATACCATATATGAAGTAATTGTAATTACTTATAAATACACTTAAAGATATATTTATGTATTATATATATGTAATACATATATATTATATATCCATGTTATTTGCTTTACTTAAACACACACATACATTGACATTGAATTAGTTATTAAAATGCTTAATATAATCCTTATTATCGGCAGTACCGATACTTAAAGTAGTTATATTTAATATAGTTTGTTTTTTAATTTACTTTTTACTTATTGATATACTGATTTCTTTGCATTTATTTGGTTCGATTTATTATTTCTCTTCCTCAAAGAGATATTAATATACATTTCATTCAATTCAAATCATACATCAGCTTTTCTGCATTATTTGGTTCTTCACAATCGAATGAGGCCATCATAAGTTCTGGAATAAAATGTGAAGAAGAGAAAAAACTTACTTTATATTTATATTTTTATGTTTTAGTTTAATATTAATTTTAATATTTTTTAAATAATACATAATAATAAATTGTTTCTTAAATTATTTAATTTTATTCAATTTAGTAGAGCTATGCCTTTCCGAAATACCGATATTTAATGTTGATAATTTTTTACATTGATAACAATAACAAAACACTGAACACACCATCTAGCGACAACTACTAAATGCAATTTGATTGTATACATTGAGTACACATACGTCTAGAGACAATGAGTATATAAGCTGGTTGTTGCAGATAACATGAAAGGAATTATTACGAATACATGGGTTAGGACGAGGATAGGTATTGGTTGTGTGGATTATTTGGGAGTCAGAATGAAATTGCGATGATTAGAATTTAAATTAAAGTTAACCAGGATCTAGGTGTAAAGATCTTGGTGGGGTAGGTCCAAAAATTGATTGCGCTCCAGTTATTGTATGCATTGCAACAAGAAAACAGATAGACGACATTATGGTGGATAGAATTGCACTTATGATGCACATTGGTCATTGATTCATGACAAGTAGCAGTTAAACATATGGTTACATCCAGATCTCAATCGAGCAGGGACAGTCATTGCTGCATAGAGAAGTTATCGCTCTTTCTGGGGATGTTAGGTGGGTGTCTATTGAGAACTTTGTTGCTGTGGATACTGTGTCTGTGTGGAGTGCAGTTATTCCAGGTTTATATTGCAACATACTGATATTAGCTCAATTGCTACAGGTATCGATATATCTTTTACATAAGGAAGAGAATCGACAAATGGACCTTGAAGGATGATCTTTACTAACTATTGCTTTCGAGTACGGCATGGTATACATTCCAGATCCTCGTCGAGTATGATGACCAAGTGACCTTCAGTACACCCAAATGAAACTACATACACCATTAGTAGCTTTGACAAAAATCTTCAACTTTTAATTCCAATAATCCGAAAGATAAGCTGTATTGCTATATTATGCGGTTAAAAAGTTGAAATAGATAGATGACTACGTAATCCCAGGAAACCAGAATCGAGTCTGTTTTTTAGTGAAAACTTTTTTAGTCTGCAGTAAGAATATATCTTGGAATCAAAAAGTAAATTAGCAGAAGTGAGTGAGGAAATATAAAAATTCTATTATAAACCCAATGCTAATCGAAGTCCTTGAAAACGTTGTTATGATTATTATTATTCCCTAATCAATTAGGACCTTAAGCTCTCAACAAAAGTATTCCAACAATTTGTATTTCGTGCTATTTGTCTTAATTCGTTTAACGATTTGCTAGATTTATGAAGTAGTGTTTTTGCCCCAGGTCATTTCAGGTTTGCCCCTGTGTCGTATTTCTTGATGTTTCCAGTTTAGTGCAGTGTCTGTAATGTCATCATAGGGTTTGCGTGATGTATGCTCTATTTACCCATATTTTCGCTTATACCATATCATCGTTTATATTTATTTGAGCCTCCATAACCATTTAAAACATTAATTGATTTAAGTCTTCATGTACATACTTTGGATCATAAGTGTTAAAACTTAAACCTGTAGTGTTGAATTTGAACCGTAGACTTGTTAAACCACACCACACTTTATTTAAATTGAAAACTATTCTTACAAAGCAAATGGATGAGAAGGATTGTATATTTTTCGACGCTCCGAGAAGCTAATAGGTTTTTCAAACCAAGGCGCTACTTCAGTACTTTCACTTATTAGTAAATAATGTCGAAAAAAACAATTTGTTTATTGTTTTAGCAATTCACTGAAAGCAGAACGCCCAACAATGGTTACATTTTCATGACGACACATACGCAACTACGCTTAAACGCATAAACGCATAAACGCATAAACGCAGGTCTGTAAATGGCAGTAACGGACAAGTGGAGGCTTTATAGCGTGCGTGCCTATGCATGCCTGAATACGCACACTCGCTTGCATAAATTTTTCCACTGAACGCACTCACTTAATGTACGAGTAAATCCATTAAAAACATGGAAGTTCTCGTTATGCATGCGCTGTACAGTGAAGTCCTGCCACTCTTTTGTGGCCGAATTGCTGCGTCTGAACTGTTTGCCAGTAGTGCATAGGTTAACAATGGAATGCAACTGGTCTGCAACTGGTACCGAAGTAGTTTGCAATTTTTCGGTCTCGTTTCGTTGATTTTAGTGCGAATTGTTTAGGCGTTCGGTTATGTTCAGGTAAGTTTTGACCTGGCCTGCGGTAAGTTGGCTTGGCCGTTAAGCGTACATTAAAAACAATTCTCGTCCTTGTTTATTTGTTTGTTTTTGTTCGTTTATTTGCTTACTGCATTTAGGCAATTCAGTGCACAATAGAAGATAAAAACGCTTCCATGTATCAACACGTGTTTGGCTTGCAAATTTATGTATAACCCCTAGTACACTTACTGGCAAAGCAGCACGTTCAGAAGGAATTTGAAGTATTTTTTGTTACGGTTTGATGAAAAAATGTGATGCCACTTTTTTTCATTTTTGTTTTTTGTTTTGTATATTACGCAAGAGCTTTACAAATTTGGCGGCCTACTAACCGTATCCTTCCTATCTTCATCCTTTTCATTAGTTAATTTTTTTCCTTGAAACTGTTCGTTGCATTTTTGTTTGGTTTGTGGTTGGCAGAATTTATTTTTGGAGCCTGTGAATTAGAGTGTGAAACCATTGCGCAAATTTGGTTAATTTTCATATTTGGCTACTCTGAAGAATTGCAATTATGCCATAAATTAAGTTACTTATCCACATTTGTTTAGCAAGTGAATGTTGTAGATAATTATCTAGTACATATTCACGCAGACATAATAAGATGGAAATATGACTGGATGGCGTAACGCTATACATTATGAAAAGGCATAAAGACTAGCATGGAAACTAAAAACGCTTTTTTATATGATTAATGCGATTTCTAAATTTTTAAAACATTATAATGATTTTGTATAGGCATGTAGCCAGAAAACACTTCAGAGAAAGCTTTTAGACAATTTTAGTCATTTAAAAATCGTATCTATCCTATTTAGTAGTCATAATGTTTCAATATTATTTTACATGTACATGTGTACAAAAATATGATCTTTTAATTAATTTCGGAGGAGGATTTACCCATGTTAGATCTTAGATAGGCCGTGCTCTTTCCCAAGAAATACACTATATTCAAACGTATAGCAATTGGTGCCGGTAGAATTCCTTGAAGTCATAACGGAGGCGTTAATCAGCATAATATACTGCAACACTTTTAAAATCTATGGACTCTATTAATGTTGTCATAAATTTCCTATTTTATATTTTTAAAATCGCGTCCGAGTTAATAAAAGACGTTTGCAAGTTTAAGTGAGTAGGTGAAAAACGATACTTGGTTCATAAGCTCATATTGCAGCTTGACTGCACTTGAAAGTTGACTCCAAATAGTTAGTTCCATTTCGGATTAAAAATCTGTGCCCTAGAATTCATATCATAAAAATCCATATAAAAAAACATTTTCCAAAAAGTTTGGACACTATAGAAACTTTCTTTATGTCAATTTTTTATGCAAAATGGATGTTAGAGTTTGGCTTATATAAAAAAATGCTCCAAAATATTTGGACACTGTAAAAATTTTGTTTTATTTAGAGTTTTATATAAATTTTTCATGCGAAATGAATGTTAATACTTGACTTATATAAAAAAATGTTCCAAAAAATTTGGACATTGTTTAAATTGGTTTTATTTAAAGTCTTATGACAATTTTTCATCCGAAATGAATGTTAGTACTCAGCGTATATAAAAAAAATGTTCCAAAAAATTTGGACATTGTTAAAATTGGTTTCATTTAGAGTTTTATGTCAATTTTTCATGCGAAATGAATGTTATTACCCGACTTTAGAAATAACCTAAATTAGTTTCACATTCTAAATGATGTAGTGCCCATATTAAATACAAAAAAAAAAAAAAATTATTTAGAAAATCTCCACTAGCTCTTGACAAGCTATTAAATCAAGTAAAAAAGAATACTAATTGATATACTTAAATGAATAAGAAGTTGTCACATTGAAAGCAGTAGCGGTAATAATAATAACAATAATAATAGTAATATAGAATTCGTTAGCCAAAGAACAATAGAACAAATCTTCAAGTAAAAGTTTTCATTATCTTGAAAGCAATTAAATTTTTTTCTTTTTTTTTTGTTTGTTTTTGCTTTTTAGAGGTAAGAAATTGAAAAACTTCCGTGAATTTATTTAAAACCAACAAAATATATTCAATATCTGAATGAAAAGTTTACGAATTCTATAGAGACAGCAATAAGAAATAACGAGATGTAAAGTGGTATAGAGGTGCAGTGGGAGGCAACAACAATATGTCAGTTAAATTGCAGCGTCAAACGCCATGCACGGCTACCAATTCAAGTTGTATGCACAGTGCACAGTGCACAGTGCACAGTGCACAGTGCAGCCCTTAACTCAGATACACTCTACTTGACTTCACATTGCTTTGACTTGTATTAATACTGAACAACTAATAACAACAATAACAAACAGCACAAATAGCACAAACAGCATAAACAGTGACAATAACGCAAATATTTACAACAATAGAAATAGAAATAACAGAAACAGCAACAAGAACAAAAACAACAGTGAAAGTAACAGTAAGAAAAACAATAATAGCGACAACGACAACGACAACGACAACGACAACGACAACGACAACAACAAAACGTTCACAGGACAGAAATAAATTGCTGCATAATTAAAACAAAACCATACAACAAAAATAAAATTATGTTTGGAAGCCATAAGCTAAGCTATTTGTCACAACAATTGAAGTAGTTAAGTTTCTTGTTGTTGTTGTAGTTGTTGTTTTTGTTACGCTGCTGTTTATATTTTTATTGCTGTAGTAGCAATATATGCCGCTTAGGGACAACTTAAAATTGCACTTTGAATAAGCATAATTTTTATTTCTCCATTTTTATTATTAATATTTGCGTCCCAATGCAACAAATGCACATAAATAGAGATCTGAGCAGAGTGGAGCTGAAAAGGGTGAAGCAATAGAGCAGCGCCATAGTTCATAAGCATAAAAGCAGCAAAGCAGCAAGGCAGCAAAGTGTAACGAAAGAGGTTTGTGCATACGAACATATTTCTGCACTTATACATTTGCAATGCCAACCAACACACCGCAT
This sequence comes from Teleopsis dalmanni, assembly GCF_002237135.1. Classification (NCBI taxonomy): domain Eukaryota; kingdom Metazoa; phylum Arthropoda; class Insecta; order Diptera; family Diopsidae; genus Teleopsis; species Teleopsis dalmanni. Next base: position 7,328,935 of record NC_051848.1, read on the forward strand.
TTATATCATTGCACAAGCAAGCTGCATACTCATAATGCATATATTTCAGTATATTTTTTTAGTTGTTTTTTGAGATTTTCATTTGCGTTTTTGAATGATTTCTCTTATTCGTGAGTGTGTTTGTGTGTGCGTGTGTGCGGACTTTTACTTTTGCTTTTATTTGACTTTATCTGCTGGTCTCCAATTGGCGCTTTAGTTGCCTTGGAACTTGTTAAACTTTTTACTTAAGTGTCTTTGCGTATATTGCCAAGGCCTTAGACGTCAACTGTGCTTAATTTTCTGTATGGAATAAACGGCATGAATAACACACACACACATATACACATCCAAGCACACATAATGCGAAAAAAATGTTACGGGTAAAAAAAAGTAAATGAAAAAAAAATCATAAAAAAGAAAAGTTATAGGGGACTTTGTTAATAACTTTGGTACTCATGAGGAATTTTCACATTTTACTTCAAAATTTTTTTTCGTTCGTTTGTTCGTTCGTTCGTTTGCTCCTTCGTTCATTCTTGTACTTTTGACAGATTTAAAAAAGTTTATGACACTGAGCTGGACTGGAAAAGTGTAATTGAAATGTGGTTACGGCAACAAAAACAACAATAAATTTTACACTTTCACCAATGTACAGTTAATTATTATCACTTATTTTTGCAGAGTTTGCCAACAAATTTTTAAGCACCAAAAACAAAGGAAAAAACAAAAGAAAAAGGAAATCAAAAAAGTTTCATTCGTTACGGAAAGTACATTAAATTAAAAGGACAAAAATCGTAAAATGATTAATGTTTATATAAAAACGAGATGTAAGATGAATATAAAAAGAACGAAAAGGATTTATTTAGAAGAAAAGAATTGTTAAATAAAATTATGATCTTTAGTCATTGAGGTCAATATAACATACTCTCTGTGTTTATTTAGAGGCTAACATTCACAACATGCATAAATTAGGTTAGGTTAGGTTAGGTTAGGTTAGGTTAGGTTAGGTTAGGTTAGGTTAGGTTAGGTTAGGTTAGGTTAGGTTAGGTTAGGTTAGGTTAGGTTAGGTTAGGTTAGGTTAGGTTAGGTTAGGTTAGGTTAGGTTAGGTTAGGTTAGGTTAGGTTAGGTTAGGTTAGGTTAGGTTAGGTTAGGTTAGGTTAGGTTAGGTTAGGTTAGGTTAGGTTAGGTTAGGTTAGGTTAGGTTAGGTTAGGTTAGGTTAGGTTAGGTTAGGTTAGGTTAGGTTAGGTTAGGTTAGGTTAGGTTAGGTTAGGTTAGGTTAGGTTAGGTTAGGTTAGGTTAGGTTAGGTTAGGTTAGGTTAGGTTAGGTTAGGTTAGGTTAGGTTAGGTTAGGTTAGGTTAGGTTAGGTTAGGTTAGGTTAGGTTAGGTTAGGTTAGGTTAGGTTAGGTTAGGTTAGGTTAGGTTAGGTTAGGTTAGGTTAGGTTAGGTTAGGATAGGTTAGGTTAGGTTAGGTTAGGTTAGGTTAGGTTAGGTTGGGTTAGGTTAGCAGTACCACCATGGACTTGTATACGAATTTCGGAAAAATCTGTAACTCCATTTGATAATATAATAACAAATAAGGTTATCTGCAAATCAGCATCATTTAATAAATATCGTATTTTTCAAAAAGAATCCATGCGACTAAAATTATTATATTAAAAAAATCGACAAGAAATTAGGACTATATGAATATATGTGTTACTATTACCTATGTAATTGCAAGGTGTTTCAAACAGCTTATTCGATCATTACTTTCTCACGCCTTCACCATGCGTTATGCAATCAACTCTGCTCAAATTCGTTGTTTGGGCATAAAGTCCATCGTAACTTCACCCGACTACATAACCACACACACTTCCTCCCCTTTCCCAGTGTTAACCTTTTCTGTCTTCTTGCTACCCAAGCACCTCAGGTCACTCAATAAACCTCAATGAAAAACATTCTAATGCCTCCATTACATGGTGGCATTGTTAACAACTAGCCTACCTGCCGTATTTGCGCAATAGCTCTACCCCTTCCGCTAGCACCTTTTTGTCTATACCATGCCCATAAGTTTTGGCTAAGATAAACTTGAACTTTTACTTACTAATACTCTTGATTAGTAAGTAGTACGATAAACCTGATTGCTCTTTCTTAATAACTAGAATGAAGTTTATTATTTATTCATGCCTCCATTAATTCTTAGATGTAGTTTTAGTAGGTTAAAATTGTGGCTGTTGATGTTTTCTACCTATCGTGAAAAAAACTTGCTGTTAGTATGCGATTGTAGCTTATTCGCTCTGACTCCCAAAAGATCAAGACTTAAAACAAAATACATTAAATAAGAATTAAAAAGTATCCATCAACTGTATGTGAAATATTTTTGGAGAAAATTTACTTTTTGAATACAATTACTAAAGGTTTAAAGAAAAAAATGAGCTGTATTATTCATACAAGATAGTTTCATTTAGGTTTCCTTATACGGTTTTTCATTCTTTTTGGTTAAAAAAAAAACGGTTTTACCTTCTTTGTTTTGAGAATTAAGTCATAAAGTTTTAAAAACTCAACTCAAACATTAACAACTTTCCCTTGCACAAGGATGAAACGCTAAAATGTAAGAATGAGGATTATATATGACAATGCGATATACCCAGTAGATATATTTGGCATATGGGAGAATGGAATGGAGTTTATACTAAAGAACTTTACAAAGTTTCATATGAAGTACACAAAGTGTGCAAAAAGTTAAAAGTGGATTTCATTTTTAATTTGCAACAATAAAAATATAAATTTAAATGCATAGCTGAATACTTTGATAAGAATAAGCGAAATATACTGAACACTGCCAAGAAAATTCAACTATGAAAGGAAAGCCATAATAATGAAATAAAAATATTTGAAATTAAATTTTCCCTCTAAGAGTTTTTCTGCAATCGCGATATTTTAAAAATTCAACTTGCAACTTGCAGTTGTACATGGCGTATGAGTGTTAAAATTAGTTTGAAGCTATTGTCGGTTCTACTTACAACGAACATATAACATGTGTGTATATATGGTTATATATATATGATATTACGTTACTCACCAGTTTTTTAAGGTTTATACTATAGTGTATTGCACCATACATGAATGAAGTTTAAATTAAATAGAAAGTTACAAGTTCAGCTCGAAGTGTTCATGTTTCTAATAAACTGTCATTTTTAACACAAAATGACTTTAAACATATATCTATAATATTTTAAAACGTATATTTGCAGAAAATTATTTCCCCCATCAACAGTAAAAATTTGATATATTTGTAGATTTCCTTTACGATATTACTACTCATATTTTCAGAAAAAAATATTGTAAGCAGAGCCATTTTAAAGGCAGAAAATGTTCTGATGGTCTTTAGATAAGAAGCAGATTTCTACTTATCTACTTATATTTTTTTTTTTATACCATTATTGTAGCGTTCAAAAATATATAAATCCAAATAGTGTTGAATCAAATAACCTTCAGTTCAGAATTATAGCAAAAATATAGATATAGCATTGCAGAAATCCTAACCCGAAATTGAAGCCAAAATAATATTTGATTATGTCATATTTAGTTTAGAGTTTAACCACATGAATTTGAAAACTGATTAGATAGAATTTAGCATAATATTGCATATAATTTTTATATTCCTTAGTATTTAAATAACAAACTAATCCGACATTAATCTATTGCCTGTATTTAAATATTTTTTCGAAAATCCACCACTGCTTTCCCTTTCAACAAATTCCGCAGAATTAAGTTTTCTTCCTAAAAGACAAACAAACACATTTTGCTTTCACGATATCTTTTGATATTTTCGATAAAAATAAATAATCGGAATGTGCTGTGAGAGTATTTGCAAAGCATTTGCACTATGAATATCGATATTTTATATTAGATGTCGAACTTACATTGGCAAAGGACTCAAAAGGCAAAACAAGTGGCAAAGGCAAGTGAAATAGCAAAAATGAAGACATTTCTTAACAGCAATGGAACTGATTTCAGTGGAAGAAAATTTTCTGGGAAAAACATCTTATTACAAATTATTGAAACTCTGAACAAAGATTTAATATGCTAAGAAGTTTAAATTAACTTGAGTCAATAAATTTTAATTCAAAATTGTAAATCAAATTGCTAGAACTTATTCTAAGGAAGTTGTGCCACATTTTTTAATAAAAACTATTACTAATATGAAAGCTATAGCATGTGCTATCAAAATAACGTGGCCTTAATTTAACGGTTCTATAATTTTACAATAACTAAACTATCAAATATTAACAGACGCTTCTTTCTACAGTGAGGGAGTTGGAACTGGTGTATATGCGCACTAGGTAAAAAATACTTGAAAACAATGGGAAGAATGTAAGCATCTTTCAAGCAAAAATATACGCGACAGATAAATGCGACAGTTTCAACCTTGAACGTAACTACCGTAACCGTAGAACTGCAATACTGACTGACAAATACACACTCATATTCTACCAGGTGACATCCAAACTGGTATGGGAGTGCATTACCAAACTGAGCATTCTTGGCTGGAACAATCAGGTGCACGTAATATGGATTTTGGGTTATGCAATGACCGAAGTAATGAAGTGGCAGACAAACTCGCAAGAAGAGAGGTGACTTCAATAATGATACGTACAGAACATTTCTGCGGTCTAGGCAATGAAACTCTATCTATTTTTATGAACGGCGCAGAGGAAAAAGAATGAAAACTCGAGTGGAAAAGGCTACCAAAACTATCACAATCGGAAATACTCTTAGGGACTTAGAACCTAAAATGCCTTGAGGTTTACATAGAACAAACAACTTAAGAATTATTACGAGATTAATAGCCGGTCACCGTATATTGAATATTCACCTAAAAAATTTAGAAATCTAATCCTACTCAGACTGCAGATACTATAGAGAAGAGAGAAAAATTGCATACCATGTGCTGGTGGAGTGTCCGACAATGACATACCAGCGGAAGAAACATCTTGAAGAGTACTTTATGAAACATTTCTAGATTTTTGACTAGAAAAGTTAGTCTCTATACTGTCTTTCATTAAAGAAATCGAACCTAAGAAACACTCAAGTCCGACTAAGAGGGACAATAGATCTTTTAGGTCTCAGTTTACTATCCTTTTTCATAATAATATTAATACTATCAAATAATTATATCAAAGATAGGAAATTTTCTCAAAAACCAAGTTTCGAAAAAGGATTCAAATAATCAAACTTTATATAAATGTTTCTATAGATAGACTGTGAATGTAAACATAATACTTTATTAAAGAGATAGAAGTATTCACAAAATTAATTAGTAATTAATTGAAGAGTCATGCTAAAAGCAAAACGTGTGGTCTTCGGCATATAATATCAAACCATCATTTGTCTCTATTCAAATATTAGAGAAATGATATATTTCGAACTGATATAAAAAATTCACGATTAAAGCTCGGTTGTTCCACGATAATGAAAATTGGAGAAATGACTTAACAAATATAGACGATAATCTTCCTCGTTTCTATTAATACCCGTACCCGTACCAATACAAAATTGAAATGATAAAAAATAATTAAAGAAATAATTTACAGTAGGCGTGGATATATATTTGAATTTACTTGATTTGATATTTCACAAAAAATTATAATATTATAGGATAAGTTTTATTTTCATCTCCCGTAAAATATTTTGTGTTATTTTACATATCTCACAAAATTTTTTGGCATTCATTAACAAAATTTCAAAAGTTAAAGCTCTAATAATGCCGTTTTCAAAATTTTCAGTTTTTCTTTCTGAAAAAGTTTTTAAGAAGCAGCCTGCACCAGAAGTCTTGACAGGTGGTGCATTAAGTAAGCCTCAGCAAAGTAAGAACGTTGAACTCACTCCAGCCATTCCAACTTCTGCTGAAGTTCCAACACAATCAACACAATATGTTTCCATATTCGACAAATGTAGAAATACAATATATTTCGAGTCCGTTCCACGTGGTTTTGGTGGTAGCCCAGAACCAACCATGGGAAATGGTCAAACTGCCTGGACCTTTCGCAATATGCAGTATTACGCAAAAGGAAGTGGTTCTTCCTCTGGTGATTGATGTCGTGACTTGGTATACTATGGATCTCTATGAGGACTTCACCATATAATCATGTACTAAACAACAGGCATTGGCGTTGCGCAATGTTTGGAGAAATTCTCTTGTGCTTATGGAGAAAACAGATGACAAGGTTTGATAATGCACCACCCGATGATATAAACAAAGTCAACATTTTCTAAAATAGAATCATTCGTTTTGCTGGGGAAAGACTTTCTGGTGTCGTGACTTCTGAAGTGGTGTTTAATGTAGGAAATATATATTTACTATATTAACATATATAAAAGAATAAAAAAAACTTTATTTCCCCAAAGAATTCATAATTTACTTTCGAAAACTTATAGGTCAAATAAATATGTGCTCGCATTTATAATTATTTTTATATGTAATTATCTATTCGTAATACGTAATTTTAAATAAGGAAATATTTATTTTTTCCTACATCAGTTTTGTTGCTATATGTGTTCAAGTCTTTCCGGATTTTCAAAATATAACAGAATTAGGTAAAACCAATGTTAATTATGAGATGTATTTGCAGCCTTATTGTTTCCGGGTAGTTTTAGAGGGAGTCACGAGGGAGTCACAAATAACTTATAGATTAATCATGTAGACTGTAAAGTCGGCAGGACCCTATGACCTAGGTTTGATACAAAAAAAATAGTTCTTATGGGTTTATGAAACTACAGTTCTGGTGCTTGTTGGCGTATTCCAACAACCGGTCTGTTGTGAAACTGCCATGATGACGAGAAAATAGAATATGTTAATTATTTTCTATGTTTCAGCCTGGGATGACTCGAATGTCAAGCAGACCATTTCTTTGCTGACTTGACAGAGAGTGAAAAATAAGATTTTTTTTACTTTACCTAGTAAATCAAATAGGTTAAAACAAAGATCCCGTGAAACAATATTTGAAACAGCAGTAAGTATAACTTGTCTTCTTCTGTCAATTTTAAAGGCATCACAATCGACAATAGCTGTCTGCAAGTATCAGTGCTGCTGTTATAAACTTTAACTATGGTAATCTAAAACTACCGATTTCTTATCTACACTTCGTTGCTTGTGACTAGAGTATCACAAGCAACGAAGTTGGTGTTATGTTTTTTGAGTATTAAATATATAATTAATTTTATTTTATATTACGTTTGATAGGATGAATACTGCTGCAGACTATCGAAAGCTGTTTGATTTAATGTATCATATATAGCTCCTGAGCTTAAGGAACTACACATTTATTGCAAATATAGTAGAGTTTAATATGGAATTTATTGGATTCACAGTTGAATTGTTGTGATATTGTTCGTTTTAAAAACTTTTGTGAAAATTTATCTACACGAAAGTTCAAAATGCATTACAAAAATGCATAGATACTCTCACACAAAGAAGTTCAATTACATTTAGCAAGAAAAACTTAGTGTGTGAAAACACAAAAAAAATCAACAAAAAACTAAAAGGAAACTAAAAGGAAAATTAAATGAAAACATAAAAAAATAGATATACATATATTAGTTCTCAATTGAAAAGAGATAAATTTGCGGAGTTCGCGTTGATTGAGTTCCTAGTTTTGCAGCTGCAGCTGCAGCTTTAGCTTCCTTTCAAAAAAGCCTTATACTAGTTTGGTCCTTTTCTGGTTGTTTTTAGTTTCATTGTTGTTTTTGGGAAATATGTGCAGTGAGATGTGAATGTGAAAAACGAACTTCCAAATGGTATTTTCACTTTTTAGAAAAGTTTAGATACTCGTTTCTGTAAAATTTCGCATATCAAAACTTCTGGTTTTCACGCTGGGTTCTATTTTATTTTACATATTTTTTCCTTTCAATACGTGCAATTTTTATGTATTTTTTATATTGGAAATTTTTCATTTTTATTCTAAATATATATATATATATTCTTATATAGAAATTTATAAATAAAAGTTAACCCTAACTGGAAATAAGTGGTTTTATACCAGATATGGATACGTGATTCTAGGAGAGATACATCTAAACTAAGAATTTATTTTTATAGACAAATTTCTTTAAAGTAGAAATGCAGTTATAAAGTATCTTAATATAAAAATTTAGTAGTTTGTGTTTAAATATTTTTATTGTGAAGAAATTAACATAAGAACTCTTATGAGACGAATTTGTATAAGTTATATTAAATTTCAATTTTTCTTATCGTTTCTATTGATTTTTATTAATATTTCACACTTGATATACTCGTAAACTCAAATGCAGTCATCGTCATATATAATCGTATATAAAACTTTGAACTTTTATACACGATACTGATTTTTATAAAAAATAAACAATATAAAAATTATTTCAAATTTTTTTCTTCATACGTAAAGAGAATAGCAGATTAGGTCAGGTTATCTTGAGTAGCCTAAACCTTAGCGTTATTAGATAGACTTAAATCACCATGTAAATTTTTTAAAAAAGACAGTTAAATATGAACTGGGGTTCGATATATTGAGTTTGTGGTTTCGACCTTAGAATACAAGGTAACATCAATGAAGGGTTCCTAAACAGAATTCATTTTTTTCTTACAATAAAGTTTTTAATAGACCTGTCTCTAAAAAGTCAAGGAGAAAAATATATTTTATTAAACAAACTAATAATCGTTTAAATTGGAGGTATTGAGATCAACAGTCATCTGGTTTAACTTAGAATTAGACATAAGACTTTTTTTTAATATGGCAATACAAGATAATGACTTGAGTCTTCTCTCAAGTTTATAACGAAACATTTTTAATAATATATCTATCTATATATGTGCACAAAATTTTTAATATGCATTAATGTTGAAGTCTTCAATATTTATGATGTTTTGTTGACCTGTTCAGTTCGGATCGTCGAATGTTCATCAGTTGTTTAATTTTTAATTAATTATAGTCCTGAATTAAATATACATAATGAATTATATTATGATTGCAACTTAAACTTCAAGTAAAAATTTTAAAATTATATAAACTAAGCATCTATATAAAAAAGTATGACGAAAAAGTTCTTAAAATGTTTTTTTAAGACTTCAGAGAAGATGCGCACAAAATTGTGTGTAGGTATACAATAATGATTTTAATTATTATCTATCTAGACTGTCATTTATTTGATGTAAGACTTGACTTTTCTCCATGTCAATTTTGCCATCAGTAGGGTGAGCTCACTTTCAAAACGATTCCAAAACAGGTGGGTAGGGTGGTTTAATAACGAAAGTTATTAATTTTTCTTTCTCCTATAGATATGTCGCCATACCAATTTTCAGATACAACTCTCATAATGTACATTAGTAAGACTACAAAATATTGCTCTATAAGCATCGAACAAAAAAATTCGATGAAGAAACTTCAATTTTGAACCCTTTTATTTGTTATGCCCAAACAGCTAAAAAAAAACAAAATAATATGCTAAGTGGCGTATACCTTTCTCAACTTGGTCGTTAAATTCTCTTTGGTAGTAGTCTCAAACGAGCACATTCATTTTATACACATACTAAATTAACATGTGGTTTCACAAATATATACAGCTTACATATTCCATTGTACTTTCCTCAGATATGGTTTAGATTCTCTTGTACTTTTTCAACTGAAACTTTCATTATTATATATATTTACCAACCATTCATTATGCTATGTTATGTACAATATTCATGGAAAATTTCTTACAATTATTTCAATTATAATTATAAACGCGTTGATACTGTGAAAACAGCACGTGACGGAGAAGAAATGATTAAGGGCAAAATAATATATTTTTATATAAAATAATTTACTTAGTAGAAATTGAAAAGAAAGTTCACTAATTGCTTGAGATCTGCCAATGAAATTCTTCTCGTTACTGCTTAGACTCTACCTTTCCCTATGCGTTATCAATAGCTGCAACGGATCTAAGGAACACAAGTACAAATTTATTATCCTTCTTTACAAATTTATTTTCCTGCATTTGAAAAATTTGTTCCTTTCCCTAATAGTTTACAGACGGACTTAATATTGTTTATTATGTTTTTTTTTTAAATACTTTTTAATACTCATATTTTTGTTTTGCATTATCACAATTTTTTTCCTTTTAAGATTGCTGAGACTTTCTTTTGTTGGTCAACATGACAAGAACTTGGTTTATGGGTTCTCTGTGCAGAGGGAAAAATCTTTAGGGAAGATAAGTTTGAAACCAAATAATAATATAATGTAAGACAACTTAATAGTAAAGTTCATAAACAAAATGTTAAGAAATAATAGTTATTTTTTTTTTCTATATACATTGTGACCGAAAAGTTTCCGGAAATTTTAAATAAAACGCAAAATTCTTAATCTTCATCAATATTTATTTTATCTCCTTCAAAATATGCTCCATTAGAAGCGATACACAAATGCCAACGTTTCTTCCAATCATCAAAACATTTTTTATAGGCGCTTTCCGGTATGGCTTTGAGTTCCCTCTGCGAATTCTGTTTTACGTCTTCTATGGATTCAAAACGCGTTCCTCTGAGTGGTAATTTGAGTTTGGGAAACAGGAAAAAGTCACACGGTGCAAGATCAGGTGAATACGGTGGCTGTTCGATGGTATTTATTGAATGTTTGGCCTTAAAATCGTTGATAATGTTGAACAAATTGAGGTGAATCGGAACAAGCCGAGCGTTGACACGTCGCATACACAAATTGTCCACCAAAATCAAACGAGCCATCTCACGACCGATGCCTAGCTCTCGTGCTATCTCTCTAACACTCACATGAGGATTTTTGAACACGATTTCCTTTGCCTTTTCAATGTTTTCGTCGGTGGTAGAGGTCGAAGGTCGTCCAGAACGCGGCATGTCTTCGACGGTCGTACGACAGTCCTGAAAGGCTTTGTACCACTCATAAACTTGAGTTTTCGATAAAACTGATTCCCCATAAGCCTTTTGTAGCATTCGCAACGATTCTGCACACGAAATTTCGTTCGAAAAACAAAATTTGATGCAAACTCTTTGTTCAATATTTTTTTCCATTGTTTTTTTCGCAACGCACTACTGAGGTGAACTGGTTTCAACAGCTGCCGTAAACGAACTGTCTGACAGATCGCGCCATTTTTGGCATAGTAATTAAGGACAGTGCTGCCAAACTACATAAACTTAAAATATCGAAAAATATACAGCGCGCGAATTTTAAATGAGAATTTCCGAAAGCTTTTCGGTCACAATGTATAAACAAGGAGTTTATAAAAACAAAGTTACCAGTTGAGAAAATTTATTGGAGCTAAAAAAAAATATTCCATGGTTTTAAAGAGTTTTTACGGTTTTTTCCAGATTTTTTAAAATTTAAAATGTCCAAGTTTTTCTTCTAATGCCCAAGAAATGCTGATGTTACATATGCATATATACATATATATAATATACTTTTCTAGAAGAAAACATTTTCTTTAAAAACTTCATATAGAATTACACAAAGGAATTACTTATAAACATGTTGTGTAAAAAATAAATTGTATTCCAACGAACAAAACTCATCTCATTACAGGGAAAACAATATCAGGAAAAAGTGTATTACACATACTAGGTGGATTGATAATTACCTGACTTCACAACAGGTGGCAACGTCAGAATAAAATCAATTATATTTTTTATATTTGGCAAGTTTTAAACGACAGCTGCAAAAGTTTCGACTGTATCCGAAGTTGGGTTGGCTTTTTGCAAATAATTGAAAGAGTGCACCTTGGTGATTTTTTCAAAAAGGGAATATCGTTCATAATAATATTTCTACATTTGAAAGGAATAAAGAACTCTGTAGCCAAATTAGAAATGGAGTTAGTTTATGACAACGTTCCACCATCGTTAACAGTAATAAAACATTGGAAAGCTGGATGTAAACGTGATCGTAAGAGTGCTTTTGAAGAGAACGTCCGGGTCGTTCAAAAGAAATCACAATTGAAAAAAATATTGACAACTAAAAAAATCTACGATATTGTGTTAGATCATCCAAAAATTAATTTGCGTGAGATAGCAGAGGTGACAAATATATCATATAAACGTGAATCAGATATTTTACATGAACGGTTGGGTATAAAAAAGCTTTGGGCAAATGGATTGTTCCAATTGAAAACGATAAGTCATACCTGACTATGACCGAATAGAGTCGAATAGTGACAATTGATGAAACATAGTTCCATTATTTCACACCTGAGGGAAAACAACAGCCCAGGGAATGGGTAGAGCTCCGAAACGACCACGAACTCAACAACTGCCTGTAAAATTTTTAACTTCCGTATTTTAGAATACAAGAGGAATAATTTTCATAGACTATATGGAAAAAGGAGGAAAAATAATAACATCAGACTACTATTGCATATTATTGGATTGATTGATGGAGAAAATCAAGAAGAAACGATGATATTTGTCAAAGAAAAAAATATTGTTTTCGCAGGATAACGCATTCACATGTCACACGTTAATGAATACCATAGAAAAATTAAACGAATTATGGTACGAATTGCTTTCTCACCCAATATAGTGGGTGAGTTTTGGCTGTAATCTCTAGTGACTATTACCTGTTTCCAAACTCGAAAAGATGGTTCTACGAAAAGAGATTTGCATTAAATGATAAAATGGAATAGGAAACTAAAGTATGTTTAGGAGGACTTCATAAATCGTTTTATTTAAATGGTATCCAAATAATGACACATCGTTGGACTCGGTAATCTTAATGGGGACTATATTAAGACATAATATATAATTTTATATAAAAAATGTTTTTTTATTACTTTTTTATTACTTTTTTTTATTACTATTAAAATTTTTGTTGTTGTAGTTCACCACTGTTTAAAAAAACCTCTTTATAAATAAAAAATTAAATAAAAGACAAATATACAAAACTGTGCTTAAATATATAAAAACACCTTCAATAACTCACGAATACGATAAATTTATGATTTATCCTGCATATCCTTGCGTACATATTTCTGCCATTTTATTGTTATTGTATTGTATTATTATTTATATGTCGTTTACATAAAATTGTTGCCATATTACAAAAATATTATAATAGTACCCTGAAGATGACAATACATTATAGTCGAAATATTGATATAATTTTTAAAAATAATTTAAAAAGTAATTTAATATAGTTATACGATTTTAATTGTTAAGTGACTTTATTCACATAAGTTAGTTCAAAATAAATATATTTGTTTAAAAAAATCTATCTAATATGTGTATTTTAGTACTTATTCAAGGACCTCTATTCGTATTGCTCTTTTATGTGTGAAATTAAAAAATATGTAAGATTGAAAATAATATCAATTTTGCATATATTAAATAAATAGAAAAAATGTTTTATTTTTTTAATAATATTGTGTATGCTGGTATATATACATATTCACATAATAGACTTTAACTTATCTTTGTTATTGGTCTGTTTTTTTGTTGTTATTTTGAAATTTATATTTTAGTTTTTCATACTCTTTTTTCAATTATTGTTGTAAATAATAGAGATAGTTGAATGATGAAAGTATCCACATTCGTAGTTGCTGGTTTCTTGAGTTTATTATATAATTAAAACAAAATTGAAATATCATATTTCTTAAATAAACTGTGAAATAATAAAATTTTAAATTTATTTGTTTGTCGAAACTTTTGTTACCATTTTAATTATGCTACACGTCAATTACTCTAATTAGTATGAAATAGATACTATGAAATAACTAAATTACTAAAAATCCACAATATGAAAAGAAGAAGCAAATAAAATCCTTTGTACTCGTACTTGTTGGTTTTATAGTAGACTCAAGATTTTACTAAAATATTTGTTAGAATAAATATACCATCATATAAAGTAATTGTTTATATGAGTTAAATGAAAGTTTGAAGTTTAAATATTATTTAAAAATATTTGATATTAAAGTATTTAATTAACTTTTCGATTAAAGTGGGAAGAGGAAGAACGGGTTGATGTATGTGAATTCTAAATTAATTGCACTCTATTTGAAATTACTGCAATCGCTTTATTAACGTCTCAATTACTTTGGAAAAGTTTCCCGAAGTCGTTAACTTTACTCAAAAAAAAAAAAAAAGGCAATTTCATTTAATTTCCACCACATTCAATAAACTTTAAGTGGCTCAGTGTGGCACTTAACCTACACTTTAACTCATTTAATTTGCCGAGCACTGATTCGCACTGGTGGCTATTCTAACCTACAGTTCAGTTCTCGCCATTCTACAATTCTACAATTCTTCAATTCTTCACTTCTTCACTTCTGTATTTATTTTCCACTCAACTCAACAACTCGACGTAAATTCAAGCAAAACAAAACAGTGCAGGATACACTGCGCTGCATTGTGGAATATGTTTCAGTGTTTCGGAAAAATGGGCTCTCATACTTACCGGACTCATTTAGCTTCGATGTTTTCTGCATGTGCCGGCAGAACATCTCATATTCGCCAGGTGGAGCTTCCGTTGCTGACTTGACGCCATTCATGTGTTTTGTGAAGGCGCCAACAATGGCGGCCATACGTTCGAAGGCAACAATATTGATGTGACCGTTTGGCAATCTATAAATGGTAAAAACAGTAGAAAAGTGAGTGAAGTAGGAAAATAAATAACAAAAATACAAAAACACAAAAACACAACAAAGAAAAAAAACGAAAAAAAAAACAAAAATAAGCGAAAACGTGAAAAAGTGAAACAAAATGAAGTCACTTTAGCTGTTGATAACAGAGGATATAAATTGCCTACGTATGCTGGCCGGGTGAAAAAATTAGAAAAATTAGAAAAAAAGTAGTAAGTAGTAAGTAGAAAGTAGAAAGTCAGTTTATTGGCATTTATGTGTTGGAATTTTAATTTCTTTTCGTGAACGTAAATACACGAAGCCAAAAAAAGTTTGGGCTTTACACAAAGTTAAGTGAATTCTTACAAGTTTGTTTTTCGACAGGAATTCATGCGGCACACAAAGCAGACGAAGGACGAATTTGTATGGATAAGTTCCTTGACCTTGCCTTGAGTAAATTTAAATGAAATAAATTTTTGTAGTTTGCCAACTTTTGAGTTCTAATTGAAATTAAACTGGATTTGTTAGTACATGAAAAGTTTTATGGTCAATTTTTAATTTATCGTCAAAGAAACTAAGAAATTTATTTGAAAAAAATTTGCATGAAATGAAAAAGCTTTGATTACTGCATTTGTACAGTGTAAAAACTTCACCTTGCATTCAGATTTATGTCAAGGGTTTTGAATATTAATTAATTATAATTACAACATATTTTAAAATTATCAGCAAAAGCCTTAGTTAAAAAAGCAGCTACACAACTTTAACTCACCTTTAGCTTTATAACGATATATTCATAAGATGTATGTATATATAGTCTAACCCTCTAAGTGGAGCATAGAGCATAGAGTTTGCGTTTCATATTTGTATCACTGTTAGTTAAACTGTGATAGCAATCACTGTTAGATAAACTGTCATCGCATTTATACCTTCATAAAGTGTGGTAGAAATCACTATGACAAACATTGATTGGAATCACTGTATAATAAACCTTTAATGGTTTGCTGATCTGTGGTCGCAAGCTCAGTTATCTAAACTTTAACCGCAAACACTGTTATCTAAAAAATGATTGCAATCATTGTTATCTAAAAAGTGATTGTACTCACAGTTATTTGAATTGTGATCGTAATCACTATTAGTTAAATAATGTTCGTAACCAATGTTAGCTTAACAATGTTCACATTAAACATTTGCTGAACTCTTATTGCATTTGCTGCTTTATAAAGTGTGATCGTAGTCATTGTGATTGCAATTACTATTTGCTGACTTATGATAGTATACACTATTTACTAAAGTATAGTCGCTCAGTCACTGTTTTCTAAACTATTATTACAATTACTGTTTACTGAGCTGTGGTCGCAATCACTGGTTGTTGAACAGTGATCTCAATCAGTGTTCGCAAACCTATGATCGCATTCGCTGTTTTATAAAATGTAATATTAATCACTTTTTAACAAATAGTGATTGCCGTCACTATTTCTTAAGCTGTAAATGTGATCAGTATTTGCTGAACTCTGGACGTAATTACTATTATTCAAAAAATAATCTCAGCCACTGCTTTCTGAATTTTGTTCACAATTAAAGTCATCTAAACAATAGTCACATTTACTCTCATCTAAATAGTGATCGCAATCACTGTTAGCTAAATAATGATCATGTGATTCAAATAAATTTTTGCTAATTCGTGATCGCATTCATTGTTTACTTACGTGTAGTCACAATGACTGTTAGCTAAACTGTGATATCAATTACTGTTTACTGAACAATGTTCGCAATTGCACTTTACTAAACTGTTAACGCAATCACTATTTAATCTCAACAATGGTTCGATCACTATTTAACAACAAATATGTTAAAAATGATTGACTAAAATTTGTAAGTTGTTCTGAAAAAATGAACGTTTGTGATTTTATTCTAAACATTAAGTTCAATGTCTGAACTCATTCATTTTAAATGCAGAAAATAGCATTGGGAAACTAACCTATATTGGAGAAATATTCCACATAGCATATAGAATAAATGTAACCATCCACGATTGTTTTAATTAGAAATCTTAGGAACAGCCAAGTCGAATGGGTTTGAGACAGCATTATTACAATAGTAATAATAATGGTAATTTAATGTGATATTCAACTGATTTTACCTTAAAATCTTCCTTCAACTAAATTTACCTTAAAGTTTCGTTTAAACATTTAGTGTAAAATTTTATTATTTACACTTTAGCTAATATACCATCGCATCAATCCAACAACTTTACTCAGTGCGATGAACCAAACTAGTATTTAGTAATCGCAAAATTTGAATTAAAAATTTAATTAACAAATTATTAACAAACCACTGCAGTGCTTAATAATTTGATAAATGTTTAGTGGCACTCATTGATTTATAAAACACATACTCATCTAAAGTGCGTATTGATTTAAATCATTATATTATCTATTATAATTGTAATTGTAAATTATGTGAAGCATTTGTTTTAATTAAAGTGTTTGTAACTAGCGAAGTGCACTCATGTTAATATAAAATGTTAATATAAACGTTTTCATAGTTATTATTTTATGTTTTTTTATTTGTTTTACAGAATATCAATTAACATATCAACATAAATTCAAAGTATGCAAATATGTAAAGCGGCACAACAGTGCGTATGAGTAACATTTTGTGAACATTGCAATTGTTTGCGGCCAGTCAAATGTAAACAAATGTAAATATTGAAACGACATTTATGAACATCATAAATTGTTTCAATATTTAAAAACCCAGGAAAAAATAGTATTAAATATGGAGATGTCAAAGTGTGCCATTGGTGTGTTCATTGAGTGCAAATGGCCATGGCAATTGAAGGCAATGTGTGGATTTTTAATACAAATCAATTACAAATAATTTCATTAAATATAGGTTTGATTTGTTTCTGCTCGTTTTTCGATATCACGCTTCACATTGAGTACTCTGTTATGAAATGCTCATTTTCGGACTTTTACGCCATGTAACTTCACCAAATAAGCAACATTTTGTGGTTCATTTGTTTGCCATTTCGATTTTATTCATATTTCAGTATTATTATTTGTTTAATGAAAAAAAGAGAAATGCATATTTACCCAAAACGACAAATTCCACAAAATATTGCATAAACTAATAAATAAATTGGACGCACGATAAAGACAACACATAAAGTTAATTTCGTATATTTTTGATGCATGAAAATATTTCATGAAATAATATTACACAACTCTGGAGTACAGCGGCCGTTCCAAATTGAGTTCATAGTAGCGAGGCTGCGGGTAGCGAAGGATGATATGCAGGATATGCAGGGCATTCAGGACAAGTAAAGAGCACTATTAATTTATTCATGTGTGATTTGAAATTTTCCATAGCCAATTAGTTTTTATGTTGAGCAATTTTATGAGTTTTACGAGTTTCGTCGTTATCGAAGTAGAGTGCATTTGATTGCGCACAACAGCCATCTAGTCGACGGCCAACATGCATTGGATTATGGTCATATTGATTGCATATAAGCTGTATTTATATGCAGTTTTATTGAATTATGGTAATGCCCATGACTGATTTGTTTTTATTACAGAGTTCATTTGTCTCATTGAAATATTATTCATGTAATTGCTTTAATTTATATTTAATTTATGTTACGATAGTCACAAAAACAAGTTCTCCTTTGGTACTTAACAACTGTAAGTGGAAAAATCGATATGGCTTAATTGCATTCAGTCAGATAAAAAGTATTTTTTTATATTGCCTCAATTTGATCTATACAATTTTTTTAATTTTTAAAATTTTTTTTTATGTATCTTTTTCCTTTTTGAAAATTGACTTTTAAAAATAATAATACAATGAATTTTTAAAATTTTTTTATATTATTGTAGGTAAGAACCTCATACGAAATTGTCAGCAAAAACCATAAAAAAGTTCTTTATACTTCAATTTGCATTTAAATTTCAATAAATCCTTCAGTAAGGCATACCAGTCAAGAAAGTTCATGTATTACTTGTGAGTTTATAGAAATAAATTTTTGGTTTTGGATATATATTCACAACCAATAAAAAAAATTAAAATATTAAGTTTACTTTTATGACAAAAAGATATTTCATTCAATATTTATTATGAAAATAATTTAATATTACATTTATTAGTTTCATTTAATTATTTGTGAGAATTCTTTTTAGGTAATTTTTTGGTTTTGATTGCAAAATAAATAAATTCTTTCTTTCAAAGTCTTACCATTTATACGTAAATGCACAGAAGTAACAATCGTAAGAATTAAATTTTCTCTAATAAATTGATTAGATTCGTTTTAATCCATTTAGGTAAAATATTTTGGTTTTAAATGTGGTTAAATATCCGAAAAAGTAGATAACTAATATTTGAATCAAATCGAATTGCAATTCAAGCACCTCAAATTCTAAGCTACTATGGTTATTCAGGATATATGATTATTTTAGTTTTACATTTAAGTTACGTTCAAACTGAAGACTATGAATAACACGAAAAGTATTGGAAAAAAGGAACTATAAGGAAATCAATAATTTGGTGACAAATAACGTTCTAGATATTATAATACTGATGGATATCCAAAAATGCAATAGAGTAGTAATCGACAGAGGCACATCCAGGTTGACAACGGTAAAATAATGCCTGTTGACTGCAACTGAATAATCTGTTATAGTATCAGCGCTATTAGAGAAGAAAGAAATTTATTATAGCCTTAGTTGAATGAAATCAGAGACATCATTGTATTGTTTTTATGTACATTGTGACCGAAAAGTTTCCGGAAATAAATAAATAAAACGCAAAATTCTTAATCTTCATCAATATTATTTTATCTCCTTCAAAATATGCTCCATTAGAAGCGATACACAAATGCCAACGTTTCTTCCAATCATCAAAACATTTTTTATAGGCGCTTTCCGGTATGGCTTTGAGTTCCCTCTGCGAATTCTGTTTTACGTCTTCTATGGATTCAAAACGCGTTCCTCTGAGTGGTAATTTGAGGTTGGGAAACAGGAAAAAGTCACACGGTGCAAGATCAGGTGAATACGGTGGCTGTTCGATGGTATTTATTGAATGTTTGGCCTTAAAATCGTTGATAATGTTGAACAAATTGAGGTGAATCGGAACAAGCCGGGCGTTGACACGTCGCATACACAAATTGTCCACCAAAATCAAACGAGCCATCTCACGACCGATGCCTAGCTCTCGTGCTATCTCTCTAACACTCACATGAGGATTTTTGAACACGATTTCCTTTGCCTTTTCAATGTTTTCGTCGGTGGTAGAGGTCGAAGGTCGTCCAGAACGCGGCATGTCTTCGACGGTCGTACGACAGTCCTGAAAGGCTTTGTACCACTCATAAACTTGAGTTTTCGATAAAACTGATTCCCCATAAGCCTTTTGTAGCATTCGCAACGATTCTGCACACGAAATTTCGTTCGAAAAACAAAATTTGATGCAAACTCTTTGTTCAATATTTTTTTCCATTGTTTTTTTCGCAACGCACTACTGAGGTGAACTGGTTTCAACAGCTGCCGTAAACGAACTGTCCGACAGATCGCGCTCATTTTTGGCATAGTAATTAAGGACAGTGCTGCCAAACTACATAAACTTAAAATATCGAAAAATATACAGCGCGCGAATTTTAAATGAGAATTTCCGAAAGCTTTTCGGTCACAATGTAAATAGCATCAGGGAATTTATTAATTATTTTACCATTGCAGGCAGTTAGAATTTCAAGAAGTAACAGAGTATCACTTTTATTATTATATTTTTGAAAGGATCTCTCAAATAACACGATTTAAGGGCAAACCTAAAATAACCTAGAGGAAAACGGTATATCACGAAACTGGCAAACCTTTCAACGAATAAAGACAAATCGCAAGAAATAGAAGCTGTTGAAAAAGTTTCGTTGAATCCTTAAGCTACCCAAAAGAGTATGGTATAATAATAATGACTTATTTTTATCAATTTTATCTGCCTTCGTATGCTTATTTTATTCGATTGTATTCTTAAAGCTACATTTCATTATCACAAAATTTAAATAATTTTTGACAGAATGCCAGATCCACAGTTAGACAGACATATACTACTTTAACAGATGCGGTTTGTTATCTTTCTGTACTCGTACTCTATATATTTGCAATAGCTTCAAAATACTAGAATGTGGAAGGCACTAGAAAGAAAAGGCAATAGAATTAAGTGAACATTTTCTATGCAAGGACGCAAATGGTTTCCTATACCCATCTACGTACAAATAACAGCTCAAAACAAATATTAATTAATAAATTTCCTTTTTCCTTACAAATTGTACCTTCAGTGATTGTAGGAGCTGAATACCATGTCATTATTTTACCCAAGATGTACCACCTTTTCAAAGTTTTAAGTACTTTATAAGAAATATATATTGTATATCATCAGTATTAATGTTAAATTTTATTAACACTACAAACTGTTTAAAAAATATTATTTGGTATTTACTGTCCAAGAATTTTTTAAATTAAGGAAGGACAATCGTTTTCATATCTTACGAGTATTATGTCCGCATAACTTATAATGAACCAAGAATTGAAAATATTTACCAACTAAATTAATGCCATTTATTTCAATTCATAAATAGTTTTGAGAAAGTTTAAAATTTGTTATTTAATTGTAATTATTTTTTCGTTTCTATATCCGCAAAACTCAAGAAGTTTTCAATTTGACTGAAACAAAAATGGAATGGAGTCATTTTCTCACTTGGCTGAGTTAATAAATTTAACAATTATTTCTTCTGTTATTTAATTGCTAAAGTTTCCGACGTTTTGTCAGCACATAAAAAACTCATAAATTTTAGTTTCTCAAGCGAAAAATTCTAAGAAGAGAACATTAAGTTTCATTTCAAAGATATTGAAAATTGTTTTTAATAATTTTGTTTTATTGTTATTCGCACATTTTTATGTTGTTACTTATAGTATTTAAGTCTTCAACTTAAACTTCAACTTCATTTTTCATTTTAATAAAACAATTAGCGCCCTACTGGGTTCAGTCCTCGTAGTGGCACTTTGCACCCTAGTCGGTCCTTGTACTCGTAATTTTAATTTATGCCTCAGTGCCTCGAATTTTTAATTTGCAACTATTTTCTCAAGAATTAAAATTATTTTATAATTTTGTAAATGCTGCGCTTTTGTGTTTCTGCTGTCAGTTAACAAGAAATACAATCAACTTGATTAATTAAAATTAAAAGTAATGAGAAAGTTGATCCAAAGTTCAGACGATTATAATTTATAATTTTAGTTCGATTTGCATTACAAATTAAAACTTTAAAAGGATTGTGCGAGTTTATTTGTTTATTAAAAATATTTGGCATGAAAAGTTTTGAAACACTTTTAATCAAATGAAGTCATCTTCTACAGAAAATCACTGGCAAATTGTAGTTATGATACTTTTCCAAGAAACTCTTCAAAGTGATCCCAAGCGTGCTTCTGCTTTAAAATATTTCATAAATTTAATTAATTTGATGCCAGTTTTCCAAGTTTCCCAGATGCAAAAACAGAAATTATTTCGTACAAAAAGAAATAACATTGCATTTTCGAACTCATTTCATATTATGTACCTTCTGCTCAAAAAGTACTCGGATTTTGTGAATAAAACACACAAATTTAAATTTCATTACAAATTTATTTTATCTCCTTCAAAATAATATGCTCCTTCTGAAGCGATACACATATGCTAACGCTTAACCCGATCTTCCATACACTTTTCGTAGGCCCGTATGGTTGTCAGGTATGGCTTTTAGTTCATTCAGCGAATTCTCTTTTACCGATTCAATCGACTCAAAACCCTTACCACGAAGGGGCAATTTGAGTTTCAGGAACAGCAAAAAGTCGCATGGCGCCAGATCTGGCGAATATGGTGCCTGAGCGATGACAGTGGAGCCATGTTTGGTCAAAAAATCGCGTACAACAAGAATTTTCCATTGTAAAAATCGCTAAATGTACTTGAGGTGGTCTCATATTAACAGCTGCTGTAAACAAACTAATAGACAGATGGCGCTCAAATTTGTACCATATGTCAAGCAAGGGTGTACCAACATAAAAAAAAAAACTTTTTGAAAAAGGTCTATTACTTAAGGAGTAGTTAACAAACAACAAAATCCGATACTTTTTGAGCAGAAGGTATATCAACAGTAGCTTATATTTTGCATAATTTTTTATTGATTTCTGGCACCTGAGTGAATCATTATTTCGCAATAAGTAGTAAACAAGACTAAGGGTTTAACGCTGGATAAATATTAAAGAAGACTTATTTGCGGTGAAATTTCACAAAATTTTAAATAATTTTAAGATTGATGATCAGATCATTCCAATTTCTTACTTGATATTATACATAGAGTAGTAGAAGTTAAGAATTTTTCAAAAATACTAAAGAAATGTTGATTTTTTCTTGTCGAGAGTGACTTTTCTTTATGACGAAAAGAAACTATTTAAAAGTTAGACGTATTCGTATAGCAAATAAAAGACAAGGATTTTATTTGATGATATAATAAAGAAATGTTTATAAAAATTTTGTATGAGGGCTGGATGTGGCTGTGGATTGATTGTTACGATACTATCTGAAATTTATTAATAAGATACAGCTTTTTTATATCTCAAATTTTATTTATCTACTTGTCATAGTTTTTGAGTTCTTAAAAAGATTGAAAAGTTTATCAAATTTAAAGAGTTCCGGTGAGCCGATTAAGCTTTAAAAACATTTTGAAATGGTATAATCTCAAAATTGCACATGATATAATCTACCTCGAAGAGAAAAAAACCATCAATAGCAACTACTACACGGCATTACTGGATCGTTTGAAAGCAGAAATTGTGAAAAAACGAACCCATATGGCGAAGAAAAAAATTTTGTTTCACCAAGACAATGCACCATGCCATAAGTTAATAAAAATGATGGCAAAACTGCAAGAATTACACTTCGAATTGCTTCCTCATCCACCGTATAGTCCAGATCTAGCCCCCAGCGATTTCTGGCTCTTCGCTGAAGCTATGCAACTGAAGCCTATTTTGAGGTAAGAGTCTAATCATTCTACAAGCACGGCATCGAGAAGTAAGAGAAGCGTTGAAATGATTGTATTGCCCTTGAAGGAGATGGTATAAGTCACACGTCTTATTGACTGATGTGTTACATCGGTCATCTTCTCATGGCAATATCTTTGCAAAATTGTGTCAATACAAATAAAAAATAAAAGGAAGAACGGAAGGACTATGGATATTCGAAAATTTTTCAAAAGTCTTACCTAATTTTATCTTCTTTATTTTGCAAATATAAACTTCACGTACCAACTTTAATTTCAAAGAAAACTAAACTGTTTATTGATTTAATCATTTACAATAGCTTCCAGTTAAACGGCGGCAGACTCGGTACTTAACATAGAATAATGTCATTAAGATGTGAAATGAAAGCTAATCCGCTATTTGCTCAGATACTCGCTCAGATACCCTCGTTGCGAAACACTTGACGCACTTAACACTCTCAATCGGTCGGTATTATCTCAAAACATCAATATTTTATTAGCAATTAACTGCACGTAACAACAAACAACAACAACAAACAACAAGCAACAACAATAAGCAACAACGGCATTGAAACATTAAGACTGAAGGCAAGGACTTCGGCTAATGTGAAACTTTTAATTTTAGCTGAAAGTACGCAAAAGTCGCCTGGTTGAAGTGTTTACAATAATTAGCATAAAATGAGTTTGAAGTGCACTTGTGCGTCCAACATGTGTCAGTTAGCTTGTGTGTGTGTGTGTGTGTGTGGGGTAAGTTTCAATCGTTTCACTTTAATTAAAATAACTGCGCACTGTTCCTTCAACACGTACTTACTGCCACGCAAACAAAATGCAAGCAGCACACATACACACACACACACATACTCACACAAACTCAGCCGACTCCACCAAAAGCCGACTTACATGTGAGTTAGGTTAGAAGCCGTGGTGAAACAATGAACGCGCATACGTATGTCACGTACTGCATTTGCAACAACACCAACCATACCAACAACACATGAACAGAGCAGCGACGTCCTTCTGCTCGGTAGGCTAATTAAATGTGAACAAGTCCCACGCTAAGAAATGTTATTACACTTTTTGTTGTTGGCATTTTTTTGTTCGTTGCATGTAGCAATAGCAAGCATATCCTGCTTGTAGCTCCTGTTACGCTGAAGGGATGCTGGCACGACGCAAATCGCGATGCTGAAGCTGGAGGCGAAGCTGGAGCTGGAGCAAAATGTTGCACAATAAAAAATTGTTTTATTTTAAATTCACTCATTATGCATGCGAAGGATTTAATGGGGTGTCTACTTTACGCGGCTATTGACTCAGCTAGAAAAAATTAATTGCTTTCTGGTAACTTAAGGACTCGTTCTTTTTTTTTCGTTTTTTTTTTTTTTTTGTTGCAATGAAAATTGAATGAGCACATATAATTATAATAATTTATGAAATTAATAAACTTGCACCAGCTGAGGCAAAAATTTATGCAACAAAAAAAAACAAAAAAACATTAGTTAAATATTTATTTTTTTATAGGCTCTGGCAGTCAAAAAAAAATCACAAAAAAAAGAAAAATAATTTTTTTTAATTGCTCATTACAATAATAACAAATGCAGTTGAGTGAAATAACTCAGGACTCAAAATTAAATATTCCTGTGAAAAATAATTGTGTTTAAAAAAAAATTTTCTAACTGCAAACGTTAAGATTTTTTTACAATCATGGGCTAAAAGTCTGCTGCAGTCTAGAGTAAAATTAGAGTAAAATATTGAAATTCACATTATACAGTTACAGTTTAGAGTTAAATATTAAATTAATAATTATGAGAAAATAAAAGTTACGTCTATTAAAATTAATTTGTCGAATAACCTAGAGAGAAGAAAAATTCTTTACTCAACATCCGTCTTTCTTTTTAACTTCTCTTTTACTCTCTTACCCCACTTATGCTTATCTACTTTCTTGTAATTAATTTTTATGAATTCTCAGCATCAGTTACTGAAGTATAAGATAAATTATTTAACATTTTCTGCATTTAAGTGCAATAAAAATATTTTTTTTGTTGCATTTAATCAGGGTTTGAATTGCTTGCTGAAAATTAGCAAAAGCAACCATATTTTGACTAATGCATAAATATTAACCAGTCGATTTTTGTCAAACGACTAATTGCTAACGCATTGCATATGAAAATGAAATAAAAATATGCATTAGCAACAGCAAAAAACGAAAACTGGTTTCATTTTGATTGCTTGCTAATAGTCAATTTTACATTTTTGACTATTATGCATTTGGAATATATGCAACTTGCTTGCTTATGCGTTAGTTGCTTGTGTTTTGCTATTAGCAAATGTGTATGGATTTCTTTTTTTGTTTTTGTTTTAAGGGAATGTGCACGCATTATTTCTTTGTCAATTATGATGTGTGCGTACAATTTGTATGCAATTAATATAATTTTATTTGTAATTAGATTATGCCTAAACTTATGTTTATTTTAATTATTAAATTTCTGATATATATGATATATATATATATATATAGATAGATATATATATATATATTAATTAACATTTCAATATTTTAAAATAATTAGTGATAGCGATTTAGCAGTTTGTAAAATTTGCAAACATTCGTTGAAGAGGGACAGAATATTTAATTTAAGAACGCATTTAAAAAATATGCACCAGTTAAATATAAATGAAAATGAAGATTCCAGCTCAAGTACTAGTGCAATAGTTGTGAAAAAATCATTCCGAAAACAATCAAACAAAAGCTTAAACGCATGTTTGTATTTGGACCCACGCTTTAGCCATACATTGACTGTAGAGCAAAAAAACGAAGCTGTTCTGTTTTTAAAACGACTATATAATAGACTGACAGCACTGAACTCAGGTTTCCTAATTGATAAGAAGAATTCAGCCACAAATTGCACACAAATGGAAGATACTCTCGAATATGAGGATAGGTACCTTAATGATTATCTTTCTAACCACTTCGAAGCTCAAAGTAATAACAACATGGACGTCTACACCAAAATTGAAATTTTGAAGTTACCTTTTCAACGTGTTGATATAAATGTATTGGACTTTTGGAAGGAAAGACAGTTTGCTGATCCAGAATTACATGCGCTTGCGAATATATGTTTTGCAATTCCACCAACTCAGGTAAAATATTCGTTTAGCATAATATGAATAATCAAATTAATGTCATTTACATTTAAGGTTACCATCGAGCGTGCTTTTTCGTCACTAAAATTGATATTATCTGATCAACGGAATCGTCTTAATCATGAAACTTTAGAAAACATTCTCATGGTTAAACTAAATCCTCAATTTTTGGACCATGCTATTGATGATATGCCGTTGTTTCAACCTCCTGAATGGGACTTAAATTTAGAAGAATAATAACATCAAATTAAAATTTTTAATCATAATTGATAACAAAGTTTTTATGTTTTTTACCGGGCGTAGGTCGTTTATTAAACACATTAATTTATAAAAACGTTTTTTAAATAAAATAAAAAATTTCACTTTTTAAACTGTTTTAAATATTAAGTTATATTTTAATTTTAATACAAAATTATTTATATATATTATATATATATATATATTTATTTATATATGAATTAATAGTTAATAATTAATATATATATATATATATCTATCTATATATATATATATATATCATATATATCATAAATTTAATAATTAAAATAAACATAAGTTTAGGCATAATCTAATTACAAATAAAATTATATTAATTGCATACAAATTGTACGCACACATCATAATTGACAAAGAAATAATGCGTACACATTCCCTTAAAACAAAAACAAAAAAAGAAATCCATACACATTTGCTAATAGCAAAACACAAGCAACTAACGCATAAGCAAGCAAGTTGCATATATTCCAAATGCATAATAGTCAAAAATGTAAAATTGACTATTAGCAAGCAATCAAAATGAAACCAGTTTTCGTTTTTTGCTGTTGCTAATGCATATTTTTATTTCATTTTCATATGCAATGCGTTAGCAATTATGCAAGCAATGCAATTAGCAACAGCAATTCAAACCCTGCATTTAATGCATACCTCTTAATATATATAAACTGTACTACTGATTTTAAACAGTCTATAAAATTGACAAGAATACCAGAACCACCGCATTCACTATATATAATTCATATTCATTTTCAAATTTGGAAATATAGCTTCTGAAATCTTTACCGCTACTGAATGTTTACATTTCAAAGACCTCCATTTTTGGAACACTTAAATAAGTGAAAATTTGATCAGCAGTGCAACTACTGTATGAAGCTTAACATACAAGGGGCAGGATTGGGAAATAAATTCAAGGAAAACCAAAATCGCTATCATCAAAATGGCTCCCATATACCTATTTTTAATTAGTAAAACCAGTTAACTTAATATAAGAAAAATTATTACAGCCATATCTTCTAAGGCTCTTATATATTTGATAATACTATGAAGAATAGAGAATAACTCTTTATATGAAGATAAAAGATTAAACATTATTCTCTTTACATAAATAAAAATTGAATTCATATGTTCTATATGTGTATAAACTCAGTCTTCAATTGAAGTCACGTACTGGAGTGGAATTAAATTTTTTTTACTGTTCTATAAGTTCTACCTAATAAATATTAAAGTGGAATTCATATAAACCATATGTATATATACTTATTCTTCAATTGACGTCATTGTTTCATTGTAAAGTGGTGTTAAAATACTGGCATACTTTTTACTGTTCTATAAACTTTTATTGATTTCTTTCACTTAATTTCGAGGCTGAAGTTATGAAGAAGTTTTTGGAATTCAAATGAAAAAAATTCCGAAAATGTCGAAAATTGTCCATTTCATAGTTGTCGATAGTTGAGCAAGCGTCCAGATTTCATTCAGTTTTATGCTTTATTAGTTCCAATAAAGTAAAAGGTTGCCAACGCAGAAGAAACGACGAATTTTAAACCCAAATTTTCATATAACATTGTCAAATGGTAATTGACAACAAGCATTTAACCGAACCGGCCAATGTAACCAATTAAAAATCCCATTTAACGAAATCCCCCAACTCTGCATGTCCTCACATGAGTATGTATGGCTCTGTATATGCGTGTGAGAGTGTGTGTGTGTGTGCTTTTTTGAGATACAAAGTTTTTAACTTACCGTTGCAAGCAATCTTCTCGTCCGGCCAATGCCAATTTAACAATATCCGCAAACACCGGTATAACAACCCAATCATTAGGTTTTGTTGGTGTTGGTGTTGTCGTTGATGTTGATGTTGATGGCACTGTTGTTGTTGCTCCTGCTGCTCCTGCTACTCCTGCTACTCCTGCTGTTGCTGTTGATATTTTTTTGACCTTATTGCTAGCACTGTTAATGTTGCTGCCAATAATACAAGCTGTGCTTTCTGTACTTTTGTTAAGAGTTGTTGCTGCCATTGTTGCTGCTGTAGTTGATGTCGTTGCTGTTGATGTTGTTGTTGTTGTTGTTGTTGCTGTTGCTGTTGTTGCTGTTGTTGTTATTATTGGTTCATTTGTTTCATTAATGTCAGTTTTTGCTGCTGATATTGCTGCAGTTGTAACTGTAACTGGTGTATTAGCCTCTACGTCTGCTCCCCTAACTATTGTAGCAGTTGTGATTATTGTTGTTGGTTGTAATGGTGTCGCTGTTGAGGTTATTGTTGCTGATGTGGTTACTTTTGTTGCTGGAGTTGTTGATGATGATGAGGATAATATTACCACAGTCGTATCAGTCTTTTGATGGTTTTCATTTAAGACGATTGCCTGTTTATGCCATAAATCTCCATGCCCTTCGGCGTGACGTTGCATACAATCTAATTGTTGGCACGTTACTTGCAACTTACTCCACTATTGGTGTACATGTAATTTAAATTAAAATATTTATTGGTTATTAATGATTTGAAATTTATTATATATTTTCATGCCCCCCTAAATAAATAACACAGTAAATAACGAATTAAAAATAAATATCGTAAAGTGATTAAAATGAGAATTGGTAATATTTATTATTATTATTAGATTGGAGAGGTAAGTAACCATGGAGAAGGCCTCCAAAACTAACCGAATCAAATTTTGAGTATTGAATTCGTTCATTAAAAGTTGTTTGAAATTACTGGAGTCTTTGCCAAGCAATCACAAGACATAAAGTCAAAACATGACATTTGAAAGGTAATATTATTAGATTTCCATTGACGCATTTACTAAATATTCCTGCTACATCTGGCATATATGGTCTTACTGTATATCAATATAAATAAATAAATGTCTTATAGTATCAGTCATAGCGGAATGCAACTACTAGAAAAGTCGATCTTATTCTACATGTTATGTTGATGGTTTATGTTGACATCGAGAGATTGAAATTAATATATTTTACTTCAAATTAACTTGAACTCATTTACAAGAAAACTACTGAATATATCTAACTTTTCAACTTCGAAAAAAGTATTTATTACTTATAGATTTCTATTGAATATATCTAACATTTCAAGAATTCGAAGAAATTACTTACTTACTTTTATTAAAAAAATTTTTATCTATATAAAATAACGCTATATGTGATTCAATAGATTCAAAGAGTCAAAGGAGTTGACTCCTTTATTTTTTCAGCTTTGAGATTACTGAAAAGTTATTGTATAATAAAAATTTCTGACAAGAATCTTAGTTCAGTGCACATAAGCCAGTGCCTCAAAACATTTTCATGGTGTCTGATGCACTTATTACCTAATTGAGCTCTTCTTCTGGTATATATATGGTACTACCACCATTTATTTATCTATAGATTACATAGCATAATTTCTACACATCTACCTTACATGGCAAACTATAATAAACGTTTAAAATGGTTCCTAAATTCCTATAGCGAAGTAGGTGAAGGGAATACGATAAGGCTGTTTCATCACAGCCTTTAATGTGGGTATCTTTAAGGCAGGTATCTTTAAGGTAAGTATCTTTAAGATGTACAAATGCAAAAATTAATGTTATAACATAAAAAAAATAGTCTTTTGAGTATTTGTGTGGCTTAACGTATGCAGTTCTCTCATTTGAAAGTACTTTACAAATTGAAAGAGGCCGCTAGTGGGCATTCCAAATCTTTTATATACTGTATCCATTAGTGTCACCAAGTCCCTAATAGGTATCGAATACAAATACAAAATGGCAATATACGCATTGCAAGTGTAGTTTGCACTTCTGAACTTCTTCTCAGTGCAGAAGTGCAAACACAAATGCACTAAAAGGTTTTGTCAATTTGGTTTTTATTTTTGTTGAGGAACGCAATGGAAAAAATAGAAAAAAAAATTGCGTTATTGTTTATCTAAGCGAGAGTTCTTCTTGTTAATTATAATTCAACACGTTTTCAGACTAAAAAGTAATCTAAACGCATTTTGCAATATGTTTTCCATGGCACACAAGCTCAACAGCTCAGAAGCTCCCAAGCACATGAAACATTAAGTATGCATGCACGCGTCGGGGCATGACAGTGTTGCACTTTGTTAATGCCTTTGTGCATGTGTACTCGTACTGAATGTTATCGCTCGTTGTAGTACAAGGAACATCTTTTCCAACAGCAAACAACTTTTCACATAGAACACGATAACAATGACTTTAATAACAACAGCCAAACAACACTAGCAACACAAACAATACAAACTATAATAGAACAACACCAACAACAACATTTTCGTTTGCTTGTAGTTATTGAAAACGAAATTAGTTGCCTTTGGTGCTGTTGTTTTAGTTAATAATGTTGCTATATCATAGTACCAACAGCACCAACAACACCAACAGCAGCAACTGCAGCAAGTGCAACAGCAGTAGTAATAGCAGCGGCAGCAACATCAATTGCAGTAGCAATGAAATTGGAAACGCACCATGACAAGATGGCTTGAATGAAACGCTGACACTGTGAAGTGCTGAAAACCTCAAATCACGAAATTCCACTGAGCTACTCCTGCTCCTGCTGTGTTTCCATGAGATTGTGCGATTGTGAGATTGTGAGATTGTGAGATAGATGTTCACACAAAATGGTAGTATTTTTGGCTACTTTTAGCGTGGTGCATTTGAATTATGTCTGTAATAAATGACTAATTAATGAAAACTACTGAGCATGCATGTGACTTTAATGTGTCACATATCCTGGCCAAATCGACTATAGCGTTCAATTGAAATCTGCGTTCCTTGGGACAAGATAGATAGGCAAGATAGCAGTCATTTATTCGCAAACGAACTTTCATTTTTCATTAGGTGGCATTTCAACTGCGAAGTGATAATTGCTGATCGAAATGAACAATGTGATTCCATGTAAACAGCAGTGCCACAGCCAGTTTCAGATTTTGTGGCAGTGCTCAACTCAGCGGTGCTTTGACATTGTCCTCTTAGCTTGAGTTCAAGCTTGATTTTTAATTTTTATATGCAAAGCTATGCGAGATTCTGAGTGCATAAAATGCAAATATTTCACTTCAATAACAATAAAAATTAATATTGTAAAATAAATTTTAGCAATTCTGTTCGGTTGTGAAATCCAATCAGTGCGGTTGCTGTTCAGTAAAAAAAATTATTTAAATTTAAAATTTTTACCATTTTTACCATTTTTGCCATTTTGCCATTTTGCCATTTTACCATTCGTTCTCTTACTATATTGACTTTCAATATTTGCTATTCAAATTGTTTATTAAAATTCTATTTCAACATTTTTGTTTTTTGATCTGTTTTCGTTTTTAATCTATTTTATTGCCATGGAAAAACGAAGAAAAAATCTGAAAATAAATCATAAATCATGGCTCGAATCCTGCTTAGCCACGAACAGAAAATTCAACATGTCCAAAGGTTCTTTTTTTTATTAGGATGAGCTACAATTTTATGCTTTAGGTTTTTAATTGCTCTGAAATCTATTGAGTTGCATTTCACTGTAATCTGCAATAAAACCCATATTGATATATACTATTAAAGTTTTGCTACATATTGTATACATATATTGTATAAATATTAAATTAATTCGATTTCTGAATTGAATTTTGTACCTATTTCAAAATTTTGATGCAATAAGCAAATTTATTTATAACACATTTATTTCCTCATAATTAATGGATAGCTACATCAGTTAAATAATTAACACATTGCAATCCAAAAAAGTACAAATTTTTTATATTAGAGTAACACACGACTTAATAAGATCATTTAACTTTAAAAAAAAGATGCTGCTTTGATTTGATCTGTTCTCGCTCCCTCAGTAGTTGGAGATACATATAATTGAGTAAAAAACCAAGTATAGGAGGAGTCTATGAAATATCTGATCACCTGTGATGTGATGCACTAGGCCACAGAAGAAACAAAATTTTGGGTGCATACCCACTAGAGGATGAAAATCTTCGAAAGCTCCCTCCGAAGGAGCTGGTTCGATTTCTCGAGATACTAAATGTCTAAATACAAAAGGGTGCACAGTGGTTCAAGCTCCTCGCAGTACAAATGGGCCTTAGTCTAATCTAAAAACCCCCAATACCATCGACCATTGACGATTGATATAACCAAATAATATCCAAAATCATAATTGACCCGTTGTTTTGATGGTGACTCTCACTAGAAATTCTGTTCTCATGCTTTCAGTAGTAAGAGACACGTCGTATATATGCCTGAGTAATCACAAAATGTGCTAGAGACTTATTTTTTGGGAATTGCTAATGTTGATTTATTTATTTTATCTGTATATGCTGACAATTAATAAAAATATTTATTTTGTCTTTTGACATGAACAAATAGTACGTTTCCACTGGTTTTTTTTAGACCAGTTAACTTGTCTCTAGAAAACTTTTGGAAAATAAGTACCAGGTGTCGAACCCTATTTAATCTGAAATGCTGACTTTTATGTTAATATACCAAGTAATCGTCACAATATATACTCTCATTGTGCTGTTAGATCAAATATTATTAGATCAAATACATAAACTACAGCTATATTTACTTAATAACTATTATTTATAGAAAATATTTATGTTTATTTTTC
>NC_051848.1:7362644-7428968 GCF_002237135.1 Teleopsis dalmanni
TAACTATTATTTATAGAAAATATTTATGTTTATTTTTCTATACATTTCTATATGTACTTTCTTTATAGTGCTTGGATTCTACAACTCTATTTAAAGAGTGCTGTATATTAACAAAATCTACAGTTGTTTTAGAGAAGCAGAGATAGAAAGAATACAAGAGATATATATAATAACATTTCTGCTATTAATCAATTTTATTTTTCTTAGAATTCCATATAACTGATATATTATCTTACCGTTATTTTAAGTCGAGCTATTGGTGGCGATTCCAATGTCTCTAATATCGCTGTAGCACTATTGTAGTTGCCAACAAGAAGACAGTACTGTGCAACTCCACTCCACAACTCAACCGTCTTACTGCGATCACGTATGCCACTGCACTGTGAATAAGAAGAAGCAGAAATAAATTTTTAGAGCTAGTGAAGTATTCTGTAAGATGGATATTAAGTGTGTAGTATTATAAGATATGTGTGAGAATATATAATATTTTTATTATTATCATATTTGAGGATTTTGCACTGTGACTTAGTAATGCATAATGCCCGTATTTCGCCAAGTCTGACATCTTCGATAAATTGAAGAAGTTTAAGTTCTTCATTATATATTTGTTAATAATATATTATAATCAAGAATTTATTAATTTGTGTTTTGGCTTAATGATAATTTTAAATAGAAATGAATAAAACAAAGGCTAATAATAATTATCTAAAAATTATTTAAAAAAACTTAAATGCATATTCCAAAAGTATTGGCTAACTGGATATTGTTTTAGAAATAATTCTTTTTTTTAAATAATTTTTAATGTACTCAAGCAACTGATTTGTGCTAATATTGACTTTATGAAGGATTCCGCTGGTAGTGTGTTTTTAATATATGCGGCACAAAGAGCAAAAGCCATTTACTTGGGCGACACAGTGATAAAGTACATGACGGTCGAACCAATAACTGGTCATTTCCACATATTTCACTTGAATATTTATTTCTCTGGTTGAACTCATTTTCTGCAATCAGAAATCAGAAATTGGTGCCAGTGGTTTCCATTTAAGAAGTCATCAATATGCATTATGCAAGACAGCCAACCACTCGTGTGCATACCAAAACTGCTAAGGCTTAGAGACGACCATTAGGTCATTTAGACATAAAGCTTCATGAGATCTTCTTTTATATTGATGTGAAAATTTACGAATTTAAAAAGAATTCAGTCTGCGTAACTTCCAATATTTATTGTTTAGAATTCAGACTCACTCGACCACATACTCGTTTGTGTTCTTCCTATATGTTTATATGTTGATGATGCCGTTCAACATATATAGCCTGGATGATATAGTCTTTGTGCTTACGAACATCAGTGCTCGTATACTATGGGTACATGAACAGCTGGATTATTTTGTAGCAAAGCATTTTCACTTTTTAAGCTTACACTTTTGCTCCTTGTGCCGTCAGTAAACAAATTCTCAACTAGAAACAGAAATTTAATGCATAATTAATATGTGTTGAAAACTGGCCATAGTATGCACAAATGTTTGATTGGAATTTTGAATTGGCCAAAACAGTGACCGGCTAACCAACTGAACCGTTGAACAGTTGGACAGTTGGGCAGTTGGACAGTTGAGTCCAGAAGAGGATGAAGGTATGTTGGCATACATACAAATTAGATTATGTAAGCGGTACGATTTTCGTTACGTTTTAAATAACTAAATCAAAATGAATCGTAAACCGAAACCAAACAGACCGAAAATGGTTGAAGACTTGCTGAAATGTTGGAGTCCTGAAAGGTTTTCATCAAATGCTAATTTGCGCTGCACGTAAGTGCACATGTAATAGGCAACTGTGTTGTGTCCAACATATTTACTCGTACACCACATCCACGTAAGAGAGAATGCATAAATTTCAGGATACAAATTCAGGATTTTATGATTTTATGATTCTATTTTGTTATTTTGTTATTTTGTTATTTAGGTTCTCATTCATTTTATTTACCTGTAGAATCTCATTGCATACAAATAAACGCAAACGTGCTGACCAGTCCAGATACGTTTCCAAATTACAAGTTTTCTTTGGGTCTTGTACACCGGGTGGTCCACCGGAGGTTGTGGGTTGGTCCCATTTCTTCTGCAATTAAGCAACATTGTATATTTCAATTACTTGCAATAAAAAGCAGTAACGATACAAATTCTTAGAAATGAAAAATAGTATAATATTTTCTTTTAATTAAAATTACAAAATATTTTCGTATTATTTTTGAAAAATAAAAATCCCTTTAAGACCTTACCATTCAGCTAAAGTTATGTTATAATCGATATTCTTGCAATCTTATTAGTATGAAAAGTAAATTATGAATATTTTGGTTTTAATACCAATCTTAAAAGCAAATTATTCAATGAATGAAGTTTGCTTTAAGCTAACGTCATCAGTTTCAATAGCTCGAAACTATATATATTTTTATCAAATTTTATTCAATAGTACCAATGTCTGTAATCCATAGCTTATATATATTGAAGTGCAAATGAAAAAGATATTTTAATCTGATTACTTTTATAAAATAAAATGCATGTAAAACTAAAATAAAGTGCTATCTTATCACTACTGTTTCCCCTTCATTCTACAAATATTTTCAAAATTTTTCTAGAAGAATGAGTAATAAAACTGCTAAGTACAATAGCGGTATTTTTGGCACCTTTCCTTTTTCGTTTAACAAGTATTTTCAAAATGATGTGTAGGAGTGAGTAGTAAAACTCTTGTTTTCCTTTGCACTCTCGATTTAATTGAAATATACCATAGTTGAGTATCAATCAATCAGTAACAAACTTTTAATATTGTAAACGGTATATCATAGTTATAGGAGTATCTTTTTTGTGTATTGGTTGCACTGCTGGTAACAAGCATGTAAAGTCTCAGGTGACCGCGTTGCTTAACTTACATTTGTTGCATTAAAGAACATTTATGGATTTTTCGTCTGCTACCACAAAGAGTTTGTTAAAATTTTACAGAGTAAAAAAACAATTAAAGTATCAAAGAAAACAGTTGGCAATGATAACATGTCTCAACTAAAAATATGTAAATGGTGCGAATGCTTTTGGAAAGGTCGGAAAGATACTGAAAATGTACAGAGAACTGTGTACCCTAACACGTACATCAATGCTGAAGACGTGGTGTTTGTTTATAAAGGAATCACTCTTATAGAGGTCGTTAAAGAAATAGAAACATCGTGAAGCTAGTGTGAAACGATTTTTCTGAATATATTGGACATGGAAAGAGTGGTAGTAAAGTTTGTGCCGAAATTTCTTTTCACATGGAAAATAAATTCAATTTTTTCATATGGAAAGGCTTAAATTTTTGGGTGTCCCCTTCTTTAACACACTCAGCGATATCTCCAGCATTAGTATTAGCCAAACTCTTGCCTTTATAAATGTTTTCGTCTGGTTGTAGCTTATCCATTCTTCTACCTATTATTACGAGGAATTCTGTAATCAAAATGGCTAATTCGTTCCTACCTCTACTTCACCAACATGAAATCAAAGACTATTAAATTTTTTCTCAAAAGACAGGATTCTGTAATTAATCGTTTTTAGAAGCAAAAATCCTTGCTTTTTAGTTGAAATAGTTTTTACTTAAAACAATTTTAAATTATTGCTCAAAGCAAGGAATTTGTCTATATGTTTATGATATTCTATTGATTGTATACAAATATTTTGTGAGCACTTACCTGTTTATCTAATAGCACATTACTACTACATTGCAGGAATTCTTCGGGTCCAATATGTTTAGCCAATTTTTTCTCAAGACGGCACAAAATTTGTGCGTATTGTGAAGAAGTGGCACAGTCTAGATAATTTGCTTCGCTCTATAAGAAGAATAAAGAATTCAAACTGAAACTGTCTTTTTCCTTTAATAACAAAAATTTTGTGATATTTTTGTACTTAATATTACACACAAAAATATATAAAAAATTTCAAGATTAACATGTATCTAGACAATATATATAGAAAGTATTAACTTACTTTCTCGGTATTAGTTTGACAAGCGCGCAACTCTTCCTCGTGCTTCTCCAAATCAGTCAGACGTTTTAACAAGGCACTCAGTATTTCGGAAACTACAGCTTCTAATTGTGTATTGGAACATCTGTCATCGTAAATAAGTAAATGATTACACATATTGGTATAATGAATATTCGAATAGCTGATACATCAGAATTAGGCTAATTATTTGTGATGTGTACAGTTTACAAGTGGACTTACCTAGCAACGATATGTTTAACATGATTCATCATACGCTCATCACGATAATCGTAGGGAAATTTATTTGTCCACTCAGCCAATAATGCGACTAATGACTCCAAAGATTCATCACTATCAGGTACCAAGGATAATAATTTGCCAAGCAACTCATGGGGTCGTAAAAACAAACGTGATGATAATAAAAATGAAAAAATAAATTCCTGCAAATACGAAAGGGAAGCAAAGATGAAATCTTATAAAAATAATAGAAAAAAATAAACTAAACGAAATAAAAGGATTTGTTGGAAAAAGTATAAAGGACGAGGAGCAGTAAAAGGAAATTCTGCGGTATAGTTGGAGCTTTTTGCGAATCATACCTAAGGACCCTTTTTTTAAAACTAAAATAATAAAACATGTGCTTATCTAGAAATTTTGTTTGGTCTAAGCATAAATTCTATTAGCGCCGCGTTTGTTGCTGTCCTTTTTTCCTCCAAAATAAAAGGTTTTGGTGCCAAAAATATTTTGAACACGCGGGTTAAAGGAGCGGAACGTGTATGCTAGTTGTGGTGTGGTAAATAAGCTCTAAAAGGAAATCTGCGGTTATTGTTGGTGGAAAAGCCATTTGGCAGCCTTTCGACGAAGGAGCAAAAAGTTGGATTCGAAGAAAGAAAATGCAAAGTTCTGTATATTGTACTTTGCAGTGTGAAAAGCATCTCCTAAGCCATTTTTTATTCAATCCTTTCGCATAACTGTGCTAATTGCTTTTAAATTTCTGATTTAAGAAAGGTATTTTGTTGGGAATTTGAATTTATTGTCACAAAGTATGTACAGATATTTGATATTTTAACTTTAATGACAAGAGAGTAGATGTAGTTATTTAGAACTTAAAAACTTAGAAATAATATATTAAAGAACAGGCAAAGAATTTATTGTGTTTGTATAATAAAGTACAGATAAGTCCTAAAAAGTTTACTAACAAATTTAAATTATTTTATGCAATTCTTCTATACGCATACCAACTAACTTTATTTATTAATAAATATAGTAAAATAAGTATTCAATTATTACGTAAAAAAGTTCTTCCGAGAATCTTTCATATAAAAAAATATGAATAAAAGAAAACTATTTCAGTAACGGCTTAACTTCTGTAAGGAAGAAGTAGAAACAAGTTCAAATATGCTTCGTTCGAACAAATATTTTAAGGAGCTACACCATTGAGCAAGAATGTGAAGCAAATCATTACGCAGATTCCTTCGTTATTTGATTCAGGCTAAGAACTATTCTAAACTATAAAAACTTAAAAATCCAAGATGATGCAATATCAGATGAACTGATAAGTCCGGAGGCTAACATACGCCAAAAATTAAGTAAAATGTAGAAAGAAAAAGAGAAAATATCTTGAATTAAAATTCAAGTAATTAAACTAGGCTTTATTTCTTTCAAAAAAAAAAACCTATCCAAATAATATCAAGTAGAGAAAATATGAACGGAGGCAATATATATAAGTGAGATAAGGCAAATGACAGAAAAGGATTCATGTAGGTTTGCTCTAGTCAAAAGTGCTTCGAAGTTTAATTAACTTGGTTCAGGAAGAAGATATTTACGGCAGACAATTTTACTCATAATATCGATAAATAAAGGTGACAAACACATCCATAATGAACTATTGATATGTGAATAATACTGATGAATTAAGTGAAGAGATAACAGTTCACCAAGTTGAGCCTAAAGCATATGTACAATCTAAGTAATAAATTTAAAACGCTTAATGAATATACATACTAATTTCTTTTAGACCAAATCATTAAATTATGACTAATAACTCCATAACTCCATAAAAAAAGAAATTAATAAACATTATAATATAAACAAAAAAAAAAAAACAATTTAGGTCTTGTTATATTCAGTAGGTTTCTTATATGCATCTAAATATTTGTATCTCTACATTCAGAAAGTTATATATTATACTATATACAATAATATTTCAACTTTTTATTAAACGTATAAGATACTTACTTTATCAAAGTCAATGAGTTTTTTTGGCACTAGAACTTCAACTAATGAATCCAAAGGCCCAGAAACTATTCTACCATTTATATACATAATGCCACCGGAACCAAGGACAGAACTCTGTAAGTGAAAGGAAATATAAATATTTATTTAATAATATGTTGATATAAAATGGTTTTTTAAAAATTATTTAATATAACACAAAGAATGTGGGTTTGGGTGCATATATTTGCGATGAGCGCAGTTCTTTATAATTCGGAATATTTCTTCCTTGATTTTCGGAACACGTAGTTATTTATGCGGCTATTCATTCGTTATATACCAAGGTGAGTCAGGTTTGAGTCTGCTGCAGTACTCCATAATTGGACTCCATAACTCCATATAGATTTTAGCGCAGTTTTTTATATTAAATCGCCAGGTAACTTTATTATCCTGGTATACTCCCAAGTATTTTGTTTCTACAGCTTGCGGTAATTCGGTATTGTTTATTAAAACAGTCGAACATATAGAACGTTTTGATGTAAATGTTACCAGAGCATATTTTGTTTCATTTTTGCATGAATCATGAATGCAGAAAATCTATTACTACCAATAAAAGTAGAACATAATGATGCTTAATGAAAAATAAGGTTGCGCCTCTTTCTCTTGCTTAAAAGCCGTGAGGACGGCTTTTACCAATGAACAAATTGGTACTCAATAAGACGCACTCTCCAAATTTAGCTTTTCAGGGACTATTATCTATATGATAAGTCTCGAAAGTGTTTTGGAGGATGAAATAGGACGAAGAAGGGTGACAGTAATTGTATTTTACAATTTTTAATCTATGTTGAAAACAATGACAATTTCTGACTTGACGTGACCACGACTCTCTGTATAAAATGGCCCAAAGTTATTTATGCAAAAACTCTTCAAAATATGAGTACCAATTATACATTATAATTCAGTTATGTCAGAGTATAGCAAGTTCAATTAAATTTTTAAAAAATTTAGTTACCTTTGAGAAATTTTTAAAGAACTACTAGTAAAAAAAAAAATTTTTTTTAAATAATAAAAAACAAAATAATTTCAGTTTTACAGTTTGCAGTTTTCAAAATTCACTGTTTTCCCACGACACTCTTTTTAAGAGTGCGTTCAAAATTCTTAGTACATAAGTCCATTAGAAATTCAACTACTTTTCTGGAGCTCAACAAAATTTTAAAGTTATATGCAATTCAATAAGACGTTTGGAACTGCAATAGTCAATATGGAAAAACAATTAACTGACGATCACATTGTCTTGTTACGAGTTATATTCAATGACTACGACGACGAATCTAATGAAAGATTGTCGGCAGGAAACTTTACAAAAGCTGTGTGCATGGTTTATAATAGCATTGGTGAACCGATCACGGAAACGCAAGCCCAGGCTATTACGGAAGAGTATGATGATGGCACTGGTTACTATAAGTTTGATAAGTTTGAAACCATTGTAACTAAGAAAATGATTCAAACTTATACGAGACCAGAAATGCTTAAATTATTTCGAGCTATGGACACGGAATACAAAGGCTTCGTAACCGCTGACGAAATGCGTCAAAGTTTTGGTGATCGTTGGTCAGAAGATGAAATTCAAGCGGCTGTTCGTTATGGTGGTGGAACGCTTACATTTGAGGATTTTTTCACGCTTATGAATCCATTTAAAAATTAACTAATTAAACTGAAACTCGTCATATGGGTCGTCATCAAAAGTTATACAAAATTCTGCTTAATGTGATCACAACATTACTCCTAATTTCAATAACAAATAAAACCAACAACTGCAATAGCCAAAATGCATTTTTGACCCAAAGAATTTTTTTTAATTATATAAATTACAGTTTTATTATCTTTTCTATTTTATATTTTTTTTTGTCAAAATATTTGGAATACATAGATTATATTCTTGTAAGCGTCATGAAATAAATCGATCCATTGCTATGCTACTATCAGGCTGTTTCAATGGCAGCCAGACATTCCAGACAAAGGACGAAAATTAACACAGACTTTGTAGAGATGCTTAATATTGAGTAGCTTTAATACAAAAAAAAAATTTCCTTGTTAAATGCAAGAGTTTTGACGTCTAAGATGATCTCAGAGACATAGAAAGTGACCACAAGAATGCTTGAATTTTTAAAGTTGCTGTTCCTAGTAATGATTGGTACATTTTGTGAAAAAGGTCCTTTGTATAACAACAAATTAAAGGACGCTTCAGCAAGAACTAAATGTGGGTTACCAGATATCATCAAAACTTTAACGGTTGTCAATTTTCACAGTAGTATATAAATGCACTTCATTGCAAGTTGATGACATTGCTGCATCTTTAAGAAATGTTATGATAAGCCGAATTGGTTCAAAATATGTAATAGAAAAGCACTATAACTAAGGTAATTGTTAGAAACGCTTCAAAAAAAGATTGTTGTTGGTCACTATTTATATTTTGAGCCAAATTTTGAAAAAATACTAAGACTTCCGGTAAACGAATTGTTGTATACCATTTGGAATTGACTGTTTTACCATCTAGTAATAGTATCCGTAAAGTTACCACATGACCAGTTTTCCCGAAAAAAACAAACTACCATTTGTTTCGAAGTACTTGGAGCGCGAACAACTTTTGTTGGATTTGGTTCATCTTCAAACATCCATACAGTCGACTGTTGTTTAAGTGTAAGTTTAAGGCTCATATATCTCATATGCGTATATCCATGCTTCATCAGCTATTACAATCCTATATACTCGTACGTCTTTTGAAGCACAGGGATTGTACTCTTACTTCTTGAGCATTTGTGTGCGTTAATCGACCTAAGCATCTTTTTAAGACTTTGTCAAAGGATAGCAGACAGGATCCAACAAGAACAAACCTTTCTCGCGGCTAAATGATCGTGAAATGTTTTAAATATGCTTGTGGGACTAATGCCTAGGGTTCAATAATGCCTCAATCTAACAGTATATCGCATCAATGATTTCTGCCACAACAATTGATTTTGGCTGACCATTCAGAATTTCGGTAGTAAATGAGCTGCGGTCACGATTAAAATCATTGTACCAAGCATTTCACAGTGCCAAAGGATGGAGCTTCCACGTCATAAGTCGTCGTGCGTAATAAATCATAGGACGAGAATTTGTTTTTTCCATTTCTATTTTTTGCGAACACTTAATCACTGTAAATAACACATATAAAGCTATTTTGATAAAAAGTCTAAGGTAGGTTACGTGCTGGGTCCACCAGATTGGACGAATTGGTGGTCCCAATATTGCCTGTTTGGACAACTTGGACAACTATAAGTTTATGTAAATGCTGGAGACTAAAATTGCATTAACTAATGACGTAAACACACTAAATAGCAGATCGAGTTTAAATCTCGCAGAGTTTTATAATGCAGTGCTGCGCGTTATTCAAATAATAAATACTGGAAAAATGCTTTTATATTCTAATTATGAAATATTTGTTTTAGAAAGTTTCGGTTATGATTACCTCGTAATTGACATCAGGTTGTATGCGTTTATGTGTGTTTTTAGGTACATCGTATTGCACAATATCGCTATCCATATTTGAGCTGCCAATTCCATATCCGATAAAGTTGCTTCTAGTTGATCTAATAGTTGAAACCTAAATTGAAAACAAATTAAAATTATTTTAAATTAATTATTAATTAAATAATTTGTAAATAATTTCATTCAATACAAAAACAACTTCGAATTACTCGAAAACTTTTGCGCCTCAGGTGTAAACTTACCTCAGGTGTTTGAAAACCCAATTCAATATCATATGCATCCAATTGTTCGCTAAATCTACGCCTAAGTCTAACACCGCTAGACACTGTTTCTAATGTCTTATTAGTGGATATATCGATATCAGTGACATCAGCGTCACCAGTATCAGTTGTGTAGCATTCATCGAACGTGCTCTGTTCGTTGTATTTGTCGCGATCGCGTTGTCCTCGCGATTTCTGCAGCACCGTCTGTCTGCAACGTGTTCCACAAGCGATTGCTGATATTTTACTAGCATAATAGTACATAGCCATGTGTCACGTTTTGGTTAAGGCCCGGTCGCGTTTGCCGAACATTTGTGTTACTAAGCTAGGCGGTCCGGTAAACCAAGGATATCAAACGCAGTACAAAAACCTCAAATTCGAAACGGTTTTCACTTAAGCGCTACGAAACCTGCTAAAAGGTTATATAGTTGAGATATTTAAATGATTTGTTGTCTAATTATTTTTGAATTATTTCTTTCGCTTATTGTTTCCAAAAATCCATCATTTATTTTTGCATATTTAAAATTATTCCGATGCTATAAATGTGGTTCACTTATTCACACTTTCCATGGAAACTGACAGCATCGCAAAACGCTTTGTGAGTTGGGCTCCAATTTTAATTATTTTCGTTTATGTGAAATTGATGATTATCTTTTAAATGCAAATGCAAATGTAATTTTGTCACGTTTCATAGGCTGGACATTGCACCGGCACTGCAAATGAGAGAAAATAAATATTTTTTGAAAAATATTGCAATGCATTTTTAATAAATTATAAAATTGTGTGCTTTAAGCCTCAAATCGTGAGATTGTTAGTATGTTGGGTTATATTCGTTATGACAGTGCATTAACATTTGTTATTATTATTGGATTAGAAACTAAATCTCAATGAATATAAATTCCATATTAAAATTTCACGTCACCTCTGTCATCAATTCACGGGAAATATTTTTAAAATGAAATTAAATGCGGTTTTGTCAAAGGTTGCAACAGTGTTAACCCGCACAGCTTAAGAGCTTATAGAATGCCAGAGAAATTCATTGTAAAATTGGTTAAAATGTATGATATTGTTATTTATATTTTTGTCTCATAAAACTATTAAAATTGATGCTTTGAAAATATCTGAAAAAAACAAGATATAACTATGACTTACTAAGCAACTAGAATTTTGTCAGCCGATTTTGTCAAAAAGGTACGCCTATTTGACATCCGATTTTATTTAAGGTAGCTATTACCAATAACGTTTTCCATTTAGTTATATTTAAATATAGTTTAGTATTGCAGATATCGGACTTTAAACATAGATACTTTTCCATTAA
The DNA here is from genome assembly GCF_002237135.1 of Teleopsis dalmanni. NCBI lineage: Eukaryota > Metazoa > Arthropoda > Insecta > Diptera > Diopsidae > Teleopsis > Teleopsis dalmanni. The sequence goes on from NC_051848.1 coordinate 7,373,960, forward strand.
AGCAAAAATAACAAATACAACGTCTATTTTTTTGACAAAAAAAAAAATTGTCTTTATTTTTCTAAAAATTAAATTTGAAATTTTTCGCATCACTGAAAAACTTTCAAATTTTTTCCAAGAAAATACAGACCCATTAGGCTTTGGGAACTTCCATTTTAGATTTATTTATTAATAATAGTATCTCAGGCTCCGTAAATGATAAATACAAACACTTTATAAATACTATGTGGGTTGATAATTATCTGAATTTACAACCGGTGGCAACGCTAGAACAACTGTGACTGTGAGCATCGAGTAGTGATAATTGAAAAAACATAGATCCATTACTTCACACCTGAGGAAAAATAACAAGCCAGAGAATGGATAGAGCTCGTGGGTAGTGCGCCTAAATGCCCACGAAGTCAACAATCGGCTGGAAAGGTTTTGGCTTCCGTATTTTGGGATTCAAGTAATTTTCATAGACTATTTGGAGAAAGGAAAAACAATAACAACAGATTACTATTGCATATTATTGGATCGAAGGAATAAGGAAGTCAAGAAAAAACGACCACATTTGTCAAAGAAAAAACTTTGCTTTTGATAGATCGTTATCTATCAAAAGCGCGCTCACTCATCAATATAAACCATAGAAAAATTAAACGGATTATAGTACGAATTGCTTTCTCACGCACCGTATTCTCCAGATTTGGCTCCTAGAAACTATTACCTGTTTCCAAACTTGAAAAGATAGTTTCAGGGAAAGAGATTTGCATTAAATGATGAAGTGGAATGGAAAACTGAGGTGTGTTTTGGGGAACTTGATAAATAGTATTATTTAAATGGTATTCAAATATTGAAAGATCGATGGGTTAGGTGTGTCTAATGCTTAAGTTATTAACTTTTTAACACTGTCAAGGTTCTTGATGAAATTTTTAGTTTGGTCAAATTAAACTATTATAAAATACACATTAATACATATAAATAGTATAAAAACAATAAAATAAAAAGTGATCACTTTGGCGGAATTAGTAAAATTATTTTTTATTCTGTTTAATATATTGCACAAAACTCCATTATTAATTTTTGTATAAAAACTATGTGAATCGGAAATATAAATCGTGAGCCCCTCTTATATATCATGCAATCGCGTACTACTCCAAAAGCAGTTATACCAGAAACTCCTCCATCAGTAAAACCAGATTTAGTGTTAAAATATTTAATGATTTAACGATTTTGTTTGATAAAATTCTTGAAATACTGACGAACCCGTCAAAATGTTTCGTAAGAGTGACAGGTTGCATAGACTCAATAAACGCTAAGTCTGGTTGGCCAGTTAACGATAATATGGCGCACCCCTCACACCGATCCATAGTACACAATGCTGCGACACCAATTACAAGAGCAGGAATCACTTCGATGTGTGAAATACCGCATATTACGAAAGATCCGAGCAGTTTCACCATTCCCCATGGTTGGTTGTGGACTACCACCAAAACCACGGGGAATGGATGTAAATGTGATTCCTCTGACTTTGCTGAATCTGGAAACATATTGCGTTGGATTTTCATTAGAAGCTGAAACGGTTTGAGTAAGTCTTGCATTCTTCTTATGTTGCGTTTTACTTAATGTATCGCCAGTTGAGGATTCTGGTGCACACTGCTTCTTTAAAAAAATTTTAGTTATAATTTCGGAAAGTTTTCCGAACGGCATTATAAAAACTTTTACTTATGGAATTTTGTTATCAATGAACGCCAAAAAAAAAAATCTCAAAAAATAAAACAATATAATATATTTTAAGGGAAACAAATATAAAACTAATCTCAAAATATTTTAATTTTTTACGAAATTTCTAATAAAGAAATTTTAAAAATATATAAAAGCCTACTTGCAAATAATTATTTTATTCATTCATTTATATTTCAAATGCAAACAAAATAGCTATTTAAGGTTCTTCATATATGATAATATAGACATAATATAGCTATTATATTTATGATTTTGTTATTAAAAAATTCTTAGTGGTGAATCAGATTGGATAGTTATATTCATTTACTTATAATATGTTCAGAGTTTATATTTATAAGAACTATATATGTTATATATATTTATATAACACGCTTATTCTAATATATTAATTTTGAACATGCATATGAGTAAGTGAAAGATTAGAGTGACGCGTGTTATGACGAAAAGAAACTATTTAAAAGTTTGAAAGGTTCGAATAGAAATGAAAAGATAATAACAACAATTTTTTTAGTTAATTTATTTAAATTTGGTTGACTACACTCATCATCAGTGCTCTTAGGAAATATTCGATTTATTTAATTAGTTTATAGTCCGTATATATTTGTTTGGACTGCAAATGCCAGGCTTAGAACTCGTGCCTGTGAAATTTGAAACGATGACTAATCGTGTTTTTTCACAAGTAGCCAAGGCTGTACAAACTTCCAATGCTCAAGCTACAGATTTTCTTTTTTCACTTTTTGGTTATTAAGTGACACTTACCTAAGCACTTGCCGTACTTTAAATTAGAACGAGTTTTTAAGCTACAGTTTTATTTGAAAACACAAGTTCAATGAATTGAAAGTTAATTCTTAAGGTTGTCTATTTATACTACTATATTATTGCTAGTAATTTATCAAATGCAGCTATAAGTACTTCTAATAAAATAATCATTTAATTATAGCTTGACTACCCATAAACAAAAAATATAGGCGTTGATGTCACTTGATATGAGAAGATATTACAATTACATTTAGAAAAATATTCCCTTACTATCTAATCTCTAATATTTGATCGCTTGAAAAAACCTACATGGTAAGTGACTACACTATTCAGTACTTAAATATCATTTATGAAATGTAATATTTATATTAAGATATTAATATATTGTTTGGTATAAACTACAACCCTTTGGAAGAAAAATTCTATAAGTGTTACAATTTATCGAATTTAATTTAAGACCAAAATCAGAAAATCTTATATCACCATCAAAATGTGATTTCCATAAATAATTTCATCTTATGAGTTTATTTTATATATAAAATATTAACTTAGAGCCTATTCTGAAATATTTTTAACATATTAATAATAGAAAGTTGAAAATAGAATATGTACTATAGACAAAAAAAGGTCAATTGAAAATTCACGCACGTTTTCACTCTAATGTGTGTACTTCCCTACCAAGATTGATGATAATGACATTTTAAGCATACTTTCCACAAAGTTGACTATTGCCTGTAGCATATGTGGCACTTTTATTTTAAAAACCGCACATATTGGCAAAATAAAAGTTCAAAACTACATAAAAATATTTTATATGAAAGGAATTTAATAACAATTTTCTGAACCCTTTTTAGTCATAAAGCGATGAAGACAAGAACAAGGCTAAGCAGGACTATGCTAGCCTAGCATAGGCAAGGTTGGAAAGGAAGATGTTGTTTTAGTACAGTTTTTAAAGATTTTAAATATTTTTGCAACATTTGCAAAATCTACACTTGAGTGGCTCAAGTCAGCAAACACATACATAAACATAAACGCACACACACACACACACACACATACATACTGTATGTACTGTCACACTCTGCATAGTTGCAATGTAAACGTCCACACTGATTTTCCAGGAGATACTAGGACTCAATGGCATATTTGATAGACACTTCCGGCAAGTTTGTTTAAATAACTGAGTGTGTACACACAGAAGTGGGGCTGTCTGAGCGCTGATGTTTGATATTTGAGCGCATCGATTTAGCATTTTGAACATATATTTTGGTTCTGTGTATTTGTATAGTATGTGGGATTGTGTTATCGATTCAAACATTAAGCGGCCAATTTAACCTATCGCATCGTATCGCATAGTGTAGTCGAACGCCTTAATGTATGCTTCAAACGCTCTTCTATTACCGAGCATGAAATTGTTCCCAAAGGGAAATGTAACTCGTATCCTTCTAATCTTTTTGATTTATGCGACTCTACACAAAAATTCTATTCTGGCAAAATATTCGAAAGTGTGCGTTCGTGTAATTTTGTGCGTTGCTGTCCAATTTTCTTGACGAGATTCTTTTTGTCTTCATGATGCTGCAGCAAGTGTTTGAGTTCATTTTTAGCGTTGATCTGTTTGTGTGCTTGTGTGTCGATATATAAGGATAAGGACATTCATGGCAAGCAGTTATGTTGATGTTGATTTTACTGAAGTGTTAAGGTCACAGCTTTAATGTATATTTTACCACAGTTCAGTTTATTAATGTCTGCATGTGTATATGTGAGCACTGGTGTGTGTTGTTTCAATATATGAACTTTGGCTTATTTGTTCAGCACATACCCGACACTCAAATGGTCCTTCGAGAGCTTGTTTTATGAGTTTATCATATACCCTTTTTACTCTTATTTAAATACTTACAAGGAACATAAAACCGGATTGTAATGGTACAAAAATTACAAATAAAAACTACTTAACTCATAATATTTAGGAGAATGAAATAACAAAATAGTAGCATCCGGACACTAATCCATACATTTGAAAGCATTTAGCTGATGTATCAATTAAGTTTTTTTGTATACTCAAAGTGGTTCACTTACTTAGCAGGAATTATTTTCTTGCTTTTATTTCTTTTAGGAATAATAATGTATAAATTTGTAGCTATTAATATATTAATGATATATGTTGGATTAGCATTGAATTTAGAGTATGATGTATGTAATTTGATCATTTGTAGTAATGGTGGGAATAAACATATATATATACATATATAGAAGAGTTAAAGGTCTGCCTATACCACTGGAAGTCTTGATTAGACATTATGTTACAAAAAAAACTTAATTGAGATCAGGATATATTTATATTCTAAACAATAACATAATTTCTCACGCATAGTCAGGTCTATTCCCAATGGGTGCCCTAAAAACAGCTCCACTCCTCATGATGTCGCCCATCTATTTTTCTGCCCAAATGCACACACAAACATGGTTTCCACTAGGCTAGGTTTCTCCGATCTTAATCCTATCTATTCCCGAATCCCGAGACAATTCTTTCCTTTTTAATACAATCATTACCTTTCACAATATGGATGATTTTTTTTTTTGTTTATATAAATTTATTTTATTTAATTAAATAAATTTTATAAGAGTATCTATAATTACCTTTCACAATATGGATGATGACGTCTTTGTAATAAGCCTATTATTATAGTGTCGTCAAATTGGACTAATGGAATACTAGCACAATGAATAAAAGCAAAATATTAAAAACCTAAGAATGATACTTGCGAAGCGTACAGGTCTTCTTCAATATCCTGTGTATATATATTTAGCATTTTTATTGTTAATGTATATTTTATTGTTGTATAATAATTTCTTTGTCATATGTATTGAAGTGTTGCTGTATTAGAAACTTTATTATTATATCAGTGCCCCGAAAATGACTATAGACTATAATCGAATTATTGGTGACAATAAAATATATTTGTTAAAAAAAATTTTAAAAAATTGTATAAAAGTTTAATTTAAAGAATTGAACAATAAACCCGTTTGAAAATATAAAGAAAAATGAAATGAAAAATAAAAATAGAAAAATATTGAATTTCCATGCATTTTCATAAGTCTATTTCAGTTATTTTGATTTGATATTTTAGCATTAAAATTTCGTTCAGTTATTATTATTCAAAAAAATTCAAATGGGGATAGAATATTCAAATATCTCACTCTATAGCGTTGTTTACTTATACCATTATGAATGTATTATAAGCGTTTTACTAAATTTTTGACGTGATTCATATACTGATATACATGGTCTATGAGGATTTTAAATATTTATGAAAACATAAGTTTCATTCAAAACTATTGTAGTTAGTTTGTTTTCAGGCTTAAATAGGATTTAAAGAAAACATATTAAACTATCAAAAAAAAAAACAACAACAACAAACCGTAGAAAAAAGCGTGCAGTAGTTAAAATTGTTCAACTGCAATAAATGTACGTACAAAGCTTTAAGCCAACGAAGGCTGAATTGCAAAACAAATATATTTTTTCAACAAAAAAAATTTTTTGTTTTGCTGCACTTTACTAAAACAAACACCAAAACAACAAGAACAACAAGAACAACAACAACATCAACAGCAACAGTAACAGTAACAATTGCAGCAGCAAAATGAAAAAAAAGCAGCTGGGTTTTAAAAAAATGTGAAACAACTACTGAGTAAACATAATCACGACTGAGAACATCATTAGAGACTAAATAAAATAATACAATAAGATAAAATAAAGCAGAAAAAACTGAACTGAAACACCAAAAATTAAAACGCAACTCCATACAAACTTATGGCACAGAAAGCTAAAATTTCCACCGACTACATGGAAACCCGCACGGAGTAATGTTTTCACCATTTTAAATTCAAATGCAAACAAACAAATTGCATACAAAACTGCATATGTAGCAACATTTATTTCGTCCACACACACACACGCACACACACACTGGCAGGTTTATAAAGTTTTATATATTCACCATAAATAACTAAATATTAACACAAACGAACCATGAAAGTACAAAAACGACATCCACAAGAACACAAACGGCACATCAAGGCGTATGAGTAATTTTTGTGCCATACTTCAGTTTTCATGGATGTGTGTGCGCAAATATGTAGGATTGCACACATTCATTTGAACTCCCATGCGGAAATATATACATTTATGATATGAAGCTGAACTGGCTGGTGTGCGTGCATGGTATCATTTACGGTAGTTACTCATTTTCACTATGGGAACATTTTTAATAGCTCCCTGCCACGTCATATTTATTTTGTTCTATGACCGCATGCAAGCAAGGATCTATGCATACATATGAACTCGGAATCACAGTTACCCATATATAGAGTATAAGTACACTGCTATATATGCGTAAATATGGCTTAGTGTGTGAGCATTGTGGATGCTTGGTTATAAAGAGGAAGCCAAATATGGATACTTTGTGCAGCAAACATTCAAATTCATAAAAATAAAGCCATCATCATGCTCTCAAAAGCAACAAATTGCGGCCATCAACAAAAATTCCTTGCTTTTTAATTTTTTTTCTTTGTGCATTTTGAACAAAAATTCCTTACTTTTTTTAATTAAGTTTATATGTCCTGTTTGAGTGGCTTGACTTGGATTATGATAAAATCAGATGAACATTCCGTGCCCAACAGAAAATACTAAATTCATTAGCTTAGTGACTTAGTGACCATTACATCTGTTGGAGTCTAACATCATCAGTGCTATGGTAGAGAGCAGCAAATTAGTTCCACTTGTACTTGTAGGCAATGTTTATTAAACCATAACAAAAAGGGCTTTATTAGTTTTAAGTTGAGCATGTTAAGCTTCAGTAGATACTGTTAGAAATTTTTGTAGTCCTGTTAACTTTTTAATTATTTCTATAAAGGAAAATTAAGACAGAAGATTGATGAACTTGCATTTTACAGTTACTCGTTTTAAATACTTAGTTTTCGTACAAGAAAGCAAATATTAAAGGACTTTTGTGGGTAATCATTTTATTTCAAAGGAAACGTTTTGCTAATTATGGCAATTCTTGGTTTACTTATTTTAACTTTAAAAATATTTATTCAAATTGTCTTTCTATTCTTGATTAATAGAAATCAATGATTAACAACTGATTATTTTTTATGGGTTTAATAAACATCTATAAATAATCTGTGAATATTTTGTGTTTTCCGAGAATCTAATATAACTAAATTAGAGGTTTATGTTTGCTTTGCATATTTGATATAACTAGTACCAATTCATTATAGAAAAACAGCATTAATGTGTTTTTGTTTTTGGTTTTAAATATTCAGTATAACTAATAAAGATCTACCATTACCAATATGCTATTTCGTATATTCTTTAGATTTAGATGTAGTATATATAAAAAAATCGTGTACAGTTATACCTTCAACAACGAAATGTGTCCTTTTCATATTTGCTATAACAATTACCGATTTAATGAAATTACATTACCGGTAAGTATTGTTTCAGCATATTTGGTAAGAATGGTTGGTTGGTTGTTTGCAGTGGCAGGCCATTAGTCGTTTTGCTACCACATTCCTTGCAAGAACACGTCATATAGAAGAGTAGTGACTAAATCCATTTCGTCAAATATAGATAATTTAATAGGTCTTTCATCTTCACCGATGAACTGTCTGATAAACTGTCAAAGAAGTATCTTCCTAAAACCTATTTCTTCTGGACGCCAAAGCCGGGCATTAACAGAGAAAATATATTATGGTTTTTTTTTTCTGTGGAGTTACACAACTTCTACAGTGTGGATTATAGGGAATGCACAGTTTCTGTGAGTGTGTTCCTATATATCAATGATCAGAGAGAACTGCAGTAAGCTTTGCAGTGTTCACGCTGTCTCTTTTGATGAGTTCCGAGGAACTAATTTTATTATGGGTGCGTCATGTGAACCTGAAAGTTTCACATGCACTAAGTGCTTTCCATCTGTTATTAACAAGTTAAAGAAAGTACTTCTCTTAAAGGTGTCGAGGGTAATATAAACCGGTACCGTCAGGGACATCTCCAAGGAAGCATCAGTGCAGGCAAAATTGTTAGCTTTTTTAGCTTTTTCCTTTGAATGAGTTTCCTATATTCAGGAACCCAGATAACCGATTAATCAGTTAACCGATTTAGCATGGATTTAGTTGGAATATTTATCAATTAGAATACTTAAGGTATGAACTCGTCTTTCATTTAATGCATACGTAAGACAGCACATCAATTATTATCAACTGAGAGCTAATTTCGAAAAGGCTTCAAGAATATAGAACCAACAATCGACTAAATTGTCTTGCAGAGAACCGGATTTTCATTATAGAATATAGATTGAGATCGGACTTTTTAAGCGTTTAAAAGTATATAGAATACATAAGCTACTAATACTACTACTACGGCTTTTATTCAAGATCTGCTAAACACACAATATGAATCATTTTCGACTGAGAGAAAATATTAAAATAGTTTAAAGACATAATTATTGAAAGCAATCTAACAATATGTTTTCTATTTAGCACATGCGAAGGTAAGAATTTCATTACCTTAATTATTTTCTAGCTTATTGCTAGAATTAGCAATATACTACTTCAGAATATCCACAAATAAACTTATAAATTAATTTAACATTTTATCATTTCAATGAATGCAATGAATGCAATGAGTGCAATGAGTGCAAATAAGGGACATATTGTAATAGAACTAAAATTACCACATCTAGCTATAAATTCTGAACTCCTGACCCAACAGAAATAACCTAAAAGAATAAACGAGTGACAATAACGTAATAAAGTAATATTAAAAAGTTGTTTTCGGGTACAACAGTGTCTAGAGCTTGCAAATAAATATTTTGCTGAATTAATTGTTTTAGTTCCGTCAAAATGACAACTATATTATAGTGCACTCGATATGCCCAGAAGCTTACTGGATAGAGTTCATCCATTCTATTGAAGGGCACCATGAAAAAATAAAGAATACTCTATTGGGAAAGGCTATCAAGACTATTACAATCTAAAATGCTCTTAGGGACTTACAACCTAAAACGCTTCAAAGATTGCATAGAACAATCAAAAAATAACCTAAGAATTATTACGGGATTATTGACCGGTCACTGTAGATTGAATAATTAGAAGAGAAAGAAAGTGCATATCATGTGCTTGAGGAGTGCCCGGCACTAATGCATAAACGGAAGAAACATATAAGAGGGTATTTCATGGATCAGAAGGATACAAGTCTAGGAAATATGGGCTACATACTGTTTTTCATTAAAGAAATCGAACTTGGAAAAACACTATGTTCCAACTAAGGGACACAATTTTTCAGTCTATTTTCTCAAAAATAAAAATAATAAGGTACATGAAGATATTAATATGAAGATATTATAATGGATGGGAACATGCAAATTTTACTATAGGTACGTACAATTTGTTATTGTTGATGTGTGACATGCTTTGTGACAGTAGTACTTTTTTCTTCTTCAAAAAGTGATCCCAACTTTTCGCAATTTTTTCTTCCGAATCAATCAATAATGTCGTTTTTTACTTGCAAGTGATTGCACTTAATTTTTCAATAAAAAAAAAATCAGTAAATAAAATATATAGCACTCATTCCAATGGAGAGTGGAGAGCCAATGCCTTACTACCTGATATTTGTATTTTTGTTAGCTGTATACGATTTTTACTGGTTGATGTGCACTCAGCTAATTTCTGAACTCTTTTCGAAGTGTGTTAATATATCCAACTTTTTTCGCTTTTATAAATCAAATTATCGTAAATAACGAAACAAAGTTTCAGTAAAATCACTCAATGTTCAAAAAGTGATTGGCTGTCAAACACATTTGTACAATTTATTTTTACAAATTGTTGACAAATTGTTTAATAGCACTGATAACTGCTGTCAATTTAATTTAAAATTAAAAACAAAAATGAATTCAATAATAAATAACGATAATGGAACAGTGTAATGTCACCATTTCAATTGTTACGAACTCAACTGCCATCAATTGTGAACTCGAAGCTTTGCAAAAAACTGAGTTAATTACTTAATTAATAATGAAATTTTTTCATATTTATTTTTCAATAAATTTTTTAATAATAGATCAATGTACTCATCAACAACGTGTTGTAATACGCAAATACATAAAACTAAACTTATATCTTATAAATTATTAGCTTATTATTACCGTATTACCATATTATATAGTCACACTAAATTTTCAAATTAATTAATAAGTTAATTAATTTAATAATTAAATTAAGGTAGTTTTTGGCCCACTCCTGATCTTTGGCTTTCTTCAGAGCATCCATACTGACACTGGCTTATTTTTTAGTTTTCTCATTGCTCTCTTAAATTATGCGGGTGTAATAGCCCATCGGGTTTCCATCTGGCGCATTCGAAAGCCATTATGTGGGCGAAATGAACCATTCTTGGTTTACACGAGATTTATTAGATGGTGCAAAGTCTTATTGGAGTGCCCATGCTCTATGACCAAAATGTTTGTGTGCCCACGGCTCTGAAGCAACTTTCAAACATTTCTCCAACAATAAATCGCATTGACTTTAACAGCAGGGTCGATGAAAACGATTAGAGAGCTTCCATCAGAGATCACAGCTGCCCATAACTTTACTTGAGATGGAAAATTACTTCGGCCATTCGTAGTCTTAAATTTTCGGCAGTGCGTTTAATTAAGTAAACACGATCATTTTGAGAGTTTATAAACTGCTTAATAGGGAAATTCTTCTCATCAGAGAACACAATGTTTGGAAAGGTGTTACGTTCGTGTAAGCAAAACAACGCCTTTGATCTTTCGAGTTTAACTTTTTGTTCTTTTGCTGCAAGATCTTGCGCCTTCTGGAACTTGTAAAGCTTAACCGTCACCTTGAGCTCATTTTTGAGTATAAGTTGGATACTTCTCTGGAATATTTTGAGTTCTTTGACCATTTGATTACCACTACGACGTGGATTTCGTTTATATTGTCATTTTTTTTCTTATACAAAAGCGTTTGGCGTTTTTTTTCTTATACAAAATATCAGTTTGACAGATATGCGTGGTGGTACTTCAATCACCTAACCCTGTATATCAAAATATCTATTGCTGCAAATGGAATTTCTTATAATTAAAATTAAGAAAAAAAAACTTCAATACAATAATATTCAAATTCAATACAATAAAAATTAATACATGCATTTTTGAAATTGCATAAAGTATGCATTGAAATTTACTTCTTCCCATTCAATTTAGTAAGTCAATCATTTTGTTTGGAAGAAACTGTCAAAGTCAGTTAATAAAAATATTTTATTTCAAAAATTAATTTTTGACAAACATCGTCAACTCAAAACTTATTACTGAAAGGAGCAGAAATTTTTTCTCTGGACTTGTTATTAGCTTTGAAGGTGTAATTAAGTAAAAAATCTGAAAATGGTTTCTCTAATTATGGCGGAACAGTATGAAATATATCAACGAGGTTTCAATTTGTTTGACAGCGATGATGACGGTGCGTTACAAGGTAAACAGTTATGTAGTGCCATCTCCACAGTGTGTTGCACAACTAACCGTTGTGTTAGTGAACGTGAAGTGGTGGATATACTGCGTCGCCTTAAGATCAATATAGGTGCCGTTGTGTATTATTTGGAATATCTCGAGGTGCTAGATGCCGTGCTGAAGGAAATAAATTATCGCGATATGTTTGAAGTGTTAGACAGGGACAGAGATGGATTTGTATCGGCTAATGAGATACGTCAATCTTTTCTTGAAGTGGGTGAACCTCGTTTAACTGATAAGAAACTTGCAAGTTTGATGCATTCGCTTGATGTTGACGGTGATGGGCTTGTTAATTACAATGACTTTGCTATGATGATGCGCAAGACTGAAACATTATTGAAGAAATAAAAAAATGTTGTTTATTAATAAGTAAATAAAAATTTAGTTTGGATTTTGTTATTGTTGTTGTTGTGATTTGAGTTAGTGTTATTGCGCATTTTTACTCTTTTGTGGCTAGGGGACTTATCTCTGCCCCACACTAAACTTTAACTAAACTAGAAATGTTATCATTTATTTATCTTCTAACTGATGACGGACCATTGATCAGCATATCTTCCTGTGCGTCCTGAGGAAGATTTAAGGTTTGTTAGGGCGGAGTTGGGCAACGTATCAACTTTTGTGAATAATTTTAGGACTCTGTCGTTGATATATTTTTTCACTGAGTCGATTCTTAGATCTTTATGCATGTCTGTTGTTCTCATATACCAAGGATTTTGTTTTAATATTGTTATGCACTTGAAGTGGAAAATTAGGTATTTCAGATTTGTCTGTAACAGAAGTTTTACTTGAAATCAATTATTATTAGCAATGTCCTAAAACTAACTACCAAGTAAAAGAAGTATGTAATTTATTTGTGTATTTTTTTAATTTTAGTTTATTTCTATTGTTTTCTAACACCTCTCATAAGCTAATATTTTACAGACAATTATATTTTGATTGAAATTTCTTCCGTTTTTATTCGCAAATCATCAGGCAAATGAATTGAGTTGAAATCTTCTTTAAACTTTCTTCAATAATGAATATAAATAATAATCCGAACTTTAGAATTTCCTTTTAGTTATGCAAAATGTTAACAATTGCAACAAAATATTTTGCTATTATTATTTGTGTATTATTAAAGGCAATATTTGCTATAAACAGAAATAATTCATTTGTATAAATCAAATAAAATGAAATTGACTGTTTAAAGGGATTACAATTTGCTTCATTTCGACAATAACTTTTGATAAACTTTACTCTTTACTCTTTACTCCTTACTGTTCTATTTATCGCAAGTCGGGGCAAATAATTTGAGTTCCACAATGCCAAGCCATTGTTTCCGCATTGAATTCATTGGCGAATTTCGCTGTAATTAAGTGTAAATTTACCCAAAATTGTGCATAACTACGAATACAAATAGTTTCGACTGTAAATTTTATAACAATTCAACAAAGTACACAAACAGACGTACAAGCGAACACTCAAAGACACGCACTTCTGACATGGCATACCAAGCCGCGGGCATATTCAATATTTACACAAAATCTATAATGAATTTTGAGTATTTTTCCAGCCGCAAAATATTTATAAAAGCGGCTTCTATCAAAATAATTTTTTTTTTGTTTGGATTGTAGCGCACATTTTGCTACTTAAATGCGTGCATAAGTCATAAAATTGTACCAATTATATTTTGTTGTTGTAATGGTTGTTACTGTTGTTGTTGTTGTTGTTGTTGTTGTTGTTGTTACTGTTTCTTGCCTTGTCGTTGTTATGAAATATTTGTAACTTTTTTTGTGATGTTGGAATATTTTGATTATTATTTTTGGTACTGTTTTTTTCTTCTTTTTTTTTGTTTGTTTGTTTGTTTGTTTATAAGTGTATATATGGTATGTGTGTGCTTTCCTAATACTTGTTTATGTTATTTAATTTTTATATGTTATGTATTTTTGTGGGTGTTTTTACTCAAAATGCGTATAAATTAATGATTTCTTGTTCGGTTCATGCATATAAATTCATCCTTTGTTCTCATTATTTCTCTGACATCCTTGAATGTTAATAGAGCGTATAAAAACGCGTGAATGTTCCCATTGGCAGACAACCCGAAAAGTTTTTATAGATACGTCACACGTTTGCTTTTGCGTTTGCGTTTGCGTTTGCATAAAAACATAAAAACACTAGCAACATAACATTTGGTTAACACGCAGAAGTCTCATTCCCAAACGAAAGCCATACACACACAAACACTCACACACGCATACATACACACACATACAAAACCATGCAAGAACAATAACAGAACTAACAACAAGCAAACAAATACATCATCATCAACAAAGCAAGCAGACCAACACAGCCACGCACACACAAAATTGTTATTTTTCTGCGTCAATATTTGAGTGAGTGTATAACGTAAATTGTAATTTAATAATGAAACCACTTTGTTGTTGTTGTTGTTATTGTTTTTGTTATCGTCTGCATTGTTTTTTGCTAATGTTATTGTTGTTGTTACTTCAGTCGCCATTTATAATGAAGTTAAATATCGATTAAGTGTAGCAATTCATTATAAACAAATGTTGTTTGTTTCAAGAATTATTTATTTATTTATTAGATTTGACTTGCATATCCTTTCCGATTCCCCCTTCCCCTCTTTTCGCCCCCTTTCTTAATTTATTAAATTTACAAGAGAAACTCAACCGAACACAATTTCAACTGCTTTTCACACTTGCTTTGAGCGACGGGGCGTATGAGTAATTTATGTGTGTAAATATGCTGCAGGAGCAAAAATCATCCTAGAAAGGTAAGTATAAGGATGGATTATTCGAAAAGTGATTTACTTTTTCTTTTGTTTTCACTTTTAATAAAAATTATAGGTATTTCTTAAATAATACAATATTCAGTTCTGTCTGCACATAATGGTCCTCCTCGGGGATTGTCAGCTTGGCGTGGTAAGGAGGATCAGTAGTTCAGTACCAAGAATCTTCGAACGCAGCCGGCGGTAGCATGCTACTGGTAGAGCCTCCCATGCCGGTAAGGTCGAATGAGGAGTAATGAAGCTAAGCACAGTTTACAACGTATCGTCGGTACTTATATTGAGCGACTGCAAAAGGCGTCTGTTCTCCAGGTTAGGTGCGGCCTATTTAAGAGTGACTTGTCACTACATGCATAGCTTACAGGACTAACATTGTATTTGTTGATGATCAACAGTAAAACTATATCCTAAAAATGTTCATTAAGAGAATAAGATCAAGCAATGGAGAAACCGAGATTAAAGAAAGTGATCTTTTATGTTTAATGAGTTTGTGAAAATATAATTTATTACTGTTTGTCTTTTTATTAGTGTATGTCTATATAACAATCAATCGAACAATCAGTTAAAAATTAAAAAGTGACAAAAAATTTGGAACTTGAGCATGGAAAGTTTGTACAGCCTAAACTATTTTTTTTTAAAATACAATTAGTCATAGCTTCTAATTTTAATAAAACTAGTAATAAGTACTTTCAATAAGTTAACCAAAATTTGTGTTGTTGTCTTTTCATTTCTATTCGAACCCTTCTAACTTTTAATTAGTTCTTTTTCTACTAAAGACGCGTCACTTTCGATAAAAAAAAATTAACATTAATTAATTTGTAAACAGGTTTTTTCGAACAGTAGTGAACTATAACAACAAAAATTTTATTTTTTATATTATTTTAATTAATTGAATTTTTGGCGGTTTCAAGTATTGCCAAATACCCATTATTGATTATGTGTAAAATTTTAAGTTCTAAAAAATAAAAAATTTTATAAGTGCATTGTTTTGTGAACTTTTTCACTACTATAAGTCTGTCAGTCTGATAGAGACGAAAAGTTAAGTCAGTCATAAATTAAAGGCTTACAAAAAACAAAAAATTATTTATCGTACTCAATCCATATCTGAAGAAGAAGAAATTACATCTGATAAGCGTGCTAGTTATTTTGGTAGCTACTTGCTTACTGAATAGGCCATTTTTAGAACCCAAATTTCTAAATATTTTCTATGGAGATATTAGGTAATTTAAAAATATCCGTGGATATTGATTATTTAAAGTGTTTTGGTATTTCCAAAAAAGTTCCGTGACAAACGATATTATTTTAGAAACTTTATTTATTTTTTTTTTTAAATCAACACTATACCACAAGATGCATAGATGTGAAGTATGTAAACTAATCGACTCTTGACCTGGCTGCTAGAGATTTGATTTCTGTTCGGGTAACGTAATCAGTGATCATAAAACTGTATCTATAAAAACATAATTTATGAAGTGTTCGTTAATATAAAAGTTCTTTTAAAGAAACTTCTTATTTTTGAAGTACATTACACATTGCCAACAAAAATTAAACTAAAATTGCAGGTTCAGATATAAAAAATTTAATATATTCTTTAATACATTAATGATGTACTACTGCTTTATAAGCTTAGTGCTAAGCAGATGCTTCTTTTATATTAATAGTACTCTTTATTTCGAATAAAGTTTAATAATAAACATAAAAGGTTTGATTTTTATAAATATTATGTATGATATCTCTCAATATTAGCAATAACGAAAACCTTTTTAATGATATTCAACAGCACAAAAAATGTGATTGCATTTTTTTAATTTAGAGCATATATCATTTCATGCACGGATTGTAGTTATATTAAAACTAGTCACTTAGTTCAACCTTTAATTTTATATGTTTACGACATTAGTACTGGTAACGTTAAAATTTGACCTTCTAAATTTGATATTTACTAACATATTTAAATATTTTCTATTTATAAATGATCTATTACCAAAAGTTGCACTGAGATTTAAAAATTCGTACTCTACTTCTGGAATTGGATAGTTAAAGGTAATACTGAATCAGAGCAGTAGAAAATTGTTTCACATAAAAAAGTTCTATAACACGGATCCTTGAGTTTATAATGATTAAATCAACATTAATTTATCAAATCAACTGGAAGTTGTTGCATTCAAAGAAATTTTCATCACAATTTCCTTGTAGAACAAAGAGCGAAATTTGATAAACACTTTCAACTATAGAAAAGAGGATAAAAATCTAATTTAATATGGCTGCGTGGCAGAGTATTTCCTAAGAGTCCTTAAGTAAATCTGAAGAAGAACATAAAAAGTGATACAAAATACTTATAAATACAACAATAATTGTATATTCACCTTCTTTCAGTCCTTTTCTTGACAGAGCGTAGTATCGTCGCTGCATAGGATAATGTAATAAGGAAGAAAATTGTTGGATTAATTTAAACCTTTCAATTATATTGATGCAATTTACTTATTAGACACTAATAAAAGTAATAGTAGTAGTTTTTTATTCAGTTTTTTATACTTATTAAATCATATTTTGAAGGTTACTAAAAGCTAGGAACTTACGACAATGACTAGTAAGTCATCTGCCGAAGTTATATATTTCGTTTTATATTATGGTTCAAATTAATGGATTTATTAAATTCAATATTCTATTCACTCTTGTCGAACTGGGAAACTTTACAAAGTAAAGAAGTGACATGTATGAAGTATGAAAAATCTTCCCTTACCTTACACCTTTTTTATGATAAATAAATAATATAATGTTATATACATGACTAAAGTAAAAAGTATATGTGGAAAGCTGACGTGTTGCCTCTTATACAAGCAGCAATGTCTCACGACCGCTTTCAAATGATGCTAAGCTTTATTCGATTTGATAATGAAAATACACATGGATATCGTATGAAAATAGATAGAACTGCACCGATTCGGGACATCTAGACAATGTTTAATAGAAATTTGTAAAAAACCTACAAACTATATGATTGCTTCACTGTGTACATACAATTATTTCCATTCAGAAGACGTACTAAATTTATAAAAATATGCCCTGAAAGCCGGCTGAATATAGCATTAAAATTTAAACTGGTTACATTTAACTATACTGAAAAACCAGTAGGTGATCCTCGACAAGTAAACATTGGTGAACGAACTTGACTGAGTTCGCTTGAATAAAGGATCTTTAATAAATGTTATTACCGACCACTTTTTTCCATCTTTGGAGCTAGGTAAGTTGTTAAGCCCTCGGTGGAGGCTGTAACCTCTAGGAGGTGGCGGATAGCGAAAACCTCCCAGAATTGGGTGGTAGGAAGGAAATAAAATACTTCCCGCAGACCAAACCGCCATGAGATGGCAAACTTTATAACAAACTCCTATTGTAAGCTTTCCGAAAGTTGTATCAAGGTAGGTAGAAATATTAGAGACAGTAAAACGTTGAAAGTTAGAGTTTTTTTGAGCATATTCTGAGGTATCCGGAGAACTACTGAAATTAATCATTGAAGGCAGAATTGAAAACAGACGTGGCAAAATGTTGAGTGAATACACAATTAATCGACGTGCGTTGCATAAGTCTTTACAATCTTCTACAACAGGATTGATATTACTGAATTGGCATCTTTTATTATCAACAGAGAACATGAACCAAGGATCAACGAATATAGTTCCTAAAAGATTTTGTCAAACAGCTATATGGTTATGATGGGTAACCATTTTCTTCGAAGTGCAATAGAAGTTGCGCTTGGACGACGTATTTTGCTACTACCAGTACCAGGAACTAGTGCTAAAGTACCACTTGGCAGACGTGGAGCCATCGCAATTATTGGTAGCTATCATGTTTGCCAACATTTGAGCTGGAAATAACAAGAGACTAGAAAGTCATGTGTGATTTGCGTGAAACCTGTCTGCATTGAATACTCTCTTTCCAATACAACATGAGAAGAAAGTCGATAAAAATACATTATATCAGCGAATTACTGTTTCTTATACATATAAAGCTTTTAGTTTTTTTAATAATAACTTATTTTAAAAATTATCTTAAAACAGGTACAATTGTATATAAGGTATCTTTACTGACAGTGAAATCGATTCAGCTTCATATCTTAGAAAATTGTTCAGAAATTTTTGTAAGATTTATTCTAAAATTTTTCTAAAAATATCTTAAGCAAAAGTGTAGAGAGCTTTTAAAATTTCAGGTCACTGCGATATAGGCAAAAAAAGTTATTGCAATTGGAAAGCTAGTAGCGCGGCCTACTAGGTTTAAATTATCTTCAGTGATATGAACATAAAAAATTTTTTTTATGAATAAATGTTTGTGTAACTATATATCTATTTTTCTTTAAACTTTGTACTTCAAAAATTATTTCAACTGCTTTTCTAATACAAAAGAAAGTGCAAATAAGTATTTAATGGATTTCTATTTTCTTTTTTTTTTTTTGTTATATTAAAATTACACTTTATTCCCTTGTCTTTAATTTTGTAAGACATTTAATTGTTACCCCATAAAAATGTAATAATGGTTCGGCGATCATCTGGACCTCTGTGGAGGATGATGAACGTACTTACAATGCCAAATTTCGTTGCGCTGGTCCTGCTAACAAAGTCAATACGTGCTGGTATAAATAAATTTTTTATTATTTCCATTGCATAAATAAAATAAAATAAAATAAAATAAAAAAATACATGTAGTCAAATTCAAAGTAACTTAAGAAATTTTAATGACAAGAAAGCACGTAACAGCAAATAAAAACTGTAATAAAGGAAAACTGCTAACATTTACCACAAGAATTATGGCAAAAAAAATTATATAGAATGAAATTGAGGAAAATATTAAGAAAAAGTCATTTTGCAGCTGTTTGAATGCAAATTGGCGCATGTCCTGCGACTTTCTTGGTTGTCCTGTACCAATTTTGTTGCTTTTTTGGAGTTTATTTACGCATAGCGCAACGCCTGACAGGATTTCCGGTTATTTTGTGGGCTGATTTCGTTCTCAAAAAAAAAAAAAAAAAAAATTAAAAAAAATAACATAAATGGAGAATCCTGAAAAAGGAAATAATAGGCAACAACAACTTTCAACATACTTCAAGGAAACACGGAAATGAATGGCAAATGGCGAAAGCTGATAATCTTTGACAGTGACAACATCAACAGCGACAACACAGAAAACAACAACAAAACCAACAATGAGCAATGAAAATAGGAACATGAACAACAACAGCAACAACAACAGCCACAACAACAGCAACAATATCAACAAAAGTTACAGAAGTAACAAGCGACAAACTGACTCTTTAACAAGTCTTCATGTTGCAACAAAGTAGCGAAAGCACGAAAAATATTATAGCAGTTTGAAAAAAGGAATAAAAGGACGAAATGTAGAGATGCGAATAAGAATGAGTGCTCAAGAATTCAGTTGGGAACATGATGAAGTAAGTTTCATATAAATTGAACATCGTGCAATATTCACAGGATAGTATATTCGCTTCATTCTTTTTTTTGTTTGGTTGTTAAAATTATTTTGTTGGTCATGGTGACAACGTTGATGCAACTTAAGTACTTTTGATGACTTTATTTTTAAAGATAAGAGACTCATTCGTACTCTCCAATACAACTTTAAGCAATTTGAAGGTGTTTTCATTATAAAATCGTGAGAATTGAAATTTATTGAAGTGTTTGAGTAGAAGTTAACTAGCAAATTGAATGATACACACTTATGCTCACTTTTTTGTGACAAAATTTTGTAAAATTCAAACTTTAGTTGCTACGATTACAAGAGCTACGATAATAGTGAGAACTAAATGACAGGGGAGAACTGAAAGACCTTCCAATGTAAGAGATGTGTACAGTTGTGTACAGTTAGTTAGCAGAGAAATAATAAATTTCTTTTAAGTTTTCACTCCAATTTTCACTAGTATCGACATTACTAACTACAGGAAAACATAAGAAAGTGATAAGAATAATAATATACACATTTTAATGCTGTACCTCGGTAAACCTGCGCTTGATGTCGATGAAACCGTACTAATACTGAATGCCCCCTACTGGAGATTGTTAACGGCTTTTATTAAAAATGCATTATGTACTTTTATAAAAATATGCAAAAGACTATTGAAGAAGATTTTTAAATTAAGCCTAATTTCTTGTAAAAGTGTAGAACGAACATCCAATCCTATCCAATTTTTTATGCACAACAGAAGGAGCAAAAATATGTATCTACACAGAAATCTATTGTATCAGTTAGGAACTTACAAACTGAGTACTAGTATATACATAATTTATTTAATATTCAGTAATATAAAAGTTAACGAAGGTTTTCTATCACTAGATATAAATATATATATAAAATTTTTAAAAGGTAAAATTTCAAGTTAAACTTACTATGAAGGCATAGCCAATGTTAGCGATCATGGTCAAAGGTCAATAATGAACCAAAAGTGAGTTTGAAGCCTGAATTAATGACAAACGAAGGTATGTTGAAAGTTTGTTGGCGTTGGTATAGAATTGTCTATTGCGAGCTGCTTAAAGTTGATGCAATATATATTTCCGGCGATCTGCAACAACAGTATTAATCATAAAGTAGAATATTTCGAAAAACAATAAATCAGTTTCCAACGACAAGTTAGTATTTTTATATTATTTTGGTCGAAATATAAATACTGACCCTCGTATACATCAAGTTAATTTCCAGTAAAGAAAGTTTTTTATCCGAAAATATACCAAAATACCGTGGATACCTTTTATATCGCCTAATATTCATAGTAATAAAATGTATTGAAATTTATCAGAGTCACATTTATAAAATAAATATAAAACTAAGTTAATTGCATTGACTTATGGGCATTTCATCTAAGCTACCACTTGAACACAAGATTCTGCTATACAAGTCGATAATAAAACCTATATGGACTTACAGAATTAAAATGTGAAAAACTGCAAAGACTACAATCTAAAATCCTAAAAGTGATAATACGTGTGTCGGGGTTTATAATAAATGCTAACCTTCATAGAGATTTGGGCGTACCAACAGTAATAGAAAAAGCTGCTCGATGTAGCCGTCAGCACCTTTTAAAGTTAGAAGATCATCCTAACCAATCAGCTGACAAGCTCTTACTAAACAAAGGTCACAAACGTTTAAAAAAGGCGGACACCAGTTACATCTACTAACTTCATAAATTTTTATTTTTATTTGATTTAAAATATAAATTTTAAAATTTAATTTAATTTTAATTTTAATTTCAATTTTAATTTTCAATCTTATTTTATTATAAATAATTTCATGTGTCAATAGTTTTTTCCTAAGCAATGACCTAGGAAAAAAATAAATTTAGTGTTAATTTAGTGTCGATCAACTTATTGTTAGTTTCGTTGTAAAAAAGATGCAATATATAACATAATTCATAAAGTGAAAAAAAGAAACATTTTCAAGAATACAATTTATGTAAAATTATTTATAATTCAACTCGATTTATGAGGAAATTAATTAATGCTCGGAAATTGATGTTCTGTCTTTAACTTCAATAAAAATTTTAATATTCAAATTTAAAGACGAGGCGAAAACTTTTGGGTGTCACAAGACGTCTTGACAAACAAAATTTACCCACTCGCAAATTATAATGTGACCATGTTGAAAGCTAAAATAAAATCTAAAGTCAACAAAATATGAGTAAAAAAAGATACAAAGGAAAATATGTGCAAAAAATCTTGTGCATGTTGACAACAAACGAAGCAACAATGACATTTACACTACAAAACACAAACAAACTCCTCGCAACAGACAGACCAACTAGTAAATAACCAAATGAACGAGCTGTTTGTGCAACAACAATAACTACAGCGATATTAACAGCAAAAAACACAGCAACAGCAACAGCAGCAACAACAACAACAACAACAACAGTAACAGCATGAGTAGATGACATAAGTTTCTGTTAACTTCAAGTTGACACTAATAGATTCCGGCACCCAAACACTCGCTTTGCATGCCAGTCAGGAAATTCGTATTTCCACTGTAAAGTGTCCCTTTTTTATGGCAGTGGCGCTGACGCGTTTTACTGTTGCTCCGCTTACGTCCTCTGTTGCTTCAGAGGAGCTATTGTATAGTGTGTTTTTATATATATATATATATATATATTTTTTTTTTGTGTTTTATAAATACAACATTGCCAAAAATAATATAAATAATACATAAGCTATACGCGTCAGAGAGAAATTAAATTCATGTTTCTTCAGTTTTTTTTTTTTTTTGTTTTTTGTCGTCTTGTTCATTTTTGATGTCCTTTGAGGCTGAGTAGATTTACTTGAAACTTAGCCAAGAGGTTTTATTTATTTTATTTTTTATTTTTTATTTTTTTTTGTTTTTTTGTTATATCTTGTCTTACATCTCAGGCCAGCTAAAGCGTTAATGCCTCGTGAAATTACTGTCGCAGACCTTTGTAATGGATTCTGCGTGCCGATTTAGCCTTCGATATTTATTGGCATGTTTTTTATTTGAGACTTCGAATAATGTCGTATCCTTTTTAAACAAAACAACAACAAAAAATATAGAATAAAAAATTCAAAAAAATAAAACATAAGTTGCTTTAGAAAGTTGAGATTTATGTTTGCGTGTTATTTAGCATTAAAATTTTTATTGATTTGGATCATTTCCTTTCTTAGTTTTAATAAAAAATTTTAAGCATTTTTCTCAATTTCTAATGAAATGATGCAGTCAGTCATAGTGTTTCGAATTTCATTTCATTATAACGCCAGACAATCACAATCACAAGAAATATAACACATCTGTTCCATTTTATTTCAGTAGATATTATAAAGAAGCCATACTTAAAATTTAGAGGGTTTTCGAAGAGCAAAGAAAGAAAGGAAGGACAAACACAAAAATTTACTTAATTTTTATTGAAATTTGACTGACCATACAACGCTGTTTCGAGTATTGCCAAGTACTCATCGTCAGTGGTTTTAGGAAATAATCGAATTTTTAATAAGTTTATAGTCCGTATATAATCTGTTTAGACTACAAGTGCCAGGCTTAGAACTCGTGCCTATCAAATTAGAAACGATGACTAATCGTGTTTATCCACAAATAGCCAAGGCTGCACAAACTTTCAGTGCTCTAGTTCCGGGTTTTTTTTTGTCACTTTTTTATTTAATTAGTTGCATTAAGCAAAGTAGTTGCCGTGCTTTAAATTAGAACGAGCTTATAAACTACAGCTTTATTTGGAAATGCAAGTTTAATGAATTGAAAGAAAGTCCTTTCTTTCTTTGCTATTCGAAAACCCTCTAAATATATATTATAAATAGAAAGCAGCAAATATATCTATATACGAGTATTTCGATGTCAAATCTTTTTTATTCATTGCCCTTTTAAATTTCAACCTTTTATATACTAGTATAAAGAAATTATACATAGGTAAGATTAAATTTTTGATTTCCATAAGTAAAAAGAGTGACATTTTCAAAGTTCTCACATATGCGGTCCTATAGTTAATCTATGTTCGACTTGACATAAATTTTCGTTTAAATCTTTATTAAAACCGCAAGTCCGGAAACAGTTTTGAGTGCAAGATCTGCTGACACTATTCCCAGCTTTATAAGCAATTTGCATTGCCGTATATTTGAACTCTTTTTTCTACCAATGCTACTAGCCAGGATAATAACCATAAAGAAAAATTTAAACTAGATTTCTTTAAGTGATATATGAAACTTCAAAATAAAATAAAATAGGGACATTTATTTCTCTCTTCAGTAAAAATAATGCTGTTGTTGATGATAAATTTTTTCAAGTAATTTGTCAACACTAGAAGCCCTGAAGCACTTGTTATTGTACCAGACACAACCTTGCGTTACGCCGACTCAATTCCTACTGAAAATGCACAGTCGCTCTTCTCCGCGATATGGCAAGCTTACAAGTAACGACACACAGATCTCTCCAATGGGTTAAACAAACAATCGAATGGCACGAAACAACATTGGCGCCCAGCCTTCATATACGACACAGCGTCAGAAATGTTCATGCTCTCTTTCTCCTAAACCATTTAAAACAATCTTACTGGCTTGGTTTAATTAAGCTTGCTAAAAGCATTAAGCAAGGTCCTTTTTTCTCTTCATTACTGAAATGGACTTTCAACCGCTGAATCACTTGAGTCTGGCGGTTGTGATCTTCCATATATCCATATCTATTAGGTAGTTTCAGTAGATTTAGGTCGCATATTGTTTTTGATGTTTTCTACCCACCGTAAAAAAAAAGTAATTGAAGGTTGCATGGTTAACATTTAGAAACTTGATTTTCAATAGCTAAAATTGTTTGCAGGGATCAATGACTCTCTCTTTCTTCAACAAGTCTTTCTAATCCTTTCTTTC
Organism: Teleopsis dalmanni; assembly: GCF_002237135.1. Taxonomy (NCBI): domain Eukaryota; kingdom Metazoa; phylum Arthropoda; class Insecta; order Diptera; family Diopsidae; genus Teleopsis; species Teleopsis dalmanni. The sequence goes on from NC_051848.1 coordinate 7,399,159, forward strand.
TCCTTCTCTCTTTTGATTCCACAAATATAAGAGCCAACCAGAGCATATTCAAATACTTTTAAAAGCAAGAAATATGTGTATCAAAGAACAATAGTAGGATGGCAAATTCCATTTTTTAACTTTCATAAAAATGTCTTGGTAACGCCAATTAGCCAACAAAAACATGTTGTATAGAGAGGCATTTAATGAATGACCCCGGTAATCTTACGCTCATTTTACCCATGATGAAAAGGCGTATTGTATAGAGAGTCATGTGACAACTCTCAATTTCCTTGTTTTTACTACTATTTTGGTACATATTTTGTGCCTCGATTGAAAAGATAATTACTTTATGCTTACATATACGTACAAATATACAAATCTTTTCTCCTAATGGCGAGGCACAGAACACCTTGTCACAGTGATAGTTGTGACACTTAATCAAATTTCTCTCTTCTCCCATTTACAATGAGAACAACAACAGTTTTTTATGTGGTGTGACCATTATTCTCCGTACGATATTGTTCTAAACATCATCAAGAATTGCATTTAATAATTGGTAAAAATTTTTTCATCGGTTTACCTAATATATTCAAAGTAAAATTTCATTGTAAATAAATTTTTCATTTTTCATTTAAAATTAAAAAACTTAAGAGTATATTTTATAATTTTTAGGAATTAAAAAAAAAATTATCAATTTTTGTTACTATAACAAATTAGGTAAAATGGAATATAAAATTAATGCTGAACAATACGAAGCTGTCCACCAAATTACTGATCAGCTCGTTGTTGAGAGTCGTTACGGTGACCAGCAAAGAACTGTTGACCAGGTAGTCTCAAAGCAGCCTGATATGCAAGTATTCTCAGAGCAGTCAGATGAGGAAAAGCTTACTGAACAGTCTGATGACGAGAAAAGTGCAGGGCAGTCTGATGAGGTGGAAGGCTCAAAGAAATCTGATAGTGTTTGGTTGGATGAATATGGTGATCAAGAACAAGACGACAAGAAGCAAATGAATGAAGAACGACCAGGTACCAGTGCAAAAAATAATAGCTTGAAGTTTGATACTGGATATATAGAACTCAAATTGCGTACGTTAATTCGATCCATTAATTCTAGTACCACAGAGCAAGAATATTTGAACATGATTGAAGATTTTGAATCCGTTGGAGTAAGTCAATCTGAGTTTCTTACTTTCCTAGTAATGGATAAACTATCTGGTAAAGGCCCAAAGTCTATGAATGTTCAATTGTTCCTAAAACTTGTAAGCGGTCTCTATTGCGATACGAGTGTTATTGCTGGTCTTCTCCAAATTTTTGGTCCCAATAAAGGATCTGAATAAAAATTTGGCTGAAAAAATGCTAGTGAATATTTTCAAATACCTTTTTAAACAAAGACTGATTGTTCGGACTGCTCCAGTTATTTGTCATAAGCTGTAAATTTAAGTTGTACCGTTTATTTAAAATTCGACAAGTGAAGTCAGTAAATTAATATATCTTTGATAATCAGTTGTTTTAATTATATATAATTTATATATGTATATATATTTATTATTTGCAAAAGCCGGAAAGGTGATAGTTTCAGCAGACTGAAATCCTCATGCTAATAATTAGCTTGTGGTGCATGTTCAAAAAATTCCGTAGAAAACTTGGTATTCAATGTTATTTATTTCTAGATATAAGTACTTTAACAACGGTTTGAAAGTCCTGTATATAGTTAACTTAAGCACTATGATGACTTAGAACTTGAGCAACATAATATCTATAATTTGTCATATGATGTGTTGTCATCTGCAGTCACATGTTTGAAAGCTTACCTTACCTTCAAATAACTGCTTTCAGTTACTTAGGGCCTTCAGAACGAAACTTGCTCGCAAACACAAATGCGTCCTATCTTCAACTTAAAAGCAATGCTTTAATGAAATCCCGATATTTAAAGTACTGAGCTATATCAGCGTATAGCGTAGTGAAAAATCTTGTTCAGGATATTCAAGAAAAATCGGAACCTTCACCAAAAATTTGTAAAATTTTCCTAATACATGTAATGTAGAAAGTCATGGGTTCGTCATGAGTAAAATTATTGTTTTCAATGCAAATCATAAATTAAGTAAGATTTATCAAAATTTTCGTGAATTTCTGAAAAGGGAAGGTTCTGTTGATGTACTAACATGACAAAAATAGTTGTTTCGTTTTATCGAGAATCCTTTGATTCCTCCTATCAGCTTCCATACATATTCAAACCACGAAGGTATTATTTGTAAATTACTGATATACCAATGAGTTGGAAAGTATTCAATTTTTTGTTTAAACTATAATAATACATTGATTGAGATAAATTAAGGGTCCCCTACTTAGATAAGTCCATGTACAAGTTAAACAAAAAAAATTTCCAAATTCTTTGTTGAAACTATGTTATAAAAAATAAAATATTATTAATTAATAATATATTCACACAACTTCTATTAACACAAAACAGCTATACAGTTCTTGAATCCAAATTATAATCAAATCTCAAAATCCTCTTAACTTTGTACAACGCCGTCAATATCCCAAAAAGTTAATTACAGCCATTAGTATAAAGTTAGAAATGAAAATTTCTCAACAGAACAAAACGAATCATATTTTTTAGCCACTCTCGCAGGGATTCCATACAGATTTGCAGTAATTCATTTACTTAATTGGATCACTTTCCTGTTGTTTAAGCCAGTATCTGCCAAGGCAGCGGATTGTGTGGGTACGCTGAATAGGGATTTTCAAATGAAATCTGAACAAAAATTTCATTTTGCTACACTTCCCATTTGACCAAAACCAAAAATGTTTACCTTGATTCGCATTAAACACAACTCAGCATGTCCTTCGGCATCAAAAATAATACGATTTTATTTACTTAAAAATTTTGTACTTTTTGTTCTATTATTTTCACCACAAAAGTCGTTTAGACCATGAAAACTCGTTAGACACGAAATTAATGTGTTTATTTTTATGAGATAAAAAATAGAATGTTTTCCTTTTCTGTTTTTATACTCCTTCCAATCTTTCGCCTTCTCCTTCTTCGGCTAGGATAGCACGCGCTTTGATATGAAGGAGTTTATCCTTTTCGTATTATTCAACTTTTAATTTTATTACTTTTATCTTTTTACTGGTAAATGCACAAAACATTTATGCGCCTTAATTGTTTTTATATAGAAAAAACATTAAAAGGACTCAGGACGCAGGACGCAGGACTCGCTGTCTATGCCATTCGCGTACGATTTGAGCACCCAAAAAATAAACGAAAAAATTACTTCACTCTGATTTTCTATTTAAAAAATGAATAAAAAAAAATTCTTTAGTTAATTTTTTTTTTGAAATGCTTTTAGCAGAGATTTTTTCATTTTTGGCTATAAGATATTTTTTTTGCTCGTTTTAATTTGTTTACGTTTATTTTGTTGCTTTGTTTTATCACCTCTCGCACATTCAGTCGAGGCCTCGCAGGCCTCGAATAACTAGAAATCAGTAGTTCGTTCCTGTACTTCACTTTGACGGCGGGTCGCGTTTTTCGTACTTCGGCGGATTGTTTTGTTGGATTTGAAAAGCAGTAAATATTCAAATAATTTTTAATGTTGTTTTTTGCGCCATTTTGTAATATTTTTACCGCCATTTTTTTTTTTTTTGTAATCTCTTTTGCAACTTTCTTCTTGTTGTAGCCGCTTATTTGTCGTCATTGTGGTAAAATGCGTAAATGATGACTCCCGCGGAATCAGCATATCGCATCCCATCGTATCGCATCCCATCGCATCGCATCCCACCGCAATCACAGCCTCGCCTAAGGGCGCGCCGACTTTATTATGTTTTCGTTGTTGGCTAGAAAGTGGCAAATATGTAGGCAATTGTAATTCTTTTCGCGAAGATTGATTATGCTAATGACTCGGGACTTACGGCAACAAGGCATTTAAACAGTAAAGCGTTTCCGGCTCTACGCTAACAGTCAATTTATGTCAATAAAATAAGGATTTCGAATTTATTTTTTATTTCAATATTCAATTTAAAATGTTTTAAACTTCCGTCTGCTGCCTTAAAGTGTGGATTTTCATTTCATGAAAATAAATTAATAATTTTAAGTGCTCCTCTGCTTTCTACACATTTGACAAGAAGTATTTATTTTCTATTCATAGAATTGTACAAAACTCAATTATCGAGAAAACGTCTAAGAATATTTCCTAGTCAATTGACTAATTTATTATTAATTTCACATTTTCTTCATTGTCCCTAAATGCATTTTTACTATGGAAAAAATGTGTGCGATTGAAAAAAAAGGGAAAATATCATTACGTATTTAGTTGGAAGTATATTAATTAAATAAATTAAAATAAAATAAAATTAAATAAAATAAAATTTAATTTATTTAATTTATTTAATATAATTTAATTTAGTTTAATTAAATCATCGTCAATTAATTAAATAAAATTAAATAAAATAAAATTAAATTAAATTAAATAAATTTAAATAAAATTTAATAAAATAAGATGAAATTAAATTAATTTAAATTAATTAAAATAAAAAAAAAATTAAATAAAGTGAAGATGAAATTAAATTAATTTAAATGAATTAAAATAAAAAAAAATAAAATAAAGTAAAACAAAATAAAATAAAATAAAATTAAATAAAAATTAATTAATTTAATTTAATTTAGTTTAATTTAATTATGGTCAATTAATTAAAAAAAATATATAAAATAAAATAAAAAATTAAATTAAATAAAATAAATAAATTTAAATAAAATTAAACAAAATTAAATGAATTTAAATGAATTAAAATAAAAAAAAAATAAAATAAAGAAAAATAAAATAAAATAAAATAAAATAAAATAAGTGTTTTTATTTTAATTCATTTAAATTAATTTAATTTCATCTTATTTTATTTAATTTATTTAATTTAATTTAGTTTAATTTAATTACCGCCAATTAATTAAATAAAATTAAATAAAATAAAGTAAAATAAAATTAAATTAAATAATTTCAATTAAAATTAAATAAAATAAGATGAAATGAAATTAATTTAAATGAATTAAAATAAAAAAAAAATAAAATAAAGTAAAGATGAAATTAAATGATTTTAAATGAATTAAAATAAAGAAAAATAAAGTAAAGATGAAATTAAATTAATTTAAATAAATTAAAAAAAAAAAAAAAAAAAAAGTAAAATAAAATAAAATTAAATAAAAAAAATTAAATAAAATGAAATAAAATGAAGTAAAATTAAATAAAATTAAATAAATTTCAATAAAATTAAATAATATAAGATTAAATTAAATTAATTTAAATGTATTAAAATAAAATAAAATAAAATAAAATAAAATAAAATAAAATAAAATAAAAATAAAATAAAATAAAATGAAATAAAATAATATAAAGTAAAATTAAATAAAATTAAATAAATTTCAATTAAATTAAATAAAATAATATTAAATTAAATTAATTTAAATGTATTAAAATAAAATATAAAAAAATAAAATAAAGTAAAATAAAATAAAATAAAATAAAATTTAATTTAATTATCGTCAATTATTTAAATAAAATTAAACAAAGTTAAATAAAAACAAATAAAATAAAATTAAATTAAATTAAGCTAAATGAAGTTAATTGAAATTAAATTAAATTAAATTAATTTAAATACAATTAATTATAATTTTTTTAATTATTTTACACGTCAGACGATTACTTTATTGTCAATTTTTGAAAATTCGAAATTAACATCGCTTTCAGTGGCATCACTACTGCCACCATTTTGTTGATTCGAGAAATGATCCTTTCAAATATTAAACATGCCTTAGACAACCATCACCAGATAACTGTTTTCATCTTTGCTAGTTTTAACTCTGGTTTATAACCATTTGTTAGCTATTTGGTTTTGTGGTGGAATTTTCGACCCATATTCCCATTGTTCAGTTTTTCAAGCTCGTCGTATTCACGTCTTTCTGCTTCTTTCTCGTTTCTTTTTTCGCCTGAAAAGACGTTGTGCATCCCTTCTCTTTTACCGATATCGTTCTTTAGCAGCACACACACTTGGACGTACCAGCTGTTTCTTTATCACTTCTTCTGCTGCGGTACGCTTAGAGTGGGAGATGTGGCTCCATTGCGTGCATATATCGATTCAGGTTAGGCGTAGGAAAGTCGAGTAGGAAAGTCAATAGCAGTCTGTTGTGATTGCAACTTTTCGACGTGTAGCTTTCACTGTGCTAGTTCACATACTCTTTTCATCGCACATAGATGTGTAATAATATATGATTGTGTATGATACTATATATCATACATAATAATTTAATAATATAATATATATAAAGTGGAAACTATTTATCAGTTACATGAGTGCACGTATGTTAAAAAAGTATCTACTAAAAGGAAACACTGTATACATAGAAAATAATAACTTAATTAAAAAAAGGCTTAGTGTTTGATGCCGCAAAAGTTTGCTGAGTTCGTCTTATTAATTAAAATAAAATCTTTCTCTAGCAATATCAAATAAAAATTTCAATCTGAACAATATGAAGTGAAACTGAAAGGAATATGTACTAGAAGTTTTAGAATTCAATTTAAAATTTGCTAATTAATGAAAGCAAAAATATTTCAGAAGTCTCTGTTAAGGCAAAACCTATACGATAAAGAAATCGGAAGAAGAATTACTTTTGAGCGTAATCTGCTTTTTACTTTATGGCTTAAAATAAAAGGCCAAAATTCATTTAAACTAAAAGCTCAGATACCGATGAAAGTTACAAAATAACAAAAGTAAAGGAAAAAGTAACAGAAAAGTAAAATATACAAAAAAAAATATTGAAATCGTAAAATAAAATTTGACACAATGATTCTATTGTTGTGATTTGTATCTTTATGGCTCCAGAGTACAATGTTTTTATTGTTGTTCCCATTGTTTTCCCTTTTGTAATTCAATTTGAACACATGTGAATGGTTTCCCTTTTTTGCTGTAGGAGTAGCTCCTTATTTTATTAAGAAGTTAAAAAAGTAAAAAGTACACTTAAAATAAAATACGAGTACAGCACATCAAAATGAAAAATGCCAACAGTGCAGCAGGAATGATGTGGAATACAGCAAATATCATTGGCTTCAGCATTGTAATTTGCCGTAACTTTGTTTAGATACTCGATAATGCAGATACACCACACTTAGGCGAACACACGCTTGCACTCGTTGAAGCCGTAAAGAGATTAACACCCCACACACATCAACTCATTGAACCTTCTCCTTCTACGGAACCCACATACTCTCGTACTTGGAAGACACAAAGGGAAGTGTTCACTTAACTTGCTATTTTAGTTTGATTACAAAAACTAACTAACTATTTTTACAGTGTATACGTATGAGAACGCTGTACGCACACTTTTTCTCAGCAGTAGCTTTTCTTCCTTTTCTGCTCGGGGAAGCTGGAAAAAGTTGTGAAATTGTTCAATGGTGCGAGGGTCTTGTGCGTTTATAGGAAACTAAAGAACCAATAAAATATCTCAAATGAAACTTCTGTTAACATTTCGATAAATGAAAATTGTTGCTGTTAAATTAATTTGCAGCTGTCGTTGTTCAGCATAGGATCACACTAGAGTTGCCTTTATTTCATTGTTGCTATTTTCTCGTGCTTTCTTTTTCGTTATTGTATTTCATTGTACTTCACTTTGGGTTCTTAACATTTTACGAACTTAAAAATATAAAAGATTTGCCACTTAAGCAAATTAAAGTGTATGCACACAATGCATAAAGTTGAGAGCATGGATTACAACTGCTCCATTTTAGGTGAAAAACTAAATCTGATGAAAGTTGCTACTAACACACAAGTACGTTTGAATTGTTAAATATAAGATGCCTTACTGGATAAGACTTAATGAACTTTATATCCCTTTCTTAATACACCGGGTCTTTCTTTTGTAGATACTCTTTCAATGTAACCGCACTTACATTTCAATTAAGTTGTATTTTTTTCAATATAATTTGCAAATGAGCTTGCAAAGATTTACGTCTAATCAGCATTTATATATAGGTAAGTATATATTAAATAAAAATATTCCATAAAAAGTTTAAAAAACTATTGCACTAGCAAGACATTTGGCTCACATCTGACTCGGTAACTTTGTCGCATTAGGTATAGTAATATGGTCAACTTAATTTGTAAATAAGTAATAAAGTGACCTCTCTTAGTACTATGTTAAAACATGTAAATTTAGTCTGTAAGCACTTATTGAATAAAGAACATTATAGGTATAAAGAAAACTCAAAAGCTGCCGATCCATCTTGGAAAATTCATCGTATGCTGCTCATACACTGAAAACCGTACTTGTTGAAATATGAAGAAATCAATGAAGAATAGAAGAAAAATTAGAGCTGGAACAGGATGCACTATTTATTTTCCTTAAACTTCTATTGTCACTCATGGAGGAGTGACATCTGTTGATTTAGCTATTTTTTCTCTTCACTATTTTTTCTAAAACAGAGTTGTTAACAAATAACTATATCGAATATTCTATATCCGATGTATCATACATTTACCATCAGTTGCATTTTGAAATAGGTGAGCAGCAATATGAAGGCACTATGTACTAGCAATTGACGATAACGAGCCACTGTTCGGGCTAGCTAAAGCAGACTGCTGGAACCGTTCAAGGACAACTTACGTCTGCAATGGTCAAATAGGTAATTAAATGAAAGTGTTCTAAAGCACTTATTCTAAAAAAACAAATTTTTTCTATTTTTCTATTATAAAGAACACTATTTCTTGGTTTAATATTTCGCATAAAATTTTTGGATTGGAAATTTCAGGCTTGAAAAACTAAAACGCTGGTCTGTGCGCTACTAACATGATTTAAGTTTGAATTTTATGTTAATTTTAATGTGTTTTTTATAGGTAAAAATTATAAAGAATATTACGATTTTGCAAATTCAAGTTCTTTAAAAATAAGTTGTGATAATGCTACAGACTAACTTTAAGGCAGCTATAGCTATAAGTTCTAAATTAAACTTTGTTTCATGATTGCAATTAAGCTAATAATAAAAAAAACCTTTGAAAACAACAACAACAAAACACTTGCTGTACAAATATTAAATAAAACACATAAACAACAGCTACATATTAAATGCGTTGACTTAATTTTATTGATCATGTCCTTTAACGTTTTTGTGAGAAGAACATTTTTTGGGGAATGTTTTCATATTATGTGTACCTTATGCAGATAAGTCAATAACAACTTTAATCTTCATTAATTTTGCAAACTCCTTGTTTTCAACAAATTGTTAAAGAAAATGCACTTTTCAAAACATTTTATTAGATATTCTATTGATAAGACTAACCACTACACCTGTGGCTAGTAGAATATTGAGATCATATGTATTTAGTTGTACTTCAGATAATTTCTACATATTTATCAATATTTTGTGTAGACCATTGTTTCGTTTCATATTTTGCTCCAAGGCCCCGAATATATATAGTGAAAATGGTTTGTTGACTAACAATCATTTTGTAAAGATGGTCAAATCATTATATAGTTATGCGTTATAATTTCCCCAGAAATCCGTCCCTTTGTCATACCCTTGCAAAGTAAATAGGGATATTGTTTAGGCTTTTTTAACGCAGAGAGACTTTTAATGCTTTAATTACAATTCATTCCAATGGTTCTAATTACCACTTGATACCATTGCGGAGTCTCTACTCCGGTGACATTTTTTTATTATATCACTTGAATTACTAAAGTAAAATCATTTTGCTGGTTTTTATATGCTTTTATATACAATACATTTTTTGTGATATCTCATTTATAAAACGCTATTTGAGAGTAATAAAATGGTACATAAAAAATTCTTATGAATCTCAGCTAAAATAAAATAAATAAAATTCTGTAGTGCGAATTTTTATTACTGTTAAATTTTTATTAATTGAATTTTTTTTATCTTTTTGCGGGCAGATATTATCCATAAATGCATTTCCTGATAGATTTTTACTTTATCAAATAAATACTACGAGTTCGCATCACAAATGACCATTTCGCAAATTGAAACGATGTTCAAATGAATGATGTCAGGATACAAAAAAAGGGATTTAACTACATAAAATGACTGCACCAGATATGCATGAGTGAGCACCATTGCATTGGCAAGCCTAAATGGCTTTTGGTACTGGGAACAAAATTATAAGGTGCACTTTTAATCCATTTTTTAAAGAATATATAAAAAGTGATTGAAATATTTTTATTATGAAAGTTCTCATTTTCTCCAACAATGTAGGGAGGGGGTAACATATCCAATTCATCAACCTCCCATTATCCGAGTCGCTGCCTTACAGAATTCCCGTAGTAACATGGTAAAGATAGATTATTCGAAAAAAAACTAAATTGCTGAAATTATTTGTTCATTCAAAATAAATTTTTGTAAAATACAACAAAAAGTTGTGATTAAAAATAAGTTTTCATATTCGATATTTTTTAGAAACTTTAGCCAATCAACAATGAAAGGAAAACCTTCTATGGAGTATAAAAACATTTGAAGACATCGTAACAAAGCATATGCTATCTTGACGATGCTTAAGAGTGAAATGCTTGAACTTCACATAAAGTCGCATATCTGATCTTTTTATATAGTATACAAAGTGATGGTTGGAAAAGACTTTAGCCTGATAATATTCTCGTTCCGATATTATTAAAATAAATCGGTTTATATAAACTGCTGTTCAATGTTCAGGAATTAAAATTTAACACAAAAAAAAAAATAAACCAATTTGAACTACATCCCCGTATTATAAGAAATTTATAGTTTATAGAACCGATATACAATTCTTGCTGTTAATATTTTTGAAAATTTAAATCATTTAAAATTTAAATCCTAAGAATATAACCTAGAATCTAAAAAAAGTGAACTGTTCTTTTACACATTTAGCTCAAAACTTGACAAAAGGTTAACAACTTTAGGATCATCTTGAAGAATAGACAGCTTATTCCAACCATAATTGTGTATGAGACGCAGAGATACTCGCAATCAAAGAAGTAGCTATCTACTTAAGTAGAGACTTGGTAACTATACTAATGATAAATATATACTCGTATAGCCAGATAGTTATATGATCAATGAAAACAGTATTGTTATGCTACCTGCTAGGCAAGCAGCTCCTGAAAGCATCCGCACAACTTTCGGGGTACACCTAATACATGTTGCCGATGAATTAGACGAACTGAATACTAATTTCATCCTAAGTGTAGACAGCGCAAGGGTGTCGGAATACCTCCAACCACTTACAAATTGTTATTGAAAAATAGAGTCGTTGGAAAGACTAATTTATTCTAGTCAAACGAGAACACCTATCTGATGTATTCGATTGTAAAAAAATCGAATCTACCAAAATAAAATAGTCACTGGCTATTAGTTTCTCTGTACAATGCACATACACGTGTTAAAATTAGTCTAAGGATATACGAAAACTAAACTACCTTATTTAATTAGTAATTGAATGAGTAGAAGTACTTAAAGGAAAACAAGATGGTAGAATAAAACAATCCAGCTGCTGCATTCTAAAAACTTTAAACAAAAACTTAAAAATGTGATATATAAAAACAAGAGAACTGCTATACACAAATAGTGTACAAAGTATAAATTTTTGTGTTACCTATAAGAACTTCATTAAAATGAATTTGATAAAAAAAAAACCAATTACTTTAGATAACTTAGTAGAATTTTATTCCACCTGCTTATAGCACCATTAATTTGAGATATAAAATTGTAACGTCCATTTCTAATTTTGATATTGAATTATAGGTAAAAAATATGTTAATCATCAACGTACAGTCACAAGCTCTACTTCACATATCACGTATTCATATACCACTCCACAAGCAACGACACCAGACACTCTTCTCAGCAACAACACAATTGATTATGTCTATAGATAGTATACTATCCATCCAGTTGTCTTAGCATAAACCAAAAAATCCTATAAAAAATGGAGAAACTTCTTGAATATTGCGCAACCTGAAGAAATCCACTTTTTCATTACAGAGGCAAACCCAAAAAATTTTGAAAACGGCATTATTAGAGCTTAAACTTTAAAAATTTTCTTATTTATGAATGCCAAAAAATTTTGTAAGATATGTACAATTACACAAAATATTTTACGGGAAGTGAGAATGAAACTCATATTTATTTTGATTTTTATAAAATACCAACAAATCAAGTAAATTCAGAAATATATGCTTAAATATTTATTTAGTTTTTTTTTTCTCATGTCATTATTTGATTTTATACTACTACGACTATTTGTTGATAGGTACGAGAAGAATAATTATTTCTATTCATTAAGAATTTAACAAAATTAATTAAAATTAAACTCCTCAAATATGTACGAAATAATTATAAAATTATTAGTATTGGTTCTGAATCCATATACGAATAAAGTCGATGCTATGAATGGTGGAAGTTCACAAATTATTTCAACCATTTTTTTTTTGAAACTCTTGATAAATCAACAATTCTATCTTAAATAGAATGCATTTTTCTTTAATTTTATTTAATCGTTTAAACATAATTAATTTTATCGATCTAAATTGTTGCATTGTTTAAATTCGATGGTGACAATCATAATAATTTTATGTACAACCTAAAATATAGAAGTTATTATTTTTCCACCTAATAAAACTGTCTTTACCTCCTTTTGAGTACGTTTATCAATCGACTGGCTGATCTTTTATTTCAGCAGTGTAAGTATTATTGTATACCCTGTTCTTAAAAATTATTACTACAAGATCAAAAATAATTTTTTTAAATTATTTTAATTAATTGAATTTTTGGCTGACCATACCAATACTGTTTCTTGTATTGCCAAATACCTATCATCAGTGGTCTTGGAAATAATTCTTGTATTTGTAAAATTTATTTGTAAATAATTTTTTTTTGACACTGCAAGTACCAGAGATTGAACTCGTGCCCTGCCAAATTTGAAGCTTAGAGTCAGCGTTCACTACAGTTCGAAACTTCTCTGTTAAATACCACAGCTACTTTTAAAGAAAAAATAGTCACTACCCCCATCAAATTTAATGTGAAAATCTTTTGTATTAAAGTCTATGCAAGCCATTGATCATAACGATATGGTTATGGTTTAATATGAATAAATACTGTACCTGTCGTACTAGTAACTTGTTTTTATAAGCAAATGTTTTAAAAATTTTATAATTGATACATCCACTTGGTATTTTTGTCATATTAGCAACCTTCCAGACTTTGATTTAACTATCATCGGATTTTAATTCAATGATCTTTCATCACTTTATTATGATTTTAGCCAAGTTAATAATACGGACAAATCAGATGATTTTTGGATTTGCATTAATTATTTATGTAATAGTAACAGTACAGTTAAACTCATTAAACCCCTTTATTATTTTATTATTTTAGATCATTGTTGGTATACTCCCTATTGCTTGCCAAACTTTGTGTTTGTTTTCAAATTTTTTTTTTTAATTAATTCAAGCATTAATTTCCATTTTCACTAACTCAACAAAACTCTTATTAGCTCTTACATCAGAGCGCAAAGAAGAATATAATTTTTCAGATATTACCCCATCATATTAGAAAAATAGTTAACTCACTTATCACGTAATTGCCAATGAGTCGTCTTATGATGTAAAATGAACAATAGTCAATGTATTTTCTAACAGCACCAAAAAAGCACAAAAAGAAAAAGGGAAAGAAGGCAGAATTTCATAAACAAAATTCTTATCGAAAAAAAGGAGGTAAGAAAAGCTCAATTACATTTAATTGTTTCTAAAACAAAACCACCACATAAATATTTTTTACTATAACAATGTTTATAACAATAGAATTATCAAACCTCATTTTATTAATTTTGTATGGATTTTGTATGAATTCTGTATTGGGTTTGTATCACCTCACATTTGTCAAGTGAATTGCGTTAGCGTAAACATATTGAAAGATTGAATTCAATGGAATTAACTTTTTAATATGCACAAATTCAAATATTTTTACTAATGCCATAATATGATTTAAGCCTAATATATTGCAGCTTATTTTTAGCCATATAAATCGTTGAAATTATCAACAAACTAATTTATTTTATATTAAATATTTTGTCAAAACTTTTTTATCACCATTTATTGTAAATGCGCTGATATCATCAGATGACTGTAGCATTGAAAATAATTTCGAGTAATTTTTTAATGTCCCAACAGCATCGTTTAATTGCAGTTAATAATGCATTAAATCTCCTTAATCGCAACTCATTTTAAATTAAATGAAAAAAATTTCATAAAACGTTGAAAACGCACAAAAAATATCGCCGCCAGCGATGTTTTGCAGGGACACATTTGTAATGAAAATAATGAATGAAATTAAAATTAAAATTAAAATAAAAATTAAAACAAAAATAAAAGTTAAAATTAAACGGAATTGCACACAATTAAAGCGACAAATTAAATTGCACTTACTTTCGCACACGCATTCACAGGCGCGGTGCGTCCTTGCAGCGCATCCTAACAGCGCTTATATCTGCTGCTTGCGTATCAATTTAGTAATCCAAACAAAATTTAATTAATGTTTTTTTTTGTTTTTTGTAAATTGTTTCGTTATATTTTTTTGCTTTTGCTTATTGCAGTCAAAAAATAAATTAATGCATTTTTTAATTATTTTTTATCTACTCATGCATTACTATTCAATACAATTCATGCATCCACCTGCATGTGAGTACATCGGACTATACAACATTTTGCTATATTTATATATTAGTAATTAAGTAGTAAATCTAATGGAACGGCATGAGCGTCATTGAGCGCCCACACAGGCCCTCGAAGGCCCCTTTAAGTATGCAAATCTGTTTTGAGTTATGTTTGTGTACTGCAAATTGCAATTCGCGAATGCATGTTTAACAACATTTCACATATCCGCACTTCCTTCCGTTTTTGGTTAACTGGTTAACTTGTTCGAAAAAAACCGTACAAAAAAAAAAAAGAAAAACTTTCCCACGAAAAGAATCGTCGCTGCACAGTGCATTTAGCCACTTCCGCCGCAGCGGCGTTATTTTTCCGCTTGTTTAACTTGACCGACTTCGACCGCCCGTCCGTTTGACTGCGTGCAATGTATATAAATGTTTTAGAATTCGAATATTTATTTTGCAAATGCGTCTAAACTTTTTCAAACATTCTTAAATATGCCCTTTCAAATATTCAAAGTGCACTCGCTAACTATTCCACAGTTAATGCAATTTGAAATCAATGCAACTATTCAACGGAAGTTAACTGCATTTCGCTGCATTTCACTGCATTTGCTTGCTAATATTTGAAAATTAACCGTTGCCAAATGTGCTAAAGTCACCCAAATTCACCACATTACACCACAACACGATTTTCCTCGTTTGACTTGGAAATGCTTGTAAGACTGAAGGTGAAGACTTCACGATTGTTAAATTCTATAAAATTCTTGAAAATGCTTTGGGTCGTTCTCCGCGCGATTGGGAAATTAAACTGAACGCTGTGAGCAACCGTTTAGGACTACCGTACGAACACGACACGCATCCTAAGCAATGCCAAACTTTTCCTTTTCAATCCACAACACTGTGTGTGCGTAAGGGAAATTGAAATGTCGGAATTTGGGGTGAATTTTGTTGCAGTGTAAAATGTTCTTTCAGTCGCTGCGGGTGGTTAGTAAACATCATCCACACAGCATCATCCATTTTGGGGAAATGTGCTTGTATCTCACACACAAACGCTGTTGGTGTTGAAGTGAACACAGCGCAAATGAAGGGAAATTCTGAACACAGCAACATGTTGAAAATACCTATGAGCAGTTTAAGATGAAATGAAGAAAGGAGTTCACTTCATATACCCATTATTTAACATGGGTGACCTGAAAATTATTTGTTTCGTCACGTAGGAGGTACAACTTGTTACCAAGTAAAGCACTAAGAATTACCAAAATTTGATGACTTCATTAATTTGTAGATTTTTTTTTTGATAAAAATATTGCAACTGCATATAAAAATAATTATAAATAGGTTTTCGCAAAGTAGTAAACTACAACAACAAAAACTTTTTTTTTATTATTTTAATTAATTGAATTTTTGATTATGCCATTATCAGTGGTCTTGGAAATAAATCCTGTATTTATGTATTCGTAAATAATTTTTTGAGACTGTAAGTATCAGAAATCAAACTCGTGTCCTGCCAAATTTAAAGCTCAGAGTCAGCGCTCCTTAACCGACTATTACTGAACCAAAGCCGTACTTCACTTTTATGTTCGCACATTTTTCTGGAGTTTTGTTAATTTGCTGTGAAAGTTTCTTATTAACAAATTCACTTGCTGTGTTTAAGTTAGAACGAAATCACAAACCAACTATTGAATAATTGAATTAATTAAGTATATTAAATTTCAATACTATTCTGTTTGTAGAGGCATTATTTGTTGCTTGATTTATATATTCTTTCTTATATATTGAACCTAATCTTGGAATCTGATACTGAGAAAGTCATGATAATCTTATTCTACGATTCGCAAAGGCGGGACTAAAACACAATTCATAATAAAATTCAGCTGATTCTCTGGTTTAGACTTGTCAAAGGAATGGATAAAAATGCTCTGGCTAAAAATGCAGCTCTTTTAAATCTAATGTCTTAGCTCGATATTCCTGCAAAGTTAAAACGAGTTTACAGAATGACGTTGAGCAGTTCTCCTAGTTCCGTCAAGATAAGATCGAATTTCTCTGAGCTTTTTAATACCATGCAAAACTCGCATGATGATCTCTCACAAGGTGATTCTTTATCATGTGATATGTTCAATTTTGTTATGGGATAAATCATGTGAAGGCCATGCACCGCATTAAAAAACAACAACGATGTCAATTCGGAAGTAGAAGAAGAATCATTACTACCAATAGGTGCTCCCATGATCTTAATAGGCGATTGAGATAAATAACTGTTTCTCAGCAGATAAAACTTATACTCTGCAATGTCTACCTGTGCTTCTATATGACACAGAAGCATGGACATTATCACAGAATGACGAATCAAGACTGTAAGTTTTCGAAAGAAAAGTTCTTCATAAGATCTTTGGTCCTCTACGAGTTGGTGATGGCCATCACATGTTTATCACGACATTAATATAATTGAGCGAATTAACATTTAGCAGCTTCACTGCATTGTTCATGCGTTGAGGTAGGTAGACCGTATTTCCAGTGAAGTGATGAAGTTGAGGAAGTTGAAAAAGCACTAACCACATATGGTATACGAGATGCGCCTAAACAAGCATGCTGCTTTAGGCCTACACCCGATAACAGGCCGTTATGGCCATTTAAGCAAGTAATTAGGTTTATTTATAATATATTATTAATATTATTATATTAAAAATAAATTATTAAAAAAAAAATTAAATGCATACTGAAATGTGTTTATGTACTGTTTTATATTTTCAATAGCCTTAAATATATATATTCTTCGTATATTGATGTGGATTGTCCTATAATCATTTTTGTGATGGTTGTGGCTTTGCAAAGAACGAATTTGCTCTTAAATTAATGTATGATTGCCTATTTTCGGTGAGTATAAGAATAAAATTCTTTGGACCCATTAAAGGCTGCACTTGCACTCCAACCAATTCTTGCATATGTGAGATGTAATCTAATGTAATAAAATTATTTACATATTGTATTTCAATATAACGAATATTTACAGTTGCGGATTAACATGTTATTCCTTAAATGGATTCATGAATTTGAAAAAGTCCTCAAATTTAAGCTTTCCATCTGATGTGTAAGAAACAGCCTTTTGAATTTCATCCTCTGTCATATTGTTTGCGAAAGCAAGGCGTAAGTCATCAGCAGTGAGAAAACCCTTACTTTCTGTATCCAAATTTTTAAAATATGTTAGCATATTTTCTGTGGTGTAAGTTTCAATCATTTTGATAGTTATCACGGTTATGAACTTATCAAAATCGAAAAGGCCAGAGCCATCATCATGCTCCTGTGTAATAACTTGAGCTTCCGTTGTCGAAATCGGGTGGCATAAGAATGCACAAACCCAGCAAATAAGTGACGTAAATTTTTCTGCTGCCAGTTTTTGTTCGTTGGCTTCGGTAAATTCATAAAACATGTCTTTCAAAAGTGCAAGTTGCTCATCGGTCAATTCTTTTGCCATGTTGACTTTTCCAATTGAAACGAAGAAATAACGTTTTATTAATTCACATTAGATTTTGATCAATTCAAATATACGAAATAAATTTGAAATACTTTTCATTTGATACTAAGTATTTCGACACAACCCACCAACGAGCGTTGTGAAGAAAACTAAAAATTTTGAAAAATGCAATCTTAACGTTTTTGAGATAATTTTTATTTGGAAATAATTTTATTTCCTTTAATACCTATGAAGTTTTTCAACTTGTCCAAGCCAACTAAATCAAAATAAAATTTTTAACAACCAAAATTTTAAATGAATATCGATTTACCCTCTCACGTTGTACAAGAGTAAATGTGGTTTATAAGGTCTCCGCAATCCTTTTAAAATTATTACAAGCCCTTTTGCTAACCTTTTGTAAAGCTTTCTCGATTATATGAAGTGTAGAAAAAGATGTCATTTATATTTACATTACTCGAAACAGCTGTATGGTCAGCCAAAAATTCAATTAATTAAAATAATATAAAAAAAGAATATTTGTTGTTGTAGTTCAATACTTTTCAAAAAAACCTCTTTTTTTATTTGTTTTACAATAATAAATATAATTATTAAAAATATTCACCAAAAAAAATCTAATAATCAACCAATATTTGTTCAAATAGTAATTGGGGAAAAAGAGCACTGTTGAATAGGCAACATGCTGCGAACGTGCAAGCAGCATGCTGCCAATATAAGCAACATGCTGCTAACGAAGCGGTATGCCAATAACATGAAGAAAAATGTTTAAATGAATTCTACTCAACAGGGGTAAAAATGAATACAACAGGAGATAAGGGAATTTTTATAATGAATAAACGAAGGAATTTTTAACATTAAGCAACATGTTACTAGAGGAAGATTGTATTAATAAAAAGGACTTTCTTCTATTGAATATTAATAGTATAGAAATATGTTGCACATTCACTTTATTATGAGTATTTCACTAAAGTAATCATGCAATCACTAAAGTTTTTTTTTTTGCAGTAGGTGGAAGCATCGAAAGCCGCCATGAACCCACTAAACCACCTCTTAGGAATGGATGTGGAAGATTGCTGCCGTTCAACGAATACAACCCCCATTCCAGTAAACGAAAGTAGAAGGAGAGCAGAAGGGCTTAGTATTTAGCAAGCTAAATTCATCAAAGCCGAAGATAGACTAATTCACTTAGGAGAGATGGAAATAACGATGAAAGAGATGGGTTTACACAAGATTGCGAGGGGGGTCTAATTATGTATATACTCTACACTCAGGATCAAAAAAACCACGATTGTAAAGCGGAATAAGTGGAGCTCGGATGAGCTCTTCCTCAAGATAGTGCGCAAGGAATTGTGGAGGCTTATGCCTCATAATCTCAAGCAGTACTGTTGGGAGTGGATCTACTTGCAGAACATATTTAAATAAATGCATTATTTTGTGAATTTATACCATTTTTTCTTCTTTACCAAATTAAGCTTAACAATAAATTCCTTTTATTTAAATACGAGCTCGACATTAAATTTATTTAAAATTATGATTTAACTTTCACTTATAAGTACATATCAGAGTCTCGTTACCATTATAAAATGGAACTTGTCTTCATTAATTTCCCAAAACACTCTTTTTTGTACAAGTTTTTAAAGATACTTTTTCAAAGCATTTCGTTAGATATTCTATTGAAAAAACTAACCATTACACCTGCGGCTAGTAGGATATTGCAATAATTTGTATTCAGATATTCATTATAATAGGTTATGCCTTCTCAGCTCATTTCAGATAGTTTTTGTATATTTATCAATATTTTGTGTAGATCATTGTGTTGCTTCATATTTTGCTCGAAGCCTCTGAATAAAGGCATACATCCATTATCAGAATTGCCAGCGGGGTATAAATAAATGACCTTTGGTTATACTTAATTTCAAGAAATCGGAAAAATGTGTTTTTGAAACACTATTCACTCCATCCGATATATAAAGTCACCGTTACTTGAAATATTTTGTAAAAATGTGAAACATATTTTTCATTTAGGATATCTATTCTCTGGACTTGGATCAGTCAGTGTTTCAATGTTGGAAATACGAGCGGTATTTAAATCTAATGCAAGCATTTTTACTAAGTTATGTACCAGTTCTGTAGTGCCACCACCTAAAACAAACGTTCGTTTTTCATAGTAAATTATTGCAACTTCCAGGATCACAGCACAAATCCTGATGACCGATGTATGCATTTTCTCAAACTGGGTAAAATAATTAAAGGCGATGAATATCACATGAATAATAAAACCAGTCGTTCCACCAATTGCTTATATATATATTGCACATGACACAAATTTGTTGACATCTATAGCAGAACAAGATCTTTTGAGCTCAGATAAAACTTCGGTGCTTTCTAGAATGTGAGACCAATTTGTATCCCCAGTCTATTTCTTCTACCTTTAAGAGAGTAGAATAATACGCTTCTTCAACTGATTTTGTAATTTAATGCGTAAATTTAACCATACAAAGTATCAGAAATACTTTAAAAAAAGTTGAGATCCAACCCAGCCTATGTTGATGGTGTAGAGAAAATTCGAATGAATAATATATGTAAAAACAACACAAGCATTATATACTATAGAAAAGATAATTTCCTAGACTATACTAAACAACCGTTATATACATTACATTATAAGTTATGTTGCAGGAAAATAGATTCGTTGTTAGCATATTATTAGATGTATTTAAAGAGAAAATATTAATACTTAAGAGTAGTACAATCCAAATATTTTAGCTACGGCTTTAGTTGATAATGATGATCATTGCTTACCAGTTCAATGTCATCTCTTTTTTTAAGCTATTACTGTGATAATAATATCTTCATAATAATATCTTTAATATCTTCATTCCAACTTTTTCAAATTTGAGAGAGCATATTTTATAAATTTAATATACTCAACATATTTCCAAAAGACAAACAAATCAATGGTTCTGACTATGTATGTATGTATGGTATATATATTCTGACTATATGGTTCTGACTATATACAAATAGATTTATGCACATTTCATGCAAAACTATTGTACTAGTGTTGTAGTAGATTTACAATACAACAGAGAGAAAATCTTATAATATTTGTTATATGCGAATTATCTGTGATTATCTTATATTAAATTATAACAGAATATTTTATAAAATCCTATAAGATCTTAACAACACAAAAACCTTAATATATCAATATGTAAGTGTCGTCTCGCGTTAGTTATGTTTCTAGCACATGTATTTAAAAAAAAAATTACGAACATAATGTATATGTTGATTACAGATAAAATCTTATTAGATCTTTTGCGATCAAAACTAATCAGAACGGCAATAAAAATAGTTCAGGATGTTCGCGCATTACGATGCTTGATAAGTTGCACTACACTTGAACACCTCAAATTTTCAAAAATCTTCAAGCTGCTTTAATATACTCTAGTTCCTGAAACAGAAAATCCACTTCATATATCATTTATTTTCGTTTAGTTTTATACAAACAGCTAAATGTGCTCGAGTACATTGAAATGCTCGATGTTTTCGATCAATTCGAGTAACTCGAGCACTAGCTTAAATCTATTTAAAACATTATTTGAATTCATTTGTTTATTTGCAAATAAGTTCGTTCTGATAAAGAATTAAACAGAACAAATTACTTACACATATAACCCACTTATTGCATTCAGACAAAATCGACACAAAAATATAAATCGAAATTATAATCATACTCTTATAAAAAAGATATATGCCGATCTTTATTTTTTTATATTTTTATTAACTTTAAAATTGTATATATAATACATATATTTAGATTATTTGTTTATTTTAAGGAAAAAATTATTTTTTAATATTTTTTTATAAATAACAACCCTGCTTTCTAGTTCCTCTGTAACGTTGCTTACTTGCAAATTGTACGGACAATTTAAATCAGCTGATATTTGACTGCAAAAAAGGTGCTATAAAAAAGCACAACTAGAGCTCTTCGCCGTGCCTCGGCAACTTACGACTAAGCTCGGCAAGGGGTTAAAACATATGAACTGGATGGAACAGTTGTATCGTTCAGCTCTTTTATACGGCATATTCGCTTCTTGTTCTTTCTTTTTCGAAGGTGCTTGAGAGAGTTAACGTTGGTTTATGTCAGTTCGACGCGTGGCAAATTTAACAGCTAGAAATTTGGCCATGGATACTGCCGAAAATAATCAACAACAAGAATTATATACTGCTCCAGAAAATGTGAATATTGTACAACAAGAAGGTCGACCACTGACTGAAGCTAATGGTACTCGTGAAATGCAAGAAAATGAAGTGGTGCCTGTTTCTCCTTTATCCACCAGTGAGACTTGTGCTCGTACTCGCGAGCGTGAAATGAAATGGATAGGAAAATTGAAATGGTATAAAATGTCAAAACGTAGCGGGCAAAAAATAACACGCACAGCACTGTGTGCAATTAGCTTAGGACCTGGTAATCCCGTAGTGAAATGCAATAGATGGGCCAAAAACATAACTTTGCAATTAATTCCTAAAGATGTGGTGGGAAATATAAGCCGGTTGACTGAAGATTGTGAAGAGATTACATTCAACGTAGCTCTATGTAATGCATTTCATTCGCTTGCAAAAAGAATAAAAGAATTTGTCGGCTGTGTATACTTTAAACGTAGTACCACTAGGACCGCTGGCGATATAATGGTGGCATTAATTCTGTGCGCACGAGTGAAGGATGGATTTTTAGGTTTTATACCCAAAAATGATTCGATGATTGTGGAGCGACTACGCAAATACATTCAACTGGTACAAATGGCTGAGAACACCAATGCAGTTGGAAACAGCAACATAATGCATTCCACTTAAATTGTTAAAAATTTTAAATACGAATACGTAAAATAAATAAAGAATGCTAAAATCAGTTTAGCTGACTATCAGTTTGATAGTTTATTTAAAAAAGAAGTCTCTTTGTTGATATTTTTCTATTTAATAAAGATTGAAATCAAAACACAATACCTTTTAGAGGATATTATAGATGCATGAACATATATCGGATCAGTTAAGATAGCTTGAATTAATTCAATTCTGTAGCATATTGTGTTAGAAAGCACGTTTATTATTTATTGCATTAAGGACTAAAAAAGTATATATATTTACATATACATACATACATATATATATATATATATATATATACTTTTCTATGGAATGAATGAAAAATTGTGGAACAATGTGGAGGAACATATTTTAATGTCATTATTTAAGCAACATATACAAAATATTTTCAATTTTAATGGTTATGACTCAATAAATATTACTATCTAATATTATTATTTTAATTTATAATGGATATCGCAAATAATAAGAAAAACATAACCTAAAATTCTTTAAATTGTATTTGTTTAGAACACAGTGTGCACTGTTGCCAAGTTTACTTTGACTAGATTTGTTTGAAGTGGTTTTTAATAAGCGCTTTTGCTTCGGAAATCTTACAACGTGGGTGCATATATGCCCTGGATGATTTGGGACTCCTATCTACTAGAAATAGGTGTATTTCTAATAGATGTGCATTGCGTTACATCGAAAGATGTGCATTTTGAAGCCTACGAATCGGGAGAATGCACCAATAAACGCCACATTTAAGAGAATGTATATATGTGTGTAAATTTATAAATATTAAAATCGAAATTTAAAATTAAAAATGTTATTTAAATCGAATGAAAACAATAATAATAGCGGTGTTAATTTATATTTTCATAACAGTCACCACTACATAACCGATAGGGATCTAGGGTAGCCTGTCTGAAAGTCTCCCTTTTTTAAATAATAGAACGTCAACAAGGCTGGCAGGTGACACTGTCTTTACTGTTGTTGGATGGTTCCGAATTGAAAACTTGATCACTATGGGACGCAGTAAAGTAATATAGGCTGAATTGCTTGAAAAAATGAGTCGCTTAAAGCCTTGATTTCTCCATAGTATAATTATGAGAATATCATAGTGTCTTTAAGTATAAGAAATGCAATTGTGCACACAGTAAGTTAATATATTAAACAATAAAATCACTAACTAACTAGTATCTGAAACTTAATAAGTGGCTAATAAGTGACACTGAGAGAATGTACCCACCACAACCGGACTGAGAGGTGCGAGATGAGCATGATATTTGATTTTTTTTTAATGAATTTTATATCAGAAAAATTTCAAAACTAAGAATCTATTGAAAGCTGAATTGTTTCTGATACTTGTAAGGCCTTCGTGTTTATAATAAAAATTATTTTTAACCTTCTGCTAACTTTTTAAGAAACCAACGTAAAAGAATATATAAATCAGACTGTAACTCCTTTGAAAACATATCAGAAAGAGAAATTGTCCAGCTATTATCAAAGGCATGTCGACCTGAATAGCTACTATATCAACATGGTGTTTTCTACAATTTTTTAAATAATTAAAATATTTTCGAAATAACTGAACAGTACCGTTTAAAACGGTAAATATAGTCACCTTTAACAAAATTCACATAAACTAAATTAAAGTTTTTAATTTGCAAGTGTTCCGACACAGTTGGAATTATTAAGTATATTGGCTTTAAACGCTTACTCTGTCTTGTAAATACTCTGTCTAGTGCTGAGAACACTTATATATAGCAAAGCAAATCATTTTTAAGCTGTCTGACATTAAAAGCCACATATATATATAAATTACGTATATTTATATTTTATTTTTGTAATATTCATACAATTAAATTTATGTGTTTCTAATTTTAATCTTATACATCCTATTAGAAACTGGTTTGCGTATTTTTTTGCGTTTCTGCTGCAATGCCAAGACCTCCCTGTCTATTTTAATAATCACTTGCGCAAGCCGATCCATGTCACGTTGCAGAGTAGGTGTCAATACACGACTGCCATTCGGCTTACGAATCACCATTTTCCCATCCTCTAAAGCTTTTAAGGCTCTGCGCATAACACCACCAGAAGCTTTGCAAAAGCGTCCAGGACGATTACCACGACGGAGGCGACCGCCATAAATTTTGCAAAGCCTACCAACGCCAAGAGGGCGCCGCTTGTACAAATGACGCAAAATTGAAGCACATCGCGCATAAAACCAATCGGCATCATCTGGTCCAATTTCCTTGAACATGCCAGTCTTAAAGAATTCAATATCCGTTGGCACCTTAACTTTGCCATTTCTGTAAAAAATTTATATAGACGAAATATTACTATTTATTTATTTTACTGATTATATAAAGGTATATATACTTACTTTTTTAACATAACGGCCAATGATGAAGTAACCGCGTGTTGATCGACATCAGTCATCAAAACCGAAACTGCTTTCGATACAGTGTAACGTTTTTTACCCATTCTTCTAAATTCCTTTCAGAGCACAGCGAAAACACGACCACACACGAAGACCACAATGTGAAAAAGAAAAAGGGACTCTCGTGAAGTTAGTTGCTGACTTCTGAATATATGCCTGTCATCTAAATTTGAAAATGTTCGGAAATTCTGGAATACTATTACAGCACTCAATGCAATCATAATTAAATGATCGCAGTTCATTTGGTATACACAAAAAAAAAATTTAAGTAAAAGTTAATATGGAAAGTTATATATATATACATGCATTACATATATATATATATATAGTATATAATATTGTATATATATTCATCCTGAAAAATTCTGGTTTGTACTTTAACAGTAATTTAATAAATAGTGTAGAGAAAAGTCTTTAATAACTTAATTACAAATATACACATTAAAAGCTAACTACAGCAATTTAGTTCTAGATAATTTAGCCAGCGGTATGATAAAATTAAGGTTAGGGTAATATAATATATATATATATATATACTGCAAAGAAAACCTTCACTTTTATCATTTTGGCAATCTTAACATATTTGGTAAAAAATATTAACATGTTAAGTATATAACAGTCACGACTTCAAAATGACTACTACATAATTTACCGTACTTTTTTTTTTTTAAATTTTCGGCAAAGGAAATAAAAAGCACTTGTTTACATTCTTTTTTTTAATAAAAAAAAGTCAAGTAATACCTTGACACCATTAATTCGAAAAACAAATTCTTAAAAGCTATGAAATAGAGCATTTCAACTAAAATAGTAAAAATCCCACAAAGCTTATATTAAAGGAACGAAACAGCTGTTATAGGTGATCATCAGTCATTGGACTGTGGGTCGAAAAACTTATTTCTCACCGCAGTTTACACTTTCTTGCGAAATGCTATTGCTCGATGAATGCATTTTTAACAGATGTGAGAGAAGAAATTTGTATATACACAAAATAAATATAATAATTATTACATTAAAAATTTTTATTTTATACTTTTATAATTTTTTTCAGTTCTTATAACACAAGTTTCCAAATTTTGATATCTTTAGAAAATAAGCGACACGCTTACAAAAGAAAAAGCCTATTGATATTTAAGTACAAACTTGAGCTCCTTATCCTTGTTTTTTTACATTTTCCTATTTTTAAAATCTATAAAAAAATAATAAGACCTAAAATTACTTATTTTTTATAAAAACTCACGGTTTAATTAACAGTGAATAAAATTTGACAGAAGTGTACACTTTTTGACAGAAAAATTTACTTCTCACAGCTGAGGTAAAATAGCAAAATCAAATTTTAAGCAAATTTTTTCTGGTACTTGCAGTTTCAAAAATAATTAAATAAGAATAATTAAAGACAAGAATAATTTCCAAGACTACTGATGATGGGTATATGGTAATACTCGAAACAGCTGTATGTTCAGCCAAAAATTCAATTAATTAAAATAATATAAAAAATAAAATTTTTGTTGTTGTAGTTCACTACTATTCGAAAAAACCTTTTCATCAAATTTTTGTATACACTTCAATTTGCACAGTTGAGGAATAGACCCCCTGGTCTAATTTTTTTATGGTGTAAAGCAAGGTTGCTATCCCATTTTATTCGGATATTTTAATATTCGAAGTTATTCGATTATTCGATTACCCGGATAGTAACGAAGTCTCCGGAGTTGAAAAATTTTTTGTAAGTCCGGAGTTTTCGAATATCCGTATATGTATATCCACGGTTGCCACTTATGGTACTTTAGTACCAAAGTTGGTACTTTTTTTTTTTTTTTTCGTTTGGTACTCACGTTCAAAAAATGGTGGATAATTTATTGTGGATATTTCCAATTAATTTTTTTATGACTGCAATTTTGCACTATTTTATATTTTGTTCATTTATAACACTATCAAAAACACAGAACGAGAAAACAAAAAGGTCCAAAAAAATTTCGGACCTTTTTTTACAGAAATGGTACATTTTTAAACAAATTTTGGTACAGAAAAAAATTTTCAAGTGCCAACCGTGTGTATATGTACGTATATGTATTTTATATAATATTTCATAGTTTCTTCAATACAATATCATTAACATAAATTATAAATATTGATATAAGTTATTTAAAATGTGTATTTTTTATTTAGTAATATATAATCAAATGAAATAAAATAAGTGAAATAAAATAAAATAAATATTACACACACATAATTTTCTCGAAAAAGATATAGAAGAGTAAGTGAAAGTTAGTAGAAAAATCGTGTGTAAAATTTTTTGGATTATTCAAATAATATTCAAAATGTTGTGTAATGAGGTGAAAATATTACGCAGTACAAAAGCAAAAGGCCTAATGCTACACAATGGTGCATGATCATTTTCCCCACCAGGTCTTGCTATTTTGCCCACACGGTACCTACTCACCACGATATTTGCTAAAATAAGAACACTTTCTGAGAAATATTGTTGTCTGTTTTAGTTTCTTGACATTAAAAATCCGTTTTGAGAAAATACATCAAAGTTGTAATTAATTACACAAATATCATATTACTTAAAAAAAGATGAATCGAATTTTAATTACAAATTTTTTAATGAGAATTTTTTTTTTTTTGGGGGGATGAGATGGAAGTACGCACTTGGATGTTTAAATTTCAAACATCTTTATATTTTTCCGAAGAATTACCGAAGGTGAGTTATTAATTAAAAATAATACAATTTATTATTTTAAAAAATTCTTGCTTTTATTTTTGTGCGCAAACCTTCAACCTCTCGAATTTCGGCTGTAGAATTGTTACTTTCATGCTTTTATAATCAAATATTGGTTTCAAAGCCATGCCCACAGTATATCGCTAAATAGCAATACACCGGACATAGTGATGGCTAATCAGCGGGATGTGCACAATATGTCTAACAAAAAAATTGATTAAAATCTAAAGCTGTACTTAACCCTGTTTTGTTCACACTACAGAACATTACATAGCAACTATAATAATTTCATTTTGATTATAATTAAATACACATCAAAATTTAAAAAACATAAATATTTAAATTCATTGAAAATTAAATCTAAAAAAATTAAAATAAAAAATTTTTTTTTATCTAAAAATTGTTCAGAAAAATTGTATCTAACTTGGCATTCCTTAGCAAATCAATGCAATTAAAATGAATCAATTATATTTGAAACAAGTATCTATCTTTCAACATCTTTTCAATTTAATCGACAAAGACCAAGATGGACACATCACACGTGAGGAATTTTGTGTTGTCTTGCGTTATATTGTTCCCAACTCAACTGAGGAAGAGGTGCAAGATATAGTGAATAAAGTTCAGACCGATGCGAGCGGTAAAATGGATTTTCAGTCATTCTTTAATTTTATTGAATCTAAAATAAAGCAATTCGAAACTGACGACGATTTATCTGAAGTTTTTCATATATTGGATAAGGATTCCAATGGTTATATCACAGCCAATGAGCTTGGAATGGTTGTTAATAATCTAGGCCAAAAATTAACTGAGGAACAGCTAACTGAGATGATAAATGAAGTCGACACCGATGGAGATGGACAAATAAGCTATGAAGAATTTATTAATATTATGAGAGGAACCGATGATAAAAATTATAGTACAAAGCAATAAAATTATGATTTTCAGTGTTGGAGTAATAAGTTTGTAGATAAGTCTTTTCCATCAAACTAATGAGTTTCACTTCTGTCTCAGTGTGTCATTGGTCTATATTGAAAAGACAATTGCTTCAAGATATTTGGAAAAGAAGTTATTCTATTAAATTTAAAATGTTATATTTAAATATTGTTGTGTGTAATTAATTAAATTGCATAAATATTTTACTTTACTCGTAATCAAAAAGATTTGCACAGTGCTTTTTGATATTTAAATATTTAATTTCTACTTAGTGTCCTTTGAAAATTCTTTAAATTTATAGTGTAAAAACTTTCAATACAAATTTTATTATTAAGATATAAATGTTTTTGAACGTTCCATAAATTTGAAGTCTTATAAAAATTTAAAAATCTTCAAAAAAAAATTTTTTTTGCTATACCTTAACGTTTTTAACATTCGAAAATAACTTACGTGCTGCAGTAGTAAAACATCCATACTAAGGGCATTAAAATGGAAAAAAAACTACTATCGGATCACCTTTCCTATATGAAGGAAATGTTTACCATAGTCGATATGGATCACGATGGTTTAATTTCAACTGGAGAACTGATAGCATTGATACGATTAAGTGGGCAACGACTAGGCCAAAATACCTCTGATGCTGCAGTTGAGGGTATGGTTCGGGAGATTGTTGCTAATGATTGTGGTAAATTTAATTTTTCAAACTTTGTACAAGTGAT
>NC_051848.1:7429068-7484596 GCF_002237135.1 Teleopsis dalmanni
TATTTTTACGAAATATTTATACATATATCAATTTTCAATTTTGAGATCAAACTAAAAAGATCTTCTGTGACTTAAAAGTATTTATAACTTAAATTTGTAAGATGCCATTTCCAGCTATTAAATTTAAGCAACATTTATGTGTAAATGTAAAGGCAAGCAGAAATGGCATCATTTAGAAACAAATTATCCTTTAACATCGAAAGCATTTGAGCTCGCAGTGGAGATGCTACTTAAATGAATGCAACTTTGTTCTAAAGGAATCATTCTAAATGAAAGCTAAAATTATCTCAAAGCACTGCTTAAAGAGTGCAATATTGCAATATGAGGTAATAAATTCTTCTACTTTCAGCTAGGAACGCACACTTCTGACTGCATTTGTGTGCAAACTTGTAGGTGTGCAGCTTCAGAGGCCACTGCAGTTTGCGTCATTCTATTGACAGCATCTGTTTTGCATTTATGCAGGTAAACAAGTTTGTGCCTTGGAGTTTGTGTTTTATTACGGTCTTGCATCTTTATCCTTTTCATATAAGTCATTAAGGCCTATCATTTCTATGAATGTTCAGCAGATTGCACTTTGTACCGAGCGCATAACTCATAGAACACAGCATAGAGTATGCAGTGCATAGCACATAGTAGAAAGGACATAGTACATAAGCCAGTACAGGCGTGTCTAGGTGCTGCGGAGTTGGAACATATTTCAGATGTACGCAGGCATCAATTACAATGTAATGTACGTAATTATGCACTAATACTTAAAATTCCATAAAGGTGTTTCAGGCGCAATTATTTATGCTGTTCAACTGATAATGATACCATCATTTAATGCATTTGAGTAATCGTCTGCCTGTACAGGCATATCTAAAGAAAACACTTCTAAGCAATTACGTGAGGCACGTACTTGTAGATAGTGCTGGTGTTCGCAATGGTTTGAGTCGAGTTGAATGATTACCACACAAGGATTCTGTACTAAATTTGACATGAAATTACAATAAATACTTACTAAAATGTAGATAAGAGTATGCATTGAAGCTGCAACTTTAATAATTGACGGCGTTTAAAATGTGCATAAAGCACATGCAATTTTAATCTGTTATGCATTTAAACTTCAAGCTTCCAATGTTCTATTTTCTGTGAGTAGCTGTAAGTAGCATTTGAAAGATTTGTTGGTACATTTGCTAGAATTTCATTTGATTTATTTAATTTGCACTATAAAAAGGATTCACAGTGAATAATTTATCAATTTTGAAATCATCGAACCCAAAATGAAGTCGACATTGTGTTCAGTCATACAAACAAAATTGTGCAAAGTCCAGAAACAGCAGGCCAAGTTGACGTCCTCGCATAGACGTCCTTGGCTATTAATTCGTTTCGGTCAAAGGCTGCAGTCATTAAAGTGGCCTAAATAAATAAAATTTTAATTTTAACTTTTTGGACAGCTTGGTTTTTTAGTATTAAAATAGCATGATTACAATATATACGCACAGAAGACTGCACTTAATAAGAAATTTTACGTAAAGACTAAGAGAATTAAGCATTGATAATCAAGAAATTTGATTTTAGTTACTAGTAAAGAAAGTGAAAAATTTGTTTATTGTTCTAAATTAGTTTAGGATAAAGATAAAGAGCCTATCTGGATAAAGCTTTTGTATATACATATATGTCTTCAAACGTTTTTGCATTTTAAATACAATATGCTGCCGGCTAAATAATTATTCGATTAAACGAATTTCTTAAATAATGAACGGTCAAATACTTCTATATAACATACAAAAAATTTCAGTCTAAATAATGAATGGATAACCTACGAAATAATAGAAGGTCTTGACATTAAGTCTTTACAACAAGAATCCACTGTACTGTTAATTTAAATTTCTATCTAATGGGAGTAAAACTTCCTCGTATCTGTATCCGCTCCTCCTGCCTGCTGTCTTTTTCATAGGCTATCGACTATCGCTAAAAAGGAGAATGTTGCACTTAAGTTTATCGAGTACCTCTGGCCCGCACACTTTGCGTCTGTCAAGCGTCCCATGTTTGAAACTTCCAAACCCTATGCTTTCAACTCTTTCAGTTATGTCGTAAAAGAAAGCTTAACTTTGCCCATTTTTAACACTGAAAACAGTGACGGCACCAACTACCCAGCTAACTGAAAGTTGATTAGGCGGGTTGTGCTCAAGCTCTATATGGAGATTATTACCCTACACCTTGGCCCCTCACCAACAGCTGTGATATAGGCTGGCATCAGGAGCATATCAAGCTGATCGCCAGTTCATATCAATGTTTTGCGAATCGTAAGAATGGCAATACTTTCTTAAAATAAAATCCCACAAAAAGCCCGACTTCGCTTGGAAATCAGATAAAAAATGTTAACTAGTCAATTCAAATGCTTGTTTCTCCATACTAAACCTAGAAGGTATTTCGAGATTTTCTATACTTGCTAACAGAAGGTCCTCATCTATATAACTTGTTCTTAAAATGTTGACGTATACATGACTTTTGACATTTGTTATCATTCTTGAGTATTGAGAACAGATCCGCATCAATTTGTTGTTGATAGAAGTTTCTGTTCACTACTGCTAAGGATGTCATTGCCCTAGGCACAAACAGCTGCTCTGCTTTATAATATTTGAAGTCTATTGCAAACTATTTAAAATTTTTTATTAAAATCTACTTCACAGTTCACAATCAAAGAAGGAAACGAAAAGAATTGCATTTCCTCTTTAGAAGTATTCTCGAATGATTTCCACTACTTGTCAATATGACAAGTCACACTAATTGAAAAAAAAAAACAAAAATAAAGTCATTAAATAGGATACAGTGGCATGCATAATAATCTCAATTTTTTCCCTATTTAAATTAGCAATTATGCTAATTTACAAGTGATAATTTCATTTTGATGTCAAACTACAAATAAAAGCTGTTCGCATTTCAATTCACAACACTCAGGAGGAGCAAAAACAAGTAGAAATTTTAATGTAAATTATTAGCATACATTTTTCCTGCTTCACCCTGCTTCGCCCTGCTCTCCTGCTTCAGTTTTTCTGAGAAACAGGAAAAATAATGTCTTTTTTGTATTTCGTATATTCAAATTTAAAACTACATGAAATGTTAATGTAATTCAATATCTCTGCGTCAGAGAGCGGTGCAGGTGTGAATATACTTGAGTAAAATAAAACATATTTTCACGGCAAGTTGGAGGAAATTGTAATTTATAAGCAGTACAGCATGGAAAGGAACTTGGATTTATGCTTCTCAAAAAGTACTTAGGAAGTATCTGTGAGTCATCATGTGTGCGCTTGATATTTTGCTTCCTGTGTTTTGATTCGAAAAGCACAGAAAATAATTCTGAAATTTAATATATTGAAAATAAGACAGATATACTTTATATATATATATATATGCTTTTATGAAAACAATGTGAAAAATTTTTAATGTGTTTTGATCAAATAATGAAAGTCACTTAATACGTTCAAATATTATCCAAAAACTCAAGCTGTAGCGTTTAGTGACTTATTTTCCGTGCTTGAGATTGCATGGGGTTGCAGATGGAATGAATAATTCCTTCTGCAACTATGAGGTTTTTAAATTATTATAAAAGCGATAATAAGTCATTTTTATATATGTTTCAGCAGCATTCGAGACAGCAATAAAACATTTCACAGTGGGGGACTTACGCTGATTTTTCGCACTATCAACGCTAAATTTACACTCGTCGTCGTCGCCAAGCACCAAATCGACTGTATGCGGAATCTGTATCTGCCACTTCACACTTATGTTTTAACAGATTTTTTCATCCTTTCGTCTTTTCGTCTTCTCGATTTTTTGGTGTATTTTGTTTCGTGTGTGGGATACTTTGTGTATTATTTTTTGCTCATATGAAAGTCTGTATACGTATTACGGTTCTATTTTTTATGCAAGTTGCTCTGGTATCTCAAAAGATTTACTTTTATGAATGAAACACTGCGAAATGCAAAAAAGTACGTAACAGAAAAAAAAATAAAAAAAAATAAAAAAATATGAGCTACAAACTTACTTCATGTTGCATGCAATATAAAATTAGCATAATTTTATGCTTTCCTTTTGTAAAGTGAATCTGTTGGAGTAAAAACACACTTTTGAGGGTTTCTTAGCAATGATGCAGTTCCATCAAGTTTTTATGACTTACAGAATGTTGTCTGTCATTTTATTAGTCTGTATGAGCTCGCACACTTAACACAAAAACTTTTTCCACTTCATTGGTTTAGATAAACGTGCAGCATTTCAACGAAAATTTATTTTGTAAAAGATAATCTCGAAAACCAACTATCTTGTGAAAAGTTTGCCTAACCATTTTTCCTTTGGACCACATAATAGGATTGAAAAATATCTCTCAGGAATTTCATATTCAGTTTTTAATTGAAAAATTCAAATTCATATAATTAAGACAATTTAATTAATTTAATTTGAGAATAAATATAACTCAAAACAGTAAGTTTTTTATTTTTTGTTTTTATATTTATTTTATATAGTTATCTACATAAATATGGGCTATATATTGTAAAAAGTTTACTTAACATAATAACGGACTTAAAAAAATTATTTACAAATATTTTTATTTATTTCAATTACTTAAGATGTTCTTAACTCCCATTCACTACGAATATTTTTTAGTTATATTATTAGTTATATTATTCTACAGCTGGTTTATGATTTCGTTCTAATATAAACACAGCAAGTAAAATTGTCAATAAAAACTTTCATAGTAATAGTAACAAAACTCCAGAAAAATATGCGAACAAAAAAGTCAAGTACGGCTTTTGATCAGTTGATAAAGGTGCGCTGATTCTGAGCTTCACATTTGGCAGGACCCGAGTTCGATTCCTGGTACTTGCAGTCTCAAAAAATAATTAAATAAAAATAATTAAAGACAAGAATTATTTCCAAGACTACTGATGATAGGTATATGACAATACTCGAAACAGCTGTATGTTCAGCCAAAAATTCAATTAATTAAAATAATATAAAAAACCAATTTTTGTTGTTGTATTTCACTACTGTTCGAAAAAACCTCGTTATAAAATATATAAAAAATTTATGCATTTAGTAATCGAAGAAAAATCGAGTTAACATACTCTTTACACATAATTTTGAATCTATAGTACGATCATAGCAACAATCTATAGCAATCCTTTATATAATGATATATGCATATATATATATATATATATATATATATTGTTTTTTTTTCGCCTAGTTAGCTTGTGTGGGGTAGAGTAGCCCCCCAGCCTGTAATAGAGTTAACAGTGGTAATGCTTAACTCCAAGGAAGAGAAGAATCAGATATCTTTTTATAAGTGTGGTGGTATTTACAATATGCGCTTTATATGTGCGCTCTCTTCTAACCGGAATAATTCTTCAGTTTATATAGTAGTTACAGGATATTTGAGATGGATTTCTGGTGAACTGACAAATGATTCGTGTTCACTCTCGAAAAGTGTGTGTATAAAGTAACATATCATTCGAGTAGCTCAAAAACAGATCGACTAGTGTTAACTGAAACAGGCAGATTAACAGACAGATGCACTCAAGGGATGAGAATACAAGAGAATACAATTCTTCGAGCTCATCAAGAGTATTTTATATAGTCTACGACGTTTCCTTTAATACATAATAAAAATTTTGACAAACCTCATAAACCGTTTTCACACTTTTTCATATAAAGAGTTGAAGATTTTTTTTTTTATATAATATTATTTTATTTGATTAATTAAATTTTATAAAAGTAACTAGTTAACAATAATAATAATAAGCTAACAAACAATTTTAATCCACAATTATGAAGAATTTAATCAGGAATCACGCAAAGTTTATTTATCACGCATTTCGGATAGGTTGCGACCAAAGTTCACAAGGTTTTAGACGCTTAAAGTGACGTGTTGGCTCTATTGACGCCAGTTCGTTAGATTCATCATTCGGATGAGAGTACAGACACTGCGGGTGCATTCTTGCATTTCGCTGTATTTCTTCCACCATCGTTTTTATCCCTAGATCGCGATGCAGATCAGAGTTCCTTACGTACCATGGTGGACCATTTATAACCTATTGATATAAATACAATCAAATAATTTTTATCACATTACCTCTGATAACACCAGTGATATGTAAAAATATGCATGAGAACAAATATAGATTAATTAATCTCTTCAGTTTAATCCCTTTTGTTACTGAAAAGGATCATCTTATAGCTATCTACCAAATGTCGTTTTTTCGCATAGGTGATCAATTGGACCTTAAAAAATAGGTTTATAAAAAAAAAAATATATTGTTCAAAGTATATTAGTAAGTATTACTTTTAGGTTCGAGAAGCAATTTAACGCTTTAATAAAATGAGCAAATAAACATATTACTTAGACATATTCATAAGAGCCGTCCTAGAGATATTGATCATTTTCTGACGAGTTGTTTATGACATAGTAGATGACTTACACTAGTACCGACTGACAATTACACGGGTAGTTATTGAATAGAACTCGTATATGGTTTGTGCATCCGTATCAAGGAATTAGTCCAAGTTAATTTGTGTGTCTTATCTATATTACCTCATTACGTATGTCTTTTCTATATATCATGTGAGAATGAACATAAAAGTATTAAGTACTTGAAAAAATAGTAAATCAAATACAAAATGTTTAAATATCTAAAGATTTTATGATATTTATTGATTAGAATTCATACAGATTGATCAGTGCGTCTTTAATAAATCATTTGGCAGTTTACAAGAATTTGAAAAGCCAAAAGGAAGCTTCGTATTGATAGTGATCGTATTGTATTTAAGAAATAAAGTCTGCTGCCGTATTATCTCTTAGAGACCTACCTTACATAAATTGTCAAAGACTCTCAAAAAGTAATCTTCACAATTCCTGAGATTGCTCTCATAATCGTGTTTACCTCAACTTAATGCAAAAAATATGAAACCTGGCAGACACACTGTATCCATAGAGAGCGATGAATATATCGAATAGATACGACACGAAGTTCATTCCACTTTTTGAATGATATCCATCAAAAGTTATTTCACAGGGCTTTGGTGTAGGATTGTGTTAGATTGCAAAATCATTAAAAGGAATAATGCAACATCATTAAATACAAGGTGTGAAACCCTTTAGTCATGATGCCCTAATCAAAAAATGTAGAGGCGTCAAAGCAATCTCCATGTCGTTAGTCTGCTTTGAAAGTTTGAAAATAAAAATTTTATGATAACCAAAAGCAAGCCATTTCCAAAATCAATGTTGCATAAAGTAACCTCATGTTTATAAAATTACCCCAAAAATTTTTATGAAAATAATTTCTTTCATAATTTTTTACATTTGTTTTAAAACTTCTTGAATAAATTTACATCAGTTCACAGTGAGTTTATTTAAAGCAATTCGAGATAATTTTATGGAGTTTTTAAGCTGACATAAAGTCATTATCAGTCACACAAGTATGCGAAAGATTGCGTAGAATTTTGAAGTGACTGTTTACTAAAGATAAAATAAATAGGTTGGAAAAATAAAGAAATAATTCCTATAGGTGGTCATGAAGCTCCTAGTTCCATAGTTCTAAGGAAAAAAGCACAAAAAGAAAATTTTGGTCTGACATATAGATGGCGTGTCCATCTCACCATTTTAAAGTATTTCTTGAACTTAATAACACAGGTTCTTCTTGCAGTACGTATTTTTTTCAATAAAACAACACTCATAAAACTAAAATTTAATTTAATTTAAAATTTCATCATATTTTTTCTTTAAGTAAAGCATGTCAAAACATTTATGTTATTATTTATGGTACAACTAAAATAAAATTTACGGATTGACACACCATTGAACTATGAGACTCAATTTAAGTAGTAAATTTGATAGTAAAAAAATTGTTATAGTTGAAATTAGAAAGATCCTCACTTAGATGTTAGTTATATATAAGTGGTATGCCTAGACTATATTTGCTTAAAACAGAAGAAAATCGAAATGTCATTATCAATAATTCTTGTAGCATTACCGCAAAAGAGATAGATAGGCTGGATAGCTTATGTTTGTAATTGGATTGTCCTACATGTTAAGTAGTTGAAAAAATCAACGAGATGTATTATAGCCACATACCTCGTTGATTTAGCGAGACTGATAATTCTATAGAAGACGTAAGTCTGCGTAGAAATAACTGTTTAGTAGTCGCCTTCGTTTGTAAAATCGCTGATGTTTTTAATTTTTTCAGATGATAAGTATTAACATTGATCACCGTATTTCTGCGAAATTTATGCAAAATTTCGGATATAGCACTACTGAAATTTATTTTAAAGTGTAGAGTAGGCAATATATGATCATCACATACTCGAGTTTTAAGTGGTTTTAACACTACCAAGATAGTTATTTTACATCCAGTATAACAGCTCAGTATTACATTATAGACTTTTTAAGTCTGTAGTTAAAGTGATAATATATAAATTTGTTGCAACTGTTTTAAAATAAACTGATAGCGTCTTGAAGAAGATCACTGAAGGACACACCTAACATTTTCTTGAAGAACTAAAGACACCCATGAAACGTTATAGACATTGAGGAGTAGGGTGTGTTAACCAAAATAATAATAACTTATTTGTTATTTCGTCATATTAGAGATCCAATTAAATGTCTAGACTTACTAAAAGCAAAAAAAACCGGCATCTAAGAGAAATGCTTCTGAAATATTTTCTCGCTTATATTAAAAATTACTCATCTTTGCTAAAAAGTATAGTGAGTTGACTATATATCCAAATTTTTTTCAGTATTTTAGTTAGACATCACATAATACAACAATAAAAATATATGAAAACCGATATGGGATCTACAATGAACACACTAACTACATGAGAAAGTACATTAATTTTACTATAATTGTATAGTAACTTAATTAATTTTGCTGTTATTGTTGTTGTTGTAGTCTTTCAGTTATCTTCAAGTAAATTAAAAGTCATTGATTTTTAATGTATTATGTTACTAAATACAATTGTACAATTTCCCAAAAATAAATGTTTGTTATGTTAAAACACATTTATTTGACCATAATTAACGACAAATAAAAATAATTAGTTTTCTTACATATTTGACTTATTCGAAAATAAATTATAGTTTAAAAATCAAAAAAGATATTTTGCTGACTTTAATCCTCAAAAGCTATAAATTCAAAAATATTCATATCACGACAATGCACAGAGCTGACACTTACATTTTGGAACTCATCGAGGCATAACATTATCGCAATGATTCATAAAGCGTTTAACGGAAATTAAGGAACAGAGAATGACCATATAAACTGCAGGATAATTATAATAAAAATTTAATGCTCTGGTAGAACAAGTGTTAAAGCGAAACCAACTCCAAACCATAATGGGTTCACATAAAGCTTAAATGTTAGCAGCAAACATGCCAGACACCGAAGGCACATAAAAATTGAATAGAATAAAAGGAGGATATTTACAATAAACTTACAACAATTGGTAGAGTTAAGTGAAAAATAAAAAAACACAGACGTATAAAATAGTACAATAGTAGTAACGAAAAAACTAAAAATTTCTGTGTTACTACGCCAAGAAATGCACTTCACCCGCGTATATAATCGCATGGTAGGTGATGCAGACGGTTGGCATAACCATTGCTGTTGCAATTCTTCTGCCAGTGCTCGGTTCTGCTGCCGTTGACACTGCAGTCGTCGTGCTTATTGTCTGTGACAATGCACATTGTGACAACTCCACCCACACGAAGTCCTGGTGCTATGCTTGCTGTGCGCTTACGACCAGTTAAACCATTTCAATGACTACTTTTGGCTTCAGCAATGTTGACGGTTTGCTCCATGGTAGATAGCCCGTTGCACTTGGTAACTTTTCCCAAGAGTACCTTGCTAAGTTCATACATAGGTTTTCGGCTCTTTTGGTTGTCTTCACAAATCCTTTTTAATTTCAAACAGTCAACAGCAAAATTTTACAGGTGATATTGCTTTAAACTTTTTAACCAAAACTTCTCCCACATTTCTACAAAAGTTCATAAGTTTAAGTTGTTGTTGTTGTTGTTGTTGTTGTTGTCTTTGTAGCTGTGGCTAAGACATGATTTAATACAGCATCCGGATCAATTTTTACAATTGCACAAATAATTTTTCACATCTTTTAATTTTCCATTTCTTTTATTTTTTTTTTCTGAACACTTTTCATCTTGATTTTTTCTTTTCATATTTTATGAAAACAATCCGAAACTTTTTGCTTTCGAACCATCAATAGATGGACTCATTTAAATCAATATTTTTTGCGTTCTCCTCGCAACGAAAATGCCAAATAATTGTTTCTTTAACTGAAAAAGTTTTCTACTCGTAAGTAGATGACGATGACAAAAATAATGTGGTTAACCGATTTTGATTTCTTCCAAATTGAAATTGAAATTGGAATGCGAAGAAATTTTTTGATTGTAAATTGCATTGTTCAATTGATTGTATAAGAAGATTCCATTATCTCGATTAGCAGCAAAGCAACATTAATTATCACTCAGTAATAAAATAAGTTGCTATTGTAATGAATACATGCACTTATCACAGCATTTTATTTATCTTAAACATCTGCCAGTTATTTCGATTTAAATGTATAATCAGTTGAATCTCTAAATATCTGGTGGCTTCAGAGAAAATCCAATATCTATGTATGCTTAGACAGGCCAAACTAGAGCCACAGAAGAAATTTAGAAACCCAAATGGGACTGAATACGGCACACTATTAGAAGACTAAATAGGAATATTGCTCGACAGACGCTTAGGTGGAATCCGGAAAGTTCTATGTGATTATGACTGGGAGTAGAACAAGAGAACGCAATGGAATAACTTCGTTTCCTATTTCTATAATAGGAATCGATTTAAATTGATGACTAAGGGCACTTAACTCCACCTAGTAAAAAGGAATTACATTTTTTTTAAATAAAATGTAAGTGCTATCAGATTTAATATACTGATTGAAGTTTTAAACAAAATTTAAATATATGTGAATTTCGTAGTCCATTTGTTACAATAATATGTGCTAATAAAACATAATTAATAAAAATACAATAATAAAAATAATAAAACACTAAAAAAAAAGACAATAAAAATGCGCTAATAGTACATTTACACTCTCTCATTTAGGTATTTGCTCATCAATATTAATGAGTGAACGTTCACATTATAATGAGCTCATTTATGCAGTCGATATAACTTTTGTAAAAAAAAACCACTTTATAATATATCAAAAAAAAAATCAAATAAATATATTAAATTATTTACATACATTTTATGTATCAATTATATATGCAATTAATTAAAATAAAGTTTTATTAAATACTTACTTCTCCAGTGCCTTTGTTTACAGCTCAGCTGTTGTTTGTTCACATTTTACATACAAAACATAAGACACATATTTGAAGTTATGGTGATTTCCCTTATAGTCAATTTATTTTTAAAGGTTGCCTTCGACATTTTTCGCTTTAAATGAATTGATTTATTGATAATCAGTTCATTTACATGAAAGGTTTTTGTATAGTGTATCATCCTCATTAGTTTTGCTATAATGAACAAAACTGCCTGAATGAGACAGTGTGAATGTGCTCTATACCATCCTCATTAGTTGCTATAATGAACAAAACTACCTAAATGAGACACCGAGTTTTTTTCACCATACGGCAGAAGAAGCACTCTTACAGTATATATAAATTATTTTTTCCTAATATTTTTATATTTATATTGGGAACTCAAACACAGAGTGTGAGTACTGTGTATTATAAGTATTACGGCACAGAAAGAACATTCAAAGTATGAAGAAATTATAACATTCCAATACTTATAGTATGCGATGATATATAATTCTATATATCTGTACTCGTAGACAGAACAGAGACATAAAGTATGAGTATTATGGTTTAAAATCCAATCATGAACATTATACTGTATTTGATATAGTCAAAAAATTTCTTAGTTTACTTATTTATAATCTGTAAAGCAATTATAATAATGACAAAGACCGTGTAATTGTGTAACTCTGTCAATCAAACTACACAATTCTTTCGAATAATTCAAAATACTTTAACTGCTGTAAAAGTTTAATATATTTAATAGTATATTTCTACTGCTTGCTAAGTAAGTGTAACTTACTGACTAAATTTCATTAACTATTCAAAGAAATTCCATGCTTTTTAACTTACTTAAAAATAAAGCAAGGAAAATTACACCAAAAATATTCAATGCTATTTTTAAACATTAATTTGCCACAAGGGAGATTATCACAATTTTAAATACATGTCATATGTTTTGTATGTAAAGTGTAAACAAACAAAAACTGAGCTCCAAACAAAGGCACTCAGGAAGTAAGTATTACCTTTATCTTTATTGAATATATATTATAAGTACATATATATATATATATTTTATATATATATATACTATATAATTATATATATAAATGATTTAATATATTAATTATATATTTAATTTTTTGTGTGATATATTAAGTGCAGTTTTTCTAAACAAACAGAAGTTCTTTAGAACTTTCAAAGAAATTTCTAAAATATGAAAGCTCTTTAACATATGACAAGAACCCTATGTCAATGGAAGCAATAAAATCTTAAAGTTACTTAAGTAACTTACTAAGTAAGCAGTGGAAACAGTGTAAGTTATAAAGAGATTTAAGTATGCAAAATCTTATAAATTCAGTTAACAATTGTGAACGCAATTATAATTTATAAAAATATCTTAATCAATTGAACTCAAGGGTGTAAATCAGTTTAAGCTATCGATTAAGAGTGAGCAGAAATAAAAAAAAAATTAAATTTAAAGTAAATATTCATACATTCATATATAGATAAATGGATAACTTAATAGAAGTAAATTCATATAAAAATTAAATCAGTTTTTGTGTTTTAAAATATCCAATTAAATTCATCTGTTTCACAAGTAATTACCACAAATATATGTATGTACTCACGTGTCACAAGGCAAAGCTTCAATATTTAATGAGCTGCGGTTATCGTGACACTCGCAAACAAATTATCTTTTTATTTATAAACTTTATATATTTTTAAAAACATTTTCAAGAAAAAATTAATTTTAAAATTATATAATAATATTAATGCACTTTAAGCAATGGAAAATATAAAAAAACGATTTAACTATTTAATTAAAAAAGATAAATATCAATTATTTGTTTGAAAAACAGTTACTAGTTAGAGTAGGTATGAAAATAAAAATAAGTTTATCCAATGCTTTTAATTTACCATAATCAGATAATTTCATTTCCCTGCAGGACTTAAAGTATTTAACATTATTTACTTATTTAATATAACGTTTTATGCATTTAAATCAGCGAAAGAAATGTTTATCCTGAAAAAAAAGTATCTATATAAATGTGTATAAAAAATAGTAATGAAACTTTTAATAGCAGAATTCAAATTAGGATTCAAATTAGGTAGCCTTCAATTAAACTTTTAATACTCCAAAAAAATTATTTTATATTATAATACTTTATTAGTAAGTGGGTAATATGAACTTCACACGATAAACTTAGTACTTTTTATGCTAAAATATCTTAAGTTCTTATTTCATAATTCCATTGGTCTCATACAGGCAGGTCGCAAATGAGGATAATACACAATACAAGAGTTTTTATATAAATGAGTTCATTATTACTTATAATGATACTTAAATCAACTGATTTAAGGCGTAAAATGTCGAATGCAATTCTTAAAAATAAATTTCCCACAAGAGAAATTACCAAAATATGGAATATATGTCACACGTTTTATATGTAAAATATAATCAAACAAGTTATTTTACATGTATAAATCAGCTTATGCCAATGGAAACGATCAAATCTTAATTTCATTAACGAAGCAGTTTTAACTGCAGTGAAAAAATCAAATATACACGAATAAAGAGATATAAGCAATTATTTCTGCAATAATACTGCAATACCAAACAATATCTACTATAATTTGATAAAGTGATTACTGCAATAAAACTACAATACCAAAAAATTTCTGTTAACATTTATATGAGAAATTTCTGCAATAAAACTGCAATACTAAAAAATTTCTGCTATAATTTGACTGAGTAATTTCTGCAATAAAACTGCAATAATAAAGAATTGTTTATGTAAAACGAGTAAGCAAAAAACAGAGAC
The DNA here is from genome assembly GCF_002237135.1 of Teleopsis dalmanni. Taxonomy (NCBI): domain Eukaryota; kingdom Metazoa; phylum Arthropoda; class Insecta; order Diptera; family Diopsidae; genus Teleopsis; species Teleopsis dalmanni. The sequence goes on from NC_051848.1 coordinate 7,443,241, forward strand.
ATAAATATTTTTAAATGAAAATAGATGGTTTTTCTGGTTGTTTTAGCGTACGAAGGTGTTAAATAAGTTTTTTAAAGACACACAACATATATATTGCAATAACAACTTAATTATCTTGAGCAGTTAATGAACATCAACTCATGACGTGTTATATGTGTATAATTTAGTCAAAATAGAACTGAACATCTAGTAACAATTAAATAGCAACCCTTGTGTGCCTTGTATATAATTAACCCTTGTGAGCCACACTTTGTAAATCAGCAGTTTAGAACAAACAAAAAATGCACACTAGAATTTTTTCTTTGAATTGCTTTTGAAGTATCCAGTAAATTTTAATATCTTGAGATCTCCATCGATTAAAAATATTAATGCAATATATTTTGCATCTGAAGATGATTTGATTTTAAGCAAAAATTCTAGGCAGTAAAGTCTATGCTACAGAAGAATGTAAGAGAGTTGCCTTCGATATATGTTTGGATATATAGTGAGTATAGATCTATTAAATATTGTGTCACTAAACTGACTAAGCTTAAATAACTTTATATATGAGTTAGCAATTGGAGAATTCATTTGAATATTCTTAAATAAAAAAAACTCTACAAAAGATAAATCTCAATTGAATATTCCAATTTCTATATCTAGAAAATTTTGAAAATATATTTATGTATATATAAATTCAGTTTTAATCCATTACAACTGTTTAATAAAATAAATTTTTTTTTTGTTTTAATCAAATATCTGAAAACGCTTCTCGAAAGAAGTGTCTAGCTGTCGGACTGATGTAAACACTTTTTAATGAATCCATCAAATAAAAGTGGTTAACTGTTTTACTCTTCAATCGATTGGATTTGCAGTCGTTACTCATATACATACTCATATATTATATTTGTTGATTTATATTTATATACATTACTTCTTCACATTTCTTATAAAAATTATGTCTTCAAATAGTATTTTCATGTTATTCAATGTTCTGAGCTCTTCCTGTTCTTAGTGGGTTTTGAGGTTTTGAACATACAAATATACCCGCATTTACACTTTTTACTATTCTGATTTTATTTCCAAGAGACCTAAAAAAATTATCAAATTTGAATTATGAAAAAAATGTTTAATTGACATGTAAATAAAATTTTAATAATTAATTAATAATAATTTAATAAAATTATTTTCGCCTAAATTTATAAACTGAGACCACAACTTAATTTTGTACATTTATAATTTCGTTAATTTTTTTATTTTCTTATGCAATATTTTTTTAAATAAATTAATAAACAATGTTAAAATTAATTATAATTTCCACTGAACTGTTAAATAAATGATAAAAATGCTAAACATTGACTACACATTTTACATTTATTTTTAAATACCCATGTCGATAATTATTTTATTTAATTAATAATTAATTAAAATACTTAGTAATGATAATTAAAAATATGTAGTGAATAAGGATTAATTTTGTAATTAATAACATAAGTAGAAAAAAATTTTATAATTAAAGATTTTATTAATGTTTAACAATAGAGTTCCCCCAAAGTCAAGTTCACTATTAAGGTCGCTTACATCTACCGAGATTTCGCTATAAGGTCTGATCATATTATAGCTGCTAAGACTTCTGCTAAGATCTGCCTATTGTTTTTTAAACGTGAGACGATTCCAAATGATTTTATGTTCATGTAAATGCTATCATCCAGTTGTTGTCAGATATTTGTTTCCATTAATTTGTCCACTATTTCGTTTCCTTTAACACTTGATCACTTTATCTTAAAATCGTCGAAATATGTATATCTATAATGATAGCTTATAAGATTAAACACTTTTTGTGTTCCACTTTGACTACGTCTATGAAAAGCATTTTTGTGAACTGAAAAATAAGAACTGAACTCCCTACATGCTTTAGATCATTTGCTTGATCTTTCTATAATCGATGCAAACTTGATTATATGTGTCATACACTATCTTTCAATCACATCTCCCTTCAGAAAATTTTTTTTGTTGTTAATTGTTCAGGTTGTAAAATATATGCCAAAGCCACTGAGATTTAGTTAGTTATTAGGTCTTACTATTAACAGAACTTGTTGGCTCCATTGGAAGGCATTTCATAGATTTGTTTAATTTTAAATGAGTATTTAACTTTTATAAATATAATTTTAAGGAGTATTAAATACCCTTAGATACTTCAGTTTAAGGCGTGTAAAGCTAATAGTGATAAATAATATTAATATAATGTCGAAGAACACCGGATCCCAGTTATCCTGTGCGAAAATGTACTACCTTTACTTCCTTTAGTATACTGAATGAAATGACGTATTTCACCTCAAGTTTATAAATTACTTTTCTGTCATAAAAAGTCATCCTTAACTGTCTTGAGTAAACATGTTCGCTTCCTGCATTATGGCACACTTTTTAATGATTGTCATATCAAGCTAAAGCAGGAAATTACATAAAATAAAATTGCAATATGAATTTAATTTCTGATAAAGTAAAACGATAAATGCAATTCATTGAAGTGGACACTATGTACCTCAAAGCATCCTGCTAAGCGCATTTCGTACCTTGATATTGTTTGCGTTTGTTAAACTCAACTATTTGCAATTTGGCACAGTATGAATTACATTATCTCTAATTTAGAAGTTCATTGCTTTAGTGGTATTCAGCATTTATTTTTTTAAGGACTTCCCTTATACATTCAGACTTCTTCATACATCCTTCAAACTGTATCCTTTTGCTGCTGCGGTTTTAGTATGTTGAGCTGAAAACTTGCCAACATTGCCAACAATGTCCGCTGTTGACATTATCGTTATTGTGCTCAGTTTATCTGACGTTGCTTCACTTTAGACTGTAATAGTTTATTAATTTTAGTGGCGAATGCATATGACGGGCAGTACTCAACCAAGCTGTACCCACATCCATTTATATCAAATGCATGTGAGTGCAAATCTAATAGATACATAAATGTAATGCTGTAGAAGCTGCTGGATGTTGCATATCTGCTGTGAATGTTTCAGAATGTGTAGGAAATACCTTTTCATGCACTTAACACGGTGCCACTTCCTCTCCACAACAGCCATGTTGTTTAAATTTTCCTGCTTGCTTATTGCATGGAAATATGATTTGACGTTGTGAAAGGGATTAGATACTCTATCAACACTAAAAGATTAAAACTAAATTGTTGGCTTGTTTGCATGTGTCAGACTCATATTAAAAATATTCTGCACGAACTTTAAGCTGATGAAGTGAGTTAGAGTTAAGCAATAAATAGTACAACAAGGCTTATAGCATTAATAAAATTTTAAAATAATTGTTAATTAAATTTCTTAATTCGATTATGAAAATAAAACAGTTTAATGAAGTTTTGAAAATAAACACATATATAATTTTATTCAACAGTTTCAATAATAAACAATAGATTCACTCAATTTGGATTATTGAGATTAGATTTTTGTGATGAAATGCATAGACCGCAGCAAAATATTAACACGTATGGACATTTCTTAAGCTCAGCATCATAGTCTGAATCACTACTCTCTTGAATTACCCCACTACCTCGATCTGGACTGCTGTCTGGTGTATTATATCCGCATATTGGGTCCAGTTCGCTACTCAAACTGTCACACTTCCCCAAATGCCCACGGCTACTAACTCCTCTTAATTGCTTGTGAACAGCAGCGATGTGCCTTCGATTGTAGTTGTTCCTTTTACCATAACGGGCACGTGAAGTAGAATAAGTTAAACAGCCCATCTGCAATTCCGACAAAATATATAAATATATAGATTTCAATAGAAATTCATTTCATCTGCAGAGATGACTAATTTCAGACAAACATCTGCGAGAAATACAGTTGGAATCTAACCAAGTATTGATTACAAAATAACATTTTTTTTTAATTTTGTTAGATAATTTTCTATTATAATTTAAAAAAATTCATGGCATATTTGTGACCTTAAACAAATTAAAAATAATTAAGTGACTTTACTGTAGTATTTGAACAAATTCAATTTCTGGAACACAAATGTATCACTAAAATCTTAATTTTGCTATAGTTCGCATTTTCATAACAAAACCTTAAGAAATTGTTGAATAGTTGAAGTCTCAATCAGTCGTTTGAAATCTCAATGTGATTAATGTATGCGATTGACCTAAAGTACTTTACTGTATATGTTAAAGTAATCTTAATTTTAAAGATTTAGAATTTACTTTCCTTCTTTTGGAATTTATTGTTGTGGAAATATCACCTCTCCTCAACAGCCAATCTCACCTACTCGTGATGCGTCCTATTCTCGCATACGAGGCTCTGGTGGCAGAGCCAGGCGATATAACCTGACAACACCTAACAGTTGAGAAACTCTCTAGCTACCAAACATCAATTTTATCCCCAGATTTGCAGGGGATCTGGCTCTGCGGATTGATCGCAAGGTCAGCAGTGCCAGTAGTGCCAAATAAGAAGAAGAAGGAAATATCACCTATTAAATAAACCAAAACCAATTCATTTTTGTCTTTCAAAGTTATTGAGTAAAAACTGAACTCATGGATAAACTACGCACATTTATATATATATATACAGCATGTTATCTAAACTATTAATGATGAATTAAAAATCAATTTATTTTTGGAAAGATTTCGGATAAAAGATATAGTCAATATTAATATGAGGTTAGAGGCCTAACGCTTTGCTCCAAGAAAATGACATTAAAAGAATATATAAACATACATTATGTTGGATAGAAGAATAGCACTCAAGAAGCTAAAAATAGATTTTAATATAAAAAGATGAGTTCCTGTACTTAACTAGGAGATGAAGATATTCAAGAACACCATCTTAAATAATAGAATATCTTAAAAGGTAAAAAGCAAAATTATAAAATTAAAATACACTTAAAAGATTTTATATATTCTATAAAGTTCAGTAAAATTCTATTTTATATATTCTATAAAGTCCATATATATATAGAATTTAATGGGATGATAAATGATGCCAAATATTTAGGTATTACTTATGCCGCTGTATATTTCTAAATAGGTAGGAATCTTGCTATTTTATGATGTAGATGTCTATATATAGATCGATGACCGCTAAATTCACATTTTGTCCTACAATTGAATTTAGAAAAGTTTATTAAGTTATGCCTGAGTAGACTAACATCATCTGTATGTGCAAGTCTTTCAAATGAAAAAATAGATTTTAATAAAGACTCTTTATTTTCAGCCCATGGATCACAGGCCATATGACTTTGTTCTTAACAAGTATGAATAGAATGACTGAATGGTACTGATTAGATGAGTACTTTAATGCTAAATAGGTTTAAGAGTAGTTGGAATTTAAATGTATGTACAACGCTGCTTTAATTTCGTGAATACCGATTTTATGAGATCAATAATTTCCAGTGTTTTCTGTAGTCTTTCGAAAGTGCTTAAAGAAACTCCCGTGCTAATACTATCAAACGCATTTGAACCCAACAAAAGTAGCATGGATAGATGTTCACTAATATATGAATTTAACAATCAACATAAATGCTTAGAATGAAAAATATTATTCATGTTTAAATTCTTATCATATATCTTTTTATGGTCGTTTCTAATTAAATTTTTATGGAAAAAGTTAATATCTGCCAAAAGTGTGAAAACAAAGCGGTTCACGACAAATTTTCTAATTAATTAAATTATTTTAGCAATAAATTACGTTTTGAATTGTTAATATAAGTCACAATTACTTCAGAGTGTAAAACAATCTAAACATGTAAATAACTGCGGAGGTAATAAAATTTTTTGCGAATTTAATTAAAATTACTACAGCCAAAATAATTGCTTTTAATTAATTTCATGTAAATATTACGGTGCTGTTTACAATAGTATAAAGGTAGGCAGCTTACAACAAGTAGAAAACATTCATACGAATACCACTAAAATAATTTAAATAAATTAAAAGCTAATCTTTGCTTTTCCATACACTAATGATTTAAAATTTTGCTAAAATTTAGATAATGCTGGAGAATCTATTACAGCACGCGTATATTGACATTAAGTATGAAATCAACTGTCATTAAATAAGTCTAAAAAATATATTAAAAAACCAGAATTGAGTCATGCCGTTCCTAATATAAAAAGTTTCGAATCATAACCTTCGATTTTATGGAACCTGATTTATGAAAAATCAGCGAATAATTTGAGTTGGGAATGTGACAAGGATAAGGATATGGGTGTACCGTTTACGATTTATGAGAACGAAGTAGAAAGCAGTAGAAGAAGAGGGCGTTAGAAAGATAATGTGCGGCAGGATTAAGAAGAAATGAACATAAAAATTTGAAAAACAAAATCAAAAAACGGAGAAGAATGGAATAATGTTGTTAAACAGGCTTAGATCCTACACGGACTGTATAGTCACGGATGATGATGATGATGATTACTATTATCTCGATATTTATTGTGGATTTCTTCACAATAGACAATAACTCCTTCGTAGTTTAAGAGTACATCTTCGAGTCTATTTTGCTCGATTAATTGTTGTGTTTAAATTTCTATATTAAGGTTTATTATTTAATATATAAGATATATACAAAATATATCCTTCGCTTATTAGTGCCGGGCTTATTAGTACCTGTTTATCTCCTGACAAGTTTATCTGTAATTTCGTTACTGGAAATTCCAGCGAGACATGGAACTCATGTGAATCTATGTCAGATCAGGTTATCTAACATATGTCTAGTTTAAGAATTAGAATTAATCAATTCTGGATCCTATTTCTATTTCCTTAAATGTAAACGATTTTATTTAATAATGAACTTAGTTAAGTATCACTAAAATTAAAAGCTAATAAACTATCATTGGGTCTTTGTAATAAAAATTAATCAACAGCAAATTTTAAAATAATTTTTAAGAAAACTAACTAAAATTATTTAACTTCTGATTTTTATTTCTCTGCAGTTCATGTTACTGATTTCCAACTGTCAGAGTTTACATGGAAAAGTTTCTTTGAACTTTTCCTCTCTGACACTTTGCAAAAGTATATCGACAGTCAAATTTTAAATTAGAAAAACTTGTTCTGCGCGTACCTATCAGGTGCTACCAGAATTAACATGTTTCGTTATTACTTTTGAATTTTCCGAAACTTGTGCTCTTTATTCGAACTTATTGAACAAATAAGTTTATTTGTACTTTTGGCCATAAACGAAATAAGTTAACCCATTCACAAATAATTATGAACGTAAATTCTTTTTTGCTTCAATTTTCAAAGAATATAGAACGTGTCGAAAAGTTTTGGTAAATTTAATTTATTTATAAATAATAATATGAGATAAATTATTTAACATTATAAAGACAATTACTAAAATATTGTTATTTTTATTATAATATTAATATTATTATGAACAAAAAATACTTCATAAGTCAAAAATTAATATAAGAAGGAGTTAAAATTTTATTTACTTTTAAATTTATTTTCGAAATAATCCTCTTCGAGCTCCTACACACCTGCTGTAACCCCATCAAAACATATTATATTTTATATCTTCAGAAAAATTGGATTCTTCGATATTAATATTCATCAGTGGCAGAGATTACATATTATTTCTCTTGATATCTCTTCCTAGCAAACCATATTCATATAAAACTATACTTAAACCAAATCTGCTAAATGCATTGAATGTCACGCTCTGAGGTAACACTTATGATGGAATTGCTAACGGTTAAATTGATTCAATGTCCGGATACAAAATATTGTTATTTTGCAAGTACAGTAATTTTTACTTAATTTACTTTCCAATATATCTATTTGATATATAACTATCTGAACTGTCTAAAAGCACAGTTGTAATAATAATAAATAATAATAAAGCACAGTTATTGCCTTCTTTCCGCTAGGAGAACAATTTCTAATCTTATCTTATCCATAGTTCAAAATCGTTGCACAAATATCTTTGAGTTCTACTACATTATAATGCTCTTGATAAACTATAAGTAAGTATTTTTCTAATAACTCTTTTATATGCAAACGTTTTAGTAAAATGATGACGTTCATTTCAGATTTCCACTGATAAACATTGCAACAATCTTTAGTACCTATATATAGAAATTTCCAATATTATAATATAGGTTTTACTGTCACATCCGGAAACGTGATGTCATTTGAATGTATTTACCATTTAATATCTCTAGTATTCATCTAACCACAATGAAGTTTGATAAAATGGTTTGTACTATTTTATGTAATGGTGCAGAGTCTTTATAAGGTTGGAATCTTTAAGGTCTCATACCAACCAAAAAATCTTCATGTTGACATATTTTTTCTTTAAACAATAATGATATTAAAATATTTGGTGACGCAACAATAGCATATAACTAATAAAAGAAATATGTTTGTGCAATGTATCATACGAGTATATCTTATTTTTTTTAGTTATCAATATGATTATAAGATTTTTCATGATAGGAACTTTAGGTGAGATATGAGTCAAATAGAAAATTCCCTACCTTCCTTGTTCACCCGCCCTTTAAACCTTATTTTAATGAGTGATTATCCATTTTTTTTTCCTCAACAACTTCATTTATATTGAGGCCACAATAAAGATTCAGGGTTCCTCATATAGCACGGTGTGTTTAAAAACCATTCATACAAAATCATTTTAGAAATAATATAAATGTTTTTTTCTCTAATAGCTTGCAATCTCTATCAATCTCTGCAATCTCTGACTCTATCAAAAAAACTATATTAATTAACCCATTCGCACTAATAGCAGCGAAAAAAGAGTATGCCTAGGTCTCTGCTATTTCACGCAGCGAATATCACTGGGTTTCTTCAACTTAATATACATACATATGTCAGATAGCGTTATGTATCTATATACTTTCATACTTTGAGTTTCATTATAGTGTGAACGCAACTGAAAACATTTTCAATTGTCCAGCTGTTGTTAGTGTAAAGGGAACCACTTCACTAGAATCACTCACTAAATGGTTCACCAAAAAGGCTTTGGTAGAGCGAGAAAATTAACGTATCATATAAAATGCACTGTAGAGTATGTATTGCTTTTATTGAACATATACTATAAAAAAATTTTTTTTGTATGTATTTTAATATTAAAGTTTTTGCTATGTTTGCTGTTTATATTGATGATTTCATATTTTAATTTTTTTTTATTAAATGTATTATGTATTTATTATATTGTTGTACTACCTATTCAAATATTTCGTTTTCTATATAATCCTATTACCTAGTTTCAATAACAGCTGCTGCTTTGACAAATTTGAAAAATTATCTTCCTATGGCAAGGAAAAATAGTGATCAATAATTTCTTTGTGGCAACTGAGTAAGACTTTTTGGCCCTAAGTCCATAACAAAATTTTATAATTTTATTTCGAATATTCTACACTATAAAGACTAGAAAATTATTTTACTACTTAAGCACCATAAGCTCAATACCAAAAAAACCAAAAAAAAAAAAAAAAACAGAAAAAAATATGCAAGTTATTTGTACGTAAGGAGCATTACATGGCGGTTCTCTTGGTACATTGAAGTGTACACTGCGCATTTTGGCAACTTGGCTGTGAAACACTAGCGAACGTTGTTTTGTGAGGCGAAATGCACTAAATTTACGCTGTCAACATTTGTCATTCATAAGTGTGAAAGCTGAAAAAGTGGAAAATTTTTTTGCTTGCCCGGTCGTGAACAACACTTGCCTCATCACATTAACCCAAAACCAACTATGAACACACAATAATTTACACAAATTTCAAATGGAAACAAAATACAAAACACTAACAATTCACAAAAAAAAAAAAAAAAATATAAAAAAAATTAAAAGAAATAAATAAAAAACTATTACGAAGTACGAAGGGAGCGAGAAAAAGATGATGTCCTTTGTTGTTCTTTCGGTGTCCTTACAACGCGTCGACAAAAAAAAAAATGTGAAATTTCTAAAGAAAAAAAAAATGAAAAAGTATTTGAATTTACATACTAACTTTGTTTATTTGAACAATATTTTGTATGACTAAGTGGGTAACAAACTAGCCAGCATAAGTTTCGGACATGCTCGAGCTCTCGGCGAGCACTGAAATGAGGAGTTGTACAGCAGCTGAAGCTGTGGAAGTGCAAACTCATTGGCGTAAATATTATCCCACTTAATGAGCTTTTCAAAATGACAAATTGTGGCAAGCAATTTTAAATTTATTTCGGTTAAGTGCTCCGCACTTTCGGAGTGGAGGGAGGTGTGTTGAATAAATATGTTCTTGGAAGCGTTTAGTGTATTTTAGGTACTCGTATATGGAAAACTTAATGAGTACCCAGACTGTTGGACGAGTGCTACTTACTTAGTGGTAAGGGTTTTTCACCTAAATGCTTTTGAGAATTTATGAGTGCGCTTGATTGAAGTAACTTGAAAGTGAATACATTTCTCTATTTCTCTATGTTATTCTCAAATAATGAAATAATTTTAAAATCATTTATCCATATTTTAATTAAGTTCAAAGAACAAATAAATAGGAGTTGCTGAGTTAATTTTAGTTAAACCAAAAATACAAATAATATAAAATAGAAATGAAAATTGTACTATAGTATACCAATTAAAACTATAATTAATTAATTATAATAATAAATTATTAGCAAAATTCAAAAAACTCCAAACTGAACAGAGTAAAAGTTTATCCCTTGGTTCTTGCAATATATAAAAATTTATGTACATTAATTAATTATAATAATTAATTAAGTAATTATAATAATTGATTAAGTAATTATAATAAATAATTAATTCAATAATTCTATAGATGGTCATAATTTCGTTCTAATATAATACATTTCATTCGGAAATCAGGCTTACTAACTTCGAAATGGAGAGTAGGTTGCAATCATTTATCAATCGTGGCCTAGAACGATTTCAAATGAAGAGTTCTGTAGCATAACGCACCAAACAAATATAAACAGCGAGATAAGAAGAAATAAGTGTGGTTGGATTGGACACACACTATGGTATGCTGCACTTACTTGGAACCCCCAGAGAACTAGGCGCAGAACCAGACCAGCAATGACCTGGAGAAGTACAGTTCAGCAGGAGACGGGCAAATCATTAAACAAATTGAGAGCAATAGTACAAACTAAAAACCAGTAGAAAAGTTTTGTAGACTCTTTAAGCTCCTACTGAGGTATGGAAATAATAATAATAATGCAATAAGTGTTTTTGTTAATGAAGTTTTACAGCAAATTATTGGCTAATCAACACTAACCTTGAGCTTCAAACTGAACAGAGTAAAAGTTTAACCCTTGGTTCTTGCAGTATATAAAAATTTATGTACAAATATTTATATATAAAAAATATTTTCATTGAAGTAAATATTTCATTTAACGTTACTTGAAGCAGCGGTGACGAAGTCAATAATAGTAAAATAAAATAAAAAAAAATTTAATATAAGTTGTAATTTATAACGTCAGTTTATGTCGAAAGTGACTATTATATTTAATAGAAACTAGTATATGTGGTTGAGAGATTTCAAAAAGTAATGAACAACAAAAACAAAAATTTTTTATATTATTTTAATTAATTGAAATTTAGCTCACCATACAATACCCTTTCAAGTAGTGCCAAATACCCATCATCACTGGTCTTGGAATTATTTCTTGATTTTTTCAGATTGCAAGTACCAAGTGTTGAACTCGTACCCTGCCAAATTAAATGTTCAGAGTCAGCGTTCATTAGCCAATTGACCTAAAGCTGTACTTGAATTGAATGTTCGGAGTTTTGAAGTTGTGAGAGTTCATTAACAAATTCATTTTCTGTCTTATATTAGAAAGAAATTATTAAATAATTCAATTAATGAATTATATATTTTTTTAATTGTTAAATTTCGATACTATTCTTTTGTAGAGGCATTATTTGTGCCTCTCTGCATTATTTCAAAATAAATCTAATGAAAAATTAATTTAAAAAATTATTAAAAATTAAACTTTGTTGTTCAATACTATAAAAAATCTGTGTATTAAGAAAATAGTTGCTATCAAATAAAAAAAACAAGTTTTCCAAATAATTTTGCAACTGCTTTTTTGTCAATTATATTGATCCGAAAATTAAAGAAATGCTTTGTGAAAATTTCTTATGAAACTCTAATTTTGTCAAAAATTTCCACTATTTGAAAACGCATCTTGGGTATGAGGCTTTGCATGATGATTTAGAAAACAACTATGTGCGTTAATATGCTATCAGCTAAACGATGATAGCGGTTTTGTATTAGAGACACCATCATCATCATCATCATCATCATCACGCTTCACAGGTCTTTGCCTGCTGTAGTATGCGCCTCCATAAGTCGCGATCTCTCGTTTTCGCTCTTCAACATTTCAAACCACGTTCTGGTCAGCTCCATCTATCCATCTTAGTGCTGGACGACCCGTGCTTCTATTTTCTGCACACTGTCCAATCATGTTGCGTTTTGGGGGGTAATTTTATTTTTCTCTAGAGAAATCAGCTATTAAAAAACAAATGAAACTGTTTTTTAATATATCAACTTAATATCCGTTGGATGAACTACTGCTCTATTTGAAAGGATAACTTTATTGGTAGCTCAGATCTAATATGTGAAATAAAATGAATTTTTTACGTGCATCTTTTAAATAATTCTTCAAAATATTTAGTTTATTTGTAATATATAAAACAGTTTTATTAATTCAAATTAATTCAAATAGAACTTAAACTTAAACTTAATCTTATTTTTATCTTAATTCTTGTGTAAAATGTATATGATAATATCTGTTTATTTCTTTATAACATTTAGTGCATTTCACATAAAATTTTTATATTACAGACACGTTCTATAAATTTTTTATATGTAATAGACAATAATAAATAACATAAGTGTTGTCCTACAATTCTTCTTAGACGTTTTTATATTTTATGAGCTGACAAGTGTTGATGCTGCCACACTTTACAAGTAATTTAGATGAAAAAAATTGCAATAATGTCCATTTATAATAAATGAGCGCCCACTTCATTTGTTCATTAATATAAAGGTTTGTACATGGGTGTATCTAGCACAATTAATTACCCGGCGGCACGGATTTTTTATACAAAAGTTTAATGACATTTCCAATACTTTTTCCAATAGTTTCCAATACTTAAAGTGAATTTTCATATTATTTTTTTTGTAGTGAAATCTTTTTGTTTTTACAGCAAAAAACTATTATTACGTTTAATACAAATTAATTGAAACACATAGTTAATTAATGAAAAAAAAAATTTTTAATAATTAGAAATTAATTTTCATAATTTTTATTTAATTTTCTGTTTTAAATTTTATTTTTAATATTAAAAAATTATTTACCCAGCACATTTTTAAAAATCACTTTTCATCTGTTACGAAGGCAGTATGTTTGTACATATGTTTATTCATTACATATATATCATAACATGAAGAGGTGGTAAACAAAAATATAGTCAATCCAGCATTTTATCTGACGGTCATTCGGAGTAAGTAACTTCAACGCTTACTCTGCCAAATTTGATGCTCAGAGTTAGTGTTCATTAGCCAACCGCCCAAAGCTGTGTTGGAATTATGTGTTCGAACTTAGAGTTTAGTTAATTTACTGTGAAAGTTCATTAACAAATTCAATTGCTGTGTTATATTAAAACAAAATCTTAAATTACTTGTAGAATAATGGGTAAGTCGGCTAATGAACACTGACTCTGCGCTTCGAATTTGTCGGGGCACGAGTTTAACCTTTTGTGCGTGCAGTCTCAAAGAATTATTTACGAATCATTAAATGTAAGATTTCAAGACCACTAATGATGGGCTTAATAGCGAGTTAATAATTCAATTAATTAATATACTAAAAAAATGTTTGTTGTTGTAGTTCACTACTATTCGAAGCCTCTTTATTAAACACAGTTGTTTCTATTAAGTGAAATAGTCATTACCGTTATAACATTACGGTCAATTTTGCAGATTACTTTCTATAAATTATATTGTTAAAAAGGAATATATCCTCTAACATTCTTGGGTTTGTTAAATGAGATCATATTTATATGATTTTTATTTGGGTTCTCTACCAGGTTTAATAGTTTACATATATCCTTTTGCAAGTAGAGTTAGTGTTCAGTTCTTCTTCTTATGTTAAAGTTATTTGAGCCAGTGCACTTGAGCACTTTTACTCTTTGTTAACTCGAGGCATTTTCAAACCTCTCTTTACGCCTTGACTGGATTATTTTTTATTACTTCATCAGACTGCTATCTACTATCTTTGTTCCGAAACGTTTTTTTTTTATGAACTTGTGAAAACGTTTAAAATATTTAAGTTGTGTAAAAACTAAAACTTCTTTCAATTAGTGCTGAAGTTCATCTAATTCCTTTAACACCTTTCAGCAATCACTCTAATATTTCTCTCCATTACGTAAAGTGTGACATTCTCTTAAGTAAAGAAAAATTCGTTTAAAAACGTAATTGTTAAAAGCATTTTCTATGAAATCTTTGAAACTACATCAAATGAGAAGTTATTCCCACATAATCCATTAAAAATTTTTGTTTATATCCTCCTTCTTTTTTGTTGATTTGTTTTTGTTGGTTTCCTTCAATCGGTTTTAGATGAACCTGCCTGACATCCGTAAATTACTTTTCCATCCGAATTAAAAGTAATAAATTTTCGAAAAAAACCCGTATGTTACATGAATGAAAATATTCGTTTATATTTCTATTTATATTTGTGCATGTGTAGATAAATATGTTCATGTACACAGAGGGAAAAAATGGTAAAATAGTACTCGTATTCCCAACACAAACCCATTCCGAATCCAGTGTTTGCAGGCTGTGGTCATTACTGCACAAATTGGTTGTAAGCTATTAGTTGTGGCATGTTGGTTACTAGTTGTTGACTATTGTTGATGATTGTGTACAAATTGATTTTTATCAATATTGAAGTTTCAGTCTTTTCCTTTTTTAGCAATGGCATCGACGAATAGTGTACGACTATACGAACACTACAATATATGGAATTTTCAATAATCTTCCATTTGCCAACAGGCATAGAGAGAGTATAGGGTTCATGCGAAAGTGTTGATATACTCATACGAGTAACTATGTATGGAAAAAACCAAACAAATTTATGCTACTAAACAGTGTATGTAAACCATATGGACTACATGCATATAAATATTGTATAATAATAAATTTACGAGTATATACAAAAATGTATCTGCATATGTTATGTGAGGTTTTGTGAGGTTATGTGAGTTTATCTGAGGCACACTTGTAGAAATTTTGATTTGTACTATACAAAATGTTATGGACCATAATTGTGGCATATTTTCACATGCCTGCACATATTCTGTCGTTTCTACTCGTATAAAAAGTGATTTTCTAAATCTTTTACATAGCCTTCCACTAATCAACCAATAATGGAGAATATTACTCTATATCCATACGAAATCGGTTGACACATATTTGAATTGTAGAATTTGAATTTGTATTTGCCGTACAATCACACGTAACTACATGTTTACCAATATTTTAGGGTGCTTTATGCATAAATTCGGCCTACACATTTGCCAGCAGTTGGATAGATAGCTAAATATATTCATTTGTTCTAAACCTTTTTCATATTCAGATTACGAGTATTTTATTTTAAAAATACACGAGTCGTACAATATTTTATTTTGGTAACATATGTTGTGGCTTTGTCATGTAGAGGTTAAGGGACACTTAAGGCAAATTCCAGTATTTGCGGGCTCACAAATTGGATGTGTCCTATGTGCAAACATATAAGCAAATCCGTTTTTATAAGTGCTTCCACTTTTATAACAATTTAAGACTATAAAAGCATTTCAAATGCACAAGTTGATGATATTTGCAAAGAGTACATAATAGAGGCATAAAGATGTGTATTAAATTTGAAATTTGAAAATTTGAAATTGTTAAGGAGGAAAATATGTATTAGATAGATTGACAAAAGAAGCTTTAAGTTGTTTTTTTAAAATGGTAAAATATGCAAAAATCTGTAAAAACTGTATGCAAATATGTCTTTCCGCCCAGTATATATAAATATATATTTTTAAATACTAACATCATGAATATTTGCGAAATAAAACTGACGATTTCGTTTTTACCCAATAAGCAAAAAAAATAGAAAATGGTATTAGTAAATTAAGAAAATGCGTGTACTTCTTTTGTACACTAAATTAACACTAAATTTTATAATTAAAAAAAAATATTTAGCATATGAAGAAGATATGTCTAGTATAAAATCGACTTGTAAAGACACATCGCAATGACAAAAAAATCAGTTTTATCATCACAATTTTTAATTCCTGTTTTGCATAACTGGAATCATATTATATTCAAAATTTGCTACCCTTCGTGTTGGTCTCAATACTAAGGCGGCCTAATAGACATAAAATACATTTAGTTTACCATACCATGAAAATCAATAGTGTAGTCAGTTTGAGTTGGGAGTATAAGACTGAATAACTTTGAATAACAAAGTAGCATCCTAGCTGTACATATATCAGGAATAGAAAGATTTATTCATATTTAATAGCTCTTCCATAATCAGAGCTCGGTAAACTAAATCCATCACAATTTTAATATCATATAATTCCTTGTAATGGAATTTAATTAAGAAATTAACATATTGATTTGACTTAAAAAAGAAACTAGATAATTTATTGTTCTGCTCTAACTCATGGCGAACACACGAGTTCACCTAGGGTCTTAGAGTGCCTGTCGAGCAATATTAATATTTGGTTTTCTAAGACTGCACCTTATTATCCAACGCTTTTGCATATAGTAATCTCTACTTATGCTCTAGTTTGACCTGTCTAGTCTGAAATGACAAGATACACAAAATTCTTTGTAGTTATTGGTTAACAAAATCTTAAATTTTGGCTTGGATTGCAGTAATATGTTTCAAACGCCTATTGAAGAATAATAATTTCTATTAAACCCATGTATTTTAGCGAACTTACCATCTTTTTTTTTTGGGCTGTGAGTTACTTTTGAATCTAGCTTAATAGAGTCTTTTATGTCGAAACTCACATTTTGCATTTCTTTTGTAGTTTAGAAAAACCAATACAATGCCAGACACTTTAAATTTAATGACAATTATATAGTATTGATGGTATTGATCTTAACTGTACTATATTCAGAATAAAGTTAGAGATTTAATTTTGCATTGTATTTTCTATCAAAAGGGTAATAAATTTTGGCAACTAATACAATAACATATTATTGTATTAAGTAGGAAATTAATTTCACATGTAATTATATCTACTTAGCTTGACCCATATTGAATATACTCTGAGCTTAATTATTCACCAGGAGACATTTAAGGAAGGAAGAATTCCTTGCAAATGTCAAGTGATAGTCTGTTGAGACCAGAGTTGCAGTATGAATGGATTATCGAAAAAGGAACTGCATCGATCTATAACGCTACTAACACTTGACTATAATCGACCTCATTGTTGTTTCTACATTGTAATAGACATTAATATAGTTCAAATATTTAGACAGAAACAGTGTGAGAGAGAGAGAGAGAGAAAGAAAGCTAGGACGGGAGAAAAAGAGAAAGAGAGAGATGCGTACAATTTAAAGAGAGAACTTTGCTTCTTCTCAAGTTAAGTAAAATAGATCTATTCAAGCTGCTTTAGCTTCTGAACTACCGATACTGCTACCGAAAAGGCATGCCAATCTTCTAGTAATTTTACGAACTTATTGCTGTTAATACTCGTAAGTACAAATTTCAAAAGCAGAAACCTAATATAAAATAATTTCCCACACAAAGGATTCACTTAAATTTATTCCAGATTTATTCACTCCGGCAAATGTGAGCACGTTCACTTCGGGTTGCCAGTTTAATTAGTTTTCAAAAGTGCATTATTCAAAGCAGAGCAGAGGAAATCAGAAATTAGACCACATATGTTAGCCGCAAATTGTGTTAGTATAATTTGGTTTCTGTGGCAAATGAAATGTTATTAGTGTTTTTCCGGAAATTGTACATTTACACAAACTTTTAGGTGTTTTCATTTATTTCAATAAATGTAGCCAAATTCATTTCATTTAATTTTATTCAGAAATATTTATAAAATTCCTCTGTTATTCATTAAAATTGCGTATGTGTCCAAAAATGTGAACAGAGTCAATACTGAATTTTAATTTATTTTATTTCATTCGGTTTTTTTTTTTAATTTTGTGAAATTTTTCAATTTCAATCCTAACTCTTTAAATATATAAATCGTTTTTGTTTATTTACCTTTTTTATAATTAAAATTAAGAGATAAAACAAATTTATTTGAATTAGAACAAATTTGCTCTTATGGCCACGTGATGAACCGTCGCACTGCAAGCCAAATTATTTGCCAATAAAATATTATTTAAATAAATTTAATTAAATAAATATTTGTTATATTCTTGTGAAATTTGAATTTGGTAAATTTTGAAATACAAAATTCAATTGAATTGAATTAGAGAAACCCAAATTTATTTATTAAACTAATGATTGTAACTGCTAGTTGAGTCATTTATATTAAAAATAACAATATTTTAGACACTAAAAAAAAACATTACATTTATGAATATCGAAAACAAATAAATAATATGTGTTATCAAAACGACAACTTCTTAATAAGTCAGTGATAATTAAACTAAAAAAGTAAGCTATACATAAGTCACTCCAAATAGTGAAATTTGCCGTAATCATGCCCATCTCTACATAGCAGTCGCCGTACAGTGTGTCAAAATGAAAACTAAACTATTGAAATTCGGTACTTTCTGAACCGAATTTATTTTCTGTATTTTCTAAATATACATACTCTAATAAAATAATTTAATAATTAATATTTGAAAATTAGAAAAACCCACAGTTTGCAGTGGGCGGCACATCATGAAAATTTTTACCCAAATGACTCAGTACCAGTATTTTGTACACCAAAATTCAAACATAGTTTTTCAGTTAATTTTCCAACAAACCGATGAAGAGTTCCGACAAGCCGATTTTAAATATATTCAAAAAAAAAGCTCATCTAAAAACCTATATTTAAGGTTGCATTTTGTTTAATATATTTAATTTTATTTTAATATCTACATTTGTTTCGAGAACTCCGAATTTTGTTCGTTTAATTTTGATTTTGACACACTGTGCACCGATTTCAACTACCACTCGTATATTGGAATAATTTTTTTAGATATTATAGACATTTTGCTGTACTTCCGAACCTTAATGGTACTTGTCATTCTTAATGAATATTTTAATATTTTTTAACCAGCTATATACTTAAAATAATGAAATTCAAATTTAATATAAAATTCGAATTATTAAAGCTGAGTATATACAAGGTTCACTATTTATATTTTGAACCCAATAATGGAAAAATACTAACTTGTCGTTGGAAATTGCTTCATTGCTTCTCGAAGTATTCTGCTTTATGATTAATACCTCCACGAATTCATCCAGCTCTGAGTGAGCAAACTGCGGTGATGATTAAAATCATTGTACCAGCGTTTCACAGCGGCATAGGATGAAGTTTTATAGCCAAATGTGGAACTAAGTTGATCGATGAACTCTTGTTTTGATAATCCACTTCGATAGTCGTTATATACAACCTTCCTTCACTGTAAATATCACAAGTAATGCTCTTTTGACAAATAATCTTAGGTAGATTATGCTTAGTAATGTCAAACTTTCGTATGAAAACTTCAGATGACACCTGACAACAAACAGTGTTATCAGTGGAATGAGGTCTCAGCCATTTGTGATTCAAAGATGATGGCTGAGGTCTTCTCAACTCATTCCTCACAAATGGTTTAAGTGGGTAGCTATGCAAAAATTTATTATTAACTTTGATCCAATTATGCAGTTAGAACGTTTAATTACAAAAAATGAATACATTTATTTTCAGTGAAATTATAACCTTCTCATATATCTTTTGAAAATTTATTAAATACTGAAATACATCAAGTATTGCCAGCAAATTTTTGTCAATTCATATCCTGGTACTTTTAAGTATCTCAACCGTTGTCCTGTTGATTCCCATAAATCCTGTTATGAACAAAGTTATCAGTTATAGTCAAATTTATATTAAATGTTTGCAGGATTAATGGCACATTATTTTTACTGTTATTAGCACTAAAAGTGTAGCTTGTTTAGCTAAACAAAGTAAAGTACACACTCCTTAAATGCTCCTTAATTTAAGAATGAAGGTTTTTATATATATTTTAAATAAAAACGTGTACCGACTTTATGTGTTTTTTATGAGTTTCAAATCCTGCAGAACGCGCACAATCTGTTAGTGTTTTTAAAAGAAATTTACGAGTATGTGCTATATAATTTTTACGAGTTATCCTTGCAAAGTGCTAAAATCTGAACAAATTTATGATAATAAGAAAGAAATAAGAATTTTAAAAATAATGCAATGTTCATAAAATCATTTAAAGGCTGCTGCATTTGCTCGTAACAGTTTAAATCAATTCATTTGAACTTTAAATTCAGAATTGTACAGACACGGAATCATCTCTTTAATGGCAGGTATTCTGTTTGCCTTTGCGATTGAACCCTCGGTGAAATCTACCACTAAAGGAAATATGTGCAGTGTTGTGCCAGGATAATTGTACGAACGCCGCCATGGGCTCCTTAGTGTGTAATGTTTTTCTTAATTGCATGCCTAGCGGTGCAACCTTAACGCACTTGTGAACTGTAATTTGTGCCTCCACAATTCCCCTTCCTGCAGTCCAGTCCCTTCAATATAATTGGTTGCGTGAAACTTTTAATATTTGTTATGCAAACAAATTATATAAGTCAGTGTAATGCTGTTTATTTTAACAAGTATTTATTTAGAAAAATTTTATTTTTTTCCTTTTAATTAGATGTTTAACAAGCTATTTGTACCTTGGAGCTGTTTACGGGCATGCAAGGTTGACCGATTTCAAAAGGACTTCCGTCGGCTCTTATTTGCGGTAAAAACAACAAATATTCCATCACTTCGCGCAAAGAAAAAAATTCAATTTTCCTTTAGTATTTATACGTTTAAGTGTATTTATTCTACGGATACTTCATATTTTTTTCACAATTACAAAGATTGCTGAAGGAAAGTTTAATAACTTTTCAACTAAGAATGAAAAATATTTTAAATGTAGGAAAGCCATCCAATTTCCACTGCTTTTCAATTTTCTGTTAAGGGTGAAACGTTTGGTATAATGACAACTACCTTTAATGAGGACAGAGTTCGTACTCTGTTAAAATGTTTAACTAAATATTCCATTCCCTTCTGTTTTGATTTTGTACTGGATGTGATCAAAAAGTAACGAGAATTCTAAAATCGAGTATTTTTTATGTATTGGTTGCATAAACAGCAATGTGCATATTGAATATAAGACAGCTGGAGGGATCAATTTCTGATTTTAGAGCGTGTGAGCAAAATCTACATAAGTATGTTTCCTGATTCGAATTCGAACCTTTTAATTTGCAACAGAGGTAAAACACCTACTTTCACTTTCCCCAGTTCACAAGGGTTTGAAGGATGGGAAGAAGTGCTAGATATAACACTCCTATCCGAAAATCCAGATATTGTAGTTAGTAATTGGAAGGTATCTGACAAGAAATCCTTTTCGGATCATAGTTGGATTCTCTTCAACTTAAACATTAAACCAAATCATACCATCCCCTTTAGAAACCCGAAGAAGATAAAATGGGATATTTTTTACAAGGGTAACTAAGGTGGAACTTAATAAAGTAAGACAAATTAAGATAGACTCTACTAGTAAGTTAGACGAGAGGATATATAATCTTGAGGCAGCTTTTAATATAGCTTACAAGAAATCTTGTCCAACAAGTAGAAGCAAAAAATCTTTTCCACCTTGGTGGAATTCAGAATTAAGTGATCTCAGGCAGAGAACACGAAAACAGTTTAACGAAAGCTATAAGGACAATAGTTGGCATGAATATAGGGAATGCCTTAAAGCTTACAAGAAAGCTATCAGGAAGGCCAAAAGTAATGGCTGGAAGGAATTTTGTAAGTCAATTGAATCAACCTCATCCTCTGCTAGGCTCAGCAAGGTTTTATCCAAGGAAAGTGCAAATCCTTCTTATCTCAAGAAAGAGGACGGCACATGGACTGAAACCTCTGCTGAGACACTAAGATTACTATTAGACACTCATTTCCCAAACTGTAACGATGATGCTAGAGAAAACGGTTCAATCACCTTGGCAAGCACATCATCACAGATGACTGAAGAAATAGTCACAGCGGAAAAAATTAGGTATTCAATTAACAGTTTCTGTCCCTATAAATCGCCAGGTCTGGACGGTATTTTCCCTATTATGTTGCAAAAACTACAAGACTTAGTGGTTCCATGGTTAGGGGAAATTTACAAAGCGTGCCAAGGTTCAATCACCTTGGCAAGCACATCATCACAGATGACTGAAGAAATAGTCACAGCGGAAAAAATTAGGTATTCAATTAACAGTTTCTGTCCCTATAAATCGCCAGGTCTGGACGGTATTTTCCCTATTATGTTGCAAAAACTACAAGACTTAGTGGTTCCATGGTTAGGGGAAATTTACAAAGCGTGTCTTAAATATAGTTATGTACCACTTAGTTGGAGACAGGTTAAAGTAGTCTTTATACCCAAGGCAGGCAAAATCGGACATGAGTCCGCCAAAGATTACAGGCCGATTAGCCTAACTTCATTCTTACTAAAAACAATGGAGAGGGTAATAGAGCTCCACCTAAGACAAAAGGTAGAACGCTTTCCAATCTCTAAATCCCAGCATGCTTACCTCAAGGGTAGATCTACGGAAACAGCTCTGCATGAGGTTATTCGTACTGTGGAAAAATCGATTCATTTTAAGCAATACTCGTTGGCAACCTTCTTAGATATTGAAGGAGCTTTTAACAATGTAAGCAATAAAGCTATTCATGACTCACTTTCCAGAATAGGTTTAGAGGAAGAGCTTAAAAATTGGATAATTACTATGCTTAAAACAAGGATTATTCAATCAAAGCTAGGCAGCATAACACAAACGAAGCACGTCAGCAGGGGTACGCCACAAGGAGGGGTTATTTCACTGTGGCTGCTGGTCGTGGATAATATTCTTAATATTCTAGATAAGATAGGTGTGAAAGCAGTAGCGTACGCGGATGACGTGGTTATTCTAGTGTCAGGTATGTTCCCTAACATAATTAGCGACATTATGGAAAGGGCCTTGGTTAAGATAAGTACCTGGGCCACAGGTTGTGGACTAGGTATTAACCCAGGAAAAACTGAAATGATGCTGTTTACTACTAAAACCAAAATACCAGCTTTCAGGTTGCCTTCACTAAACGGGCAACAGTTAAAACTATCGGAAAAAGCCAAATATCTAGGAATTCTGTTGGATAGTAAGTTAAACTGGAAACACAATGTCGATCTTCGTATCAAGAAGGCATGTGTAGCTTTCTATTCTTGCAAGAGGATGTTTGGCAAAAAATGGGGGATTCGTCCCGAAATTACCCACTGGATGTACACGGCAATTGTACGACCAATTCTCACATATGGTGCTGTCGTATGGTGGCCGGCTCTAAACAAGAGCTATAATATCGACAAACTTAACAGAATTCAGAGGACGGCATGTGTAGGCATCACAGGAGCTTTTAGGACGACTCCTTCGGACGCCCTAAATGTGATGCTGCATTTGCTACCTATTGATCTTCACATTAAAAACATGGTTTGTAATAGCGCTGTAAGACTGAAAGTAACAGGCGTATGGTTAGAACGAACATATGGACATAGTCGGATTCTAGGTACAGTGCCAAATTGTCTGTATAGGATGACATCGGATTATCTGAATCCGTGTATAGACTTCAAAAGGAACTTCCAGACAATATTCCCTTCAAGAAATGAGTGGAAAAGGAAAAATTTCGAAGCAAATTACGATATCTCAATATATACAGATGGCTCGAAAATGAGCGGTGGGGCAGGAGCAGGAATCTTCGCACCATCTAAAAATATAAATATCTCTCTTAGGATACCTAATGAAGCTACGGTTTTTCAGGCTGAAATCCTAGCAATAAAAGAAGCCTGTCGGCAAATTGCAAGCCACATCGAGAACAGATGTAGTGTTGCTATTTTTATTGACAGCCAGGCAGCAATTAAAGCTCTTGAATCCTTTATAACAAAATCAAAAATAGTAAAAGAATGTAGAGAAGCAATCGACGAGCTAAACCGGTTGGCCGATATCACACTCATCTGGGTTCCTGGGCATAGGAACATCGTAGGGAATGAGAAAGCTGATAGTTTAGCCCGCTCTGGTGCCTCCCTAGATGCGTCACTGGCGGTATCAGTCTATATTACCCTGGAGACCATCAAAAGAAGTACCTTTCTTTACTTTCTGCAACTCGCCAATAACAGATGGAAAGCACTAAGGTCATGTGCAACTTCCAGGTTAACGTGGCCCACTTATAATAAAAATAAATCTCTGGAACTCATCAAAAAAGATCGCGTAAACACTGCAAGGCTTATCGCGGTTCTTACTGGTCATTGGTGGTTAGGAACTCACGCAGAGAAACTGCGTATTCCCCATAACTCTCACTGCAGAAGTTGTGGAAACCCGCGGGAGAAAGAAACAATAATACATTTTCTCTGTGAATGCCCAGCTCTAGCATCCAGAAGATATAGGTTTTTAGGAAAATACTTTTGTGATAGTTTATCAGACTGCTCAATGGTAAGGATGAAAGACCTGTTAAATTACCTAAATTCGGTGGGATGGATTTAGTCTCTACTCTTCTATACTAGGGTTCTTGCGAGGAATGTGGTAACAAAACGGCGAAAAATCGCTAATTGAGGTACAGTTGAAGTTATCTTATGACCTGCCACTGCAACCAACCAACCAACCATGTTTCCTGATTTTTAATGTACGGTAGTCCGTGAACCACTTGTGGTTCATGAATTGGTTAAAAATTGTCCGTGTAACAAATTTAGCAGGTGCGGATACATAGCTTGTAGTTTGTTCACTGATACCTCATTTATTAGAAAACAAGCACAAAAAATTTCCAAATAAATATGTTCCTGTTGTAAAGCCTATATATTGTACATATGCATTTATATATAAAAAAAAATGTTAGAAACCACTTCTGTAGGATCTTTTGTTGAATACGAAGCAACCAAATTTTTAATGAAATTCTTTGGCGAGGCTACTTTGCTACAATTGCAAGCTTTTAGAATAATATAGACCTGTTTAGGAAGGTTGAGAAGACATTGAAACCTGTGTGAAAGTAAGTAGAGGAACCGATATCTGGGAGTTTGCTGATTAATATTAATCTGATCGAATTTATATTGCCATCTTTTCGACAGTAGCATGATTTCACGCTTATCCAGGTTAATTTTGATCTCTTAAATTGAAGCAACAGTTTTACTGTCTAATAAATAATAGTCGGATGGTTGTAGATCGAAATATTATATAATGGTGGTTATGGCAGTTGTACAAGTTTTGACGAGTAAACAAATTTCGTCACTCGAAAATTTGGATACAAAGTATCTGAAATTTGAAAAATGGTTTTTCTTTAAACTGGTAGCACAATGTCTTACGTGGTGCATTTACACTAGTTATTTTTGCGACTTTATTACAATTGAACTAATTTATCGCAATGGAAGGAATTTACCATAGGGAATAAACTTATCGAATTTGATCAACTACCATATATGACAAAGTTCTCTCTCTGATACTCATAGTTGAATCACACTAGGTAGCCTCATATACTTTGAAAGCAGCAAATTCTATTCAATCTAACCCTGTCTCGTGTTAAATATATTATGTCTAGGCACTTGTCACTACTGTCTAGACTGTCACAATGTTGCTGAAAACGCAGAACGAATAGGTTTCTATTATGACTTATGCAAAGAAGAACGAGAAAGTCTTGAGGAGGTCTTTGGAGTGTTACTAGTAGTTTCAAGTCATGTGAGTCTTAAGACATTTTGATGATTATCACAATCGCAAACCAGGGAGAGCAAATCCAATAAGAGCTGTTGCAGTAACTCAACAGCAATGCTAACAGATGAAATTATACAGGCGACCAAACGCAATCAATAAACTAGACGACAAAAAGGCAGGCATTTCAGATTAATGCTCTGGATGACGTCTTGTTGAAACATCCGAGAGAGCTGACCATTAGACACCGTGATGATTTATCGCATACTGACTCTATTTTACATCTCGTCAAAACAAAAAAAAATATAGACATTAGTATGTTTGATGGATGGTAGAATAAAAATACTTTTATTGTTTTAGATTTAATCTACATTAATGAACAAAATTGCTTTTTTTTCAAACCAAAAAAACAATAGATTTTAATAGAAAATCTCGGAGTTTACTAAATGATGTAGTATTGATTAACTACTAAGAAACCGAATGAAAATATTTTAATCCTCGCAATATAAGGTCTTTCTAAGGTAAAATATGAATTTAAATTCTCTAAAAAATCTTTTCAAATTCTCTAATTTGATACCGAACAGTTCAACCATTTCTCTTAATAAACAAAAGCAGCATTGTGCATTTTCCATTAAGTCGTAGATAATGGAATGTTTTAGAGTTTTTAGAGTCTTTGGTTCAACGAAACTGTGCAATATTTTTTATTTTTATTAAATGAAATCATCAGTTCTGCACTAAATCTTGAACGCCATTATTTTGATTTCACTCCTGTGCTCATTACGGGTATTCCTACTTTTCTATTGTGCTGTACCACTATGTATTACGTCCGCATTGTCTTATTTTCGTTATTATTTTCAATTTTGCAGTAAATATTTAAATTGCTCTCCTTTGCGACGAACAATTCGACCATTGCTATGCTATTGTGCTGCGCCGCTTCTTGTTTTGTTGTTTTTTTTTTTTTGGTACAATTTTAGATACAAAAGTGCTGTTGTGCTAAAATGGCACTAAAATTATTTTGTAGTCCTTGCCGTACGCATTGTGCTCCAGACTCTGACTCCAACTCCTTTAACAACTCCAACTCCGACTCCAACTCCGACACCGACACCGACTCCTATTCTGATTCTGATTCTGAGCACCTACTTTGAAGTTGTGCTGAAATTCTATTCCACCTTTTATTTCGGTTACGATTGCGCATCGTTTTGTGGTAAGATTGATGATGGCAATGATAAAGGACTTAACTTCTAAGCTGACTCGGAAATGTATACGTTTTATTGTCTGCACTGTCAGGCTTGTTCTGTTCTATTTTTTGAGCAGATTTGCTTATCAAAGCAATAAATTTCATTATTTTTTATTTCGCTCTTTAAACTCACATATAATTTTTTTGGTGGTTGTGTTTACAATTCGTAAATTTTTGAAATTGTTTAACTGGATTTATTTGAATTACTCTTTTATGGAAATAAATCAATTTAATTATGTCAAAATGTGGCAATTTAAATGTGATAAAGTTTTTATGGTGATGAGTTATTGCAAAATAAATTTGTTTATGTTCTTACATTTCTTTAGGAAATTGATTCTGAATTGTCCTGATAACTTTCAGCACAAAATGGATTAAGGCATTAGACTGTCCCCAGCCACGACTTAATGTGCCTAAAGTGAATTTCAAGTAGGACAGCATCTCGTATACGAGTATGTTTATAAATAAACAGGAAAAGTATATTTCAAGTTTGAAAAAGTCATAAAAACAAATTATGATTTAAGTAAATTTCGCAGATACTTCAATTTTCTGAATTAGTGAATAAAAAACCGTTTTGAAAATTAAAACGGTTCTACTACTGAAGTAGTACTGAAAGTATAAAGTTGAAAAAAGGTTCAACAAAAAAACTAATTTTCATTACTGAAAGTACACAAAAAATTTTAATTTTATTAAACTAAAATAAGTAAAATCAACATTAAAATCAAAAAGCCTGAAAATGCAACTTACATTATTACTTTTATAATAAGACAAGAACAACACTAACTATAAATACAATAACTAAAAAGGAAATAATAGCAAATCTAAGATACCCTACCAGATTTATTACATACATATTGCTTATAGGAACCTAAAACCTAAGTCAATACAAGGACTTAGGTACAACTTGATTGACTTGACTTGAACTTAACAAGAAATAAATTGAAAAACGTGACGAAAATAGTAACAGAATATTGTAAGTCCGACCACCACCAAAACTATTACTTATTATCTCATAGGTATCCTATTATCCAGTACGTATTATTTCCGATAGAACTTACAGGTTATAGAAAAGCTATCCTACACTAATACACAACCCAAACAGTGTCTTTGATGAATATTCAACATTTTATGATAAACCGAAACTTCGAAGAATAGGACAAGTACTACTATTTATGGAAGAGAAACGACTTAAATATGATAGTAATGATGTGCTGTATTGTGTGGTAGCAATCGAAATTATTTTACTGATCCTCAAGTAATGAAACTACTAGTACCAAAGTGTGCCATACGAGTACAATTTATAGCAGCAATAACAACTCAAAATAAAACTTACCGGTTACACGTATATAAAGCAGATTATGGAGGGATTACTAGCATACGCTTTAGTATGGTTCAATTCACTAGTATAGAAGTAGTTACTGTCACTGCTGGGTAGTAAAAGTCATAACCAAAATCAAATTCTCTAAGCAGTCCTTTTTGTAAAAGTAACATTTATAGGACTCTTAACTGAAATTATATTATCATTTTAAAAGAATATAAGTAATTGTGGTTCTACTTTCTTCACAGTTTTTTATTATCTTCTGAGCAATACTTCAGTTTACAATATATCCACTTTAAGATAAAATGATTTAAATTCAGCAAAAAAAACAACAAAGTTTAAGACTATCCTATAAACGGTGAAAGTGAGTAATTTATTCCAGAAAATTATAAGAAAGTGTTACAAACAAACAAACAAAAAAAAAAACGATTTGACAATCCCCTTTTTAAAATATCCATGAATATTTGGATATTTATCAACTAAACCCAAAACTTCAAAGTATTGGAGAAACAAATCAAAAAATATATTTTTCATATTGCAATGAAACTGATTCAATTCTCAGTAAACATTGCAATACATTTCGGTTTGTATAATTTTTTACTCGCACATATTTTTATTTCAAATGGAAGTATTCGGTCAAAATATCTAATTTTATTTTAATATCCATATCAATTTCAAAACCAACTAAATCATGATGGCACTTGGGTACGCCAGTTTAGTAATGCTTGAAAAGGTATTGCATAAACAAAGCTTACAACCAACGCCTCCTATGGAAAATCAAGCGCCCAAGGAATCTCAATATGACAAGAATGTAGCTCCCACTCAGTCGGAATCAGTCAATAAGTAAATTCAACAAACGTTCTCCTTTAGATAGCTTTAGATAGTACTTCTGCAGCTTTAATCAATGGAAAAGTCAAGCAAACTTTTCAAAAATAGTGAAATAGTGAAAACCTCAATCTGCAGTTGTATGAGTTGAAGCACAGTCTCATGTCTCCATGGACAAGGAATATAATCCTCAAATCTTTCAAGAACAACTGAAACTTTCTTAAAGTTTTATTTAGAAAAATTTGCAGTTTTATTAAATCATCAATATTAAAAAAATTTTACTTTACTTCTTTACCATAATAAAAATTGTGTCTTTATTTTTATTTTCTTTTAAATAAATCAAATTATTTAAAAAAACTATAAATCTATAAATTTTGAGAGATTTCTTCCACAATACAGCCATGTAACTTTCTCCAGATAAAGTTACAAGGCTTTTACATTTATTATATTAACGGAAACCTAGACATTGCGTCTATCGGCAATTTTTTTATTGATAATTTACGTGAGAAATTGCAATTTCACACTCCGATATCTAGAGAACTAACCTATATAGATATAATGTGTCACGCGAAAATTCTTCAGAACTTTGACATCTACCAAGATCCGTTGCCAAATGAAGATGTTCAAAAGTTCAAAATCGTGTTGTAAATCAAAAAAGTGCCTTACTAGTTTTCTTAGTACTTTTATTAATTGTAATTTATAAAGCACTCGAGTTTATTATTTAATATTAAATAAATAAAATAAATTCCTGAAGTTTTAGTTCTATTAAACAATGTTCTGCTATGCACACCAAGTGAACCTAAGCTCTTTCACCATCAAACTGGATACGTTTTACGTATCAATTGGACATGTGACCCTGATGCTAGACAGTTAATCATGGATTTTGTAACTTACCTAACCAGTCCGCTTAACTCCACAGTCGGGGTAGAATTTCAGAGGGGATTAGTTATGGCTCCAAATTTATTGTAAGTCATAAGTCAGGCTGTTTAGAAGTGAATATCATATACTATGCAACCGTGATCACTGAACGAATTTGTATTTAATACACAGCGTCTATGTATATATATTTAGTAAAGTTATTAAAAAACCCTCAGTCGTAAAAGTCGATCTAAATCTGAATTCATTATACTTATTATACATAACTTGCATATAACGTATTGTAGATATTAGTGTAACACATGAGGAAACCATATTTCTTTTGACTGATGCTACCTACCTCAGTAACGTTCGAACCTCATCCGCTTATAAATTGTATATCTGTAAAATATATAATATATAAAATATATTAAAATATGTATATTAATATTATTATTATTATTGAGTAAGGGATCGTGCACTGCGACCTAAAAGATCTATTGTGCCCCTTTGTCGGGTTAGAGTATTTCTCCAAGTCCGATTTCTTTAATGAAAGACAGTATGGATCCTATCTTCTCCAGTCTTGAATCCTTATGATCCATGAAATACCCTCCTAGGTGTTTCTTTCGTTTATGCATCAGTGCCGGGCACTCCCCAAGCACATGGTATGCCGTTTCTCTCTCTTCCCTGCAGTATCTGCAGTCTGAGTTGGATTGAATTCCTAACTTCGATAGGTGATTATTCAATCTGCAGTGACCGGTCAGTAAACCCGTAATAATTCTTATGTTAGTCTTTGATTGCACTATGCAATCTTTAAAGCGTTTTAGGTTGTAAGTCCCTAAAAGCATTTTAGATTGTGAGAGTCTTGGTAGCATTAACCAATAGAGTTCTCTCTCTTTTTTCTCTGCGTCATTCATGATAATGGATATAGCTCCTTTGCCTAGACCACAGAATGGTTCTGGGCCTATCATTCTTGATGCCGCGCCTCTTCTTGCAAGTTTGTCTGCTATTTCATTACCTTGGATACCAGTATGTCCCGGAATCCATAAAAGGTGCACCTGATTGATCCCACCGAGTGTGTTCAGCTTGTCAATGCATTCCCATACCAGTTTGGATGTTACCTGGTAAGATATGAGTGCCATTATAGCTGCCTGGCTGTCAGTCAGTATTGCAATTTTACGGTTCCGGTAGTTACGTTCAATATTGAAACTGGCGCATCTATCTATCGCGTATATTTCCGCTTGAAAGATGGTTGTATTGTTTCCTAATGCTTCCCAGTATTTTTTGCCTGGTCCATAAACACCAGCTCCAGCTCCCTCATTGGTGAGAGAGCCGTCTGTATACCATGTTATCATGGTTTCTTTTATTTTTGGGATGTTAGACAAACCTCCCCAGTTCTTTTTGTTGCCAAGTTCAGTTTTGAAGTTTTTTGTAAAGTTATGCTTTACAATCATCCTGTCCATTGGCATTTCAATTTCCGGGATTTGTGCAGCCAAAGTATCAAGTTTTTTGCTATTGGTTTCAAGACCAGTCACCTTATTTGTATTTACTCTTAGAGCAGCCCTCTTCGCCTGTGATTGCACATAGATATGAAGAGGAGTAAGTTCCAGGAGTACTTCAATTGATGACGTGGGACATGTTCTCATTGCTCCTGTTATGCTTACACATGCAAGTCGTTGTACCTTGTTGAGTGTGTTGATAACGCTTTGTTGATTTGTGCAGTTCTGCCAGACTATTGATCCTTAGGTGATCATTGGTCTGATTACTGCTGTGTATATCCATCGCAGTGACTTTGGTGTACATCCCCAATTCTTACCTGCGATGGATCTACATGTCATAAAGGCTTTGGTTGCCTTTTTTGTCACTTCTTGGATATGAGATTTCCATGTTAATTTTTGGTCTAAAATTATACCCAAAAATTTTACCTCCTTTTGTAGTTTTATTTCAAACCCATCTAAGCGGATGGGTTTAAGGTTTTTTATTTTGTATTTCTTAGTGAATAGCACAATGGTTGTTTTTGCTGGATTTATTTTCAGCCCAACCGAATTGCACCATTCTTTAGTTAGTTTTAAGCCTAACTGGATTCTTTCGCACAGAGTACTCTCATATTTTCCTCTGCAGATAATTACCACATCATCGGCGTACCCCTGGATTTGGAAGCCATTCCTGTCCAGTTTTACCAATAGTTCATCCACTACCATACTCCACATAAGGGGTGATAATACTCCACCTTGTGGGCACCCTCGCGAAGTATTTGCAAAAATATTACCATTGCTGGTCGGAATTTCTACTCTCCTGGTGCGAAGCATATTGCTCATCCAGCGTGAGAGTGTGCCATTGATTCCTCTTTTAGAAATAGTTGAGTTTATAACCTCATGTGAAGTGTTATCAAAGGCTCCTTCAATGTCTAGGAAAGCGCAAATTGCTATCTCTTTCTTATCTATGCTGTCCTGAATCGTGTTACTTAGTTGATGCAGGGCTGTTTCTGTCGACTGCCCTGCCCTATAGGCATGTTGGCGACTATATAGTGGAGTTACTTTCAGTGTAGTATTCCTGATATAGTTATCCACAACTTTTTCTACTACTTTAAGTAGGAAGGATGTGAGGCAGATTGGTCTGAAGGATTTCGGGTGAGTAGGATCTCTTTTGCCCGCCTTCGGAATAAAGACCACTTTTGCCCTTCTCCACATGTTTGGTATGTATCCCAATGCAATACTGACTCTGGCTATTCTAGTTATTGGACCTAGTAGCTGTTCAATTCCTTTTTGAAGTAATGCCGGAAAGACACCATCAATACCTGGAGATTTCAGTGGCTTGAGCGAATTTACCGCCCACCTGATTTTAGGCATTGTGATTATATTTTTGGCAAATTTCCAATCATCTTTCTTTACTGTTTTAGGGGGTTCAGTGTGTTCTGATTCCGTCCCTAGAGTTGGAGAGGATCCTGGGAAGTGTACGTCCAGAAGTAGTTGTATCTTCTCTTCTTCACCTTCGGTGAAACTTCCATCTTCTCGCTTGAGATTTGTGGAGGTGAGGCTGCTGCTTTTTGCAAGTACCTTGTAGAGTCTTGATACCTCCGTAGTGTTTTCTATGCTTTCGCAGAATTTTTGAAAGCTTCTGCGTTTAGAGGCCCTAATTTCTCTATTGTACAAAGTAAGTTTTTTCCTATATTCTGACCAGTCTCCTGTTCGCTTTGAGTAGTTAAAAAGTCCTCTAACAGTGTTTCTTAGGTTTTTAAGGTCATTGTTCCACCAAGGCACATCCTTGGTGGAGTTAATCAGGCTTAATGGACAGCTATCCTCATATGCATTTAATATGGCCCCATTAAGGTTTTCTAGGTAATTTTCTAATTGAATTTCATTCTGAATGATTTCATCTAGCCCTAATTGGACAAGATTGTCTTTCAGATTTTCCGTGTAGTTCTCCCAATTTGTTTTTCTTGGGTTCCTTAAAATTTTTTTGTTAATTGGTGAACCTTCAATGTCGAACCTTAGAATTCTATGATCAGACATAGATGGTTCACTGGATACTCTCCAGTTTTTCACAAGCTCACAACCTCGAGTATTTCCTATAGTAATATCTAGGACCTCTTTGCGTGAGATAGTTACAAATGGTGTATTACCTGCATTACATATTTCTAATTTTTTACTAGTTATAAATTCTAAAAGGTACGCACCTCTTATATTGGTGTTAGTGCTTCCCCAAACTTCGTTGTGTGCGTTGGAGTCGCAACCGAGTATAAGAGGCAATTTCATTCTCTCGCAGTAGTTTACCAGTTTATCGACCTCTGCAGATGGTACCTGAGTGTCGTCTCCTGGTAGATAACCTGTAGCTACGACTACGTTCCGTAGAACTCCGTTGATGTTGGCCGGAATCTGTATGGCAACGAGGTCCCTGGAGAGAAATTCTGAAAGACAGATAAAGTTGATATTAATATTCAATAAAATGCAGGTTCTTGGTTTATCACATCTTACATCCCAAATTGTCTGCATATTCTTTGCAGTCAAACCACAGATTCGACCCCTGTAAATCCAGGGTTCTTGGACCAGCACTATGCTCAGGTTCGATTTGAGCGTAGCCCTTGCAATAACTGCCGACGCAGCTTTTGCATGGTGGATATTTATTTGGGCGATTCTAGTGCTGGTCATCAGGTGGTTATTCCTCCTTCGTTTCTTCTATCAGACCGTCGTCGATGTCTGACAGAAAGATTCTTTCGGAGTCTTCCTCGGACGCCAGGTTCAGTAGAGAGAGATCTAGATTCTCAATGTCCTCACTCTCGTGAGGTAGCACGCTGATATCTTCAATCTTCTCGCTCCTGGTCGCCTCCTCCTCCACTAGTTCCGCAACAGTTGCAGGTATCGTTCCTACAGCTGGTGTATTTTCCCCAGCTGAGTTACTTCTTTCCTTGTTGTCTCGTCCCTTATGCAGGTGAATTGGGACGGAACTGAATCTGTAGAAGATCCTACAGCCGTTGTTTGTTATGGCTTCCTGAGACCGGTTGTCAATCCCGATTGTTAGGAGTTTGCCATTTTTCAGATCCTTGCTGCTAAAAACTCTCCACATCTGAGTATGTAGACCCTCATTTTGAGTTATGAGCAGTTTTAGCAGCTTTTCCGTGTCGACCCCTTTAGCTCTTGGGAGGTAGACTGTCAACATGTGTAATTTCGGTATTTTGTCCCCGACACACGTGGTGAGTTCAGCGCCTTCCCATCCGTTCAGCTTAGGTGCCGTTCCATGGATAAAATTAGCCGCATCCTCGTCTACGCAGTCAACCAGTATAAGTCCTGGGCGAAAGTGTATCCCGCTAAATCGTAGCTTGGCATCCCATCATTTATACATCTCCTCAATGAGAAGTTCCTCGATTTTACCTTGCTCCTCCCTAGAAAGAGTAGATTCCGGGTAAGATTTCGGAAGAATTGCTATTCTTAAGCTCTTGGCTACATTAGCGTAACTGCTGCCCGATATTATTTTTCTCGGTTGTTTTGGTGCTGTCATTTGCGTACCATCCTTTGCTTGTGGAGGTTTCTCATTCCCTCTTCTTTTCTTAGCTGATTGATGATCGATCGGACTAATTTCTTGGGCAGACCTCTTCTTAGAGTCTTGATTGCCCCTCGGCCGATTGAGCGCCTTTTCCTTGGCTGCCTCCGGTGCTAAGCCTTCTTTGAGATAGCGCAGGTACCATTTTGTACCCGCACCGCTCAAACCAGTAGATTTCCTGGCGTCGCGAAAGCTTTGGCCGGAGTTTAGTCCAGTGCTTGTCGAGGGCTGTGGTAGTGTTTCGATCGTTACATCTTTTGGTGCAACCTTTGAACCCAGAGTTCCTTGACTTCCTTTTCGTAACGAAAGTTCCGTTTTTGATTCAGTTGGCAGAGAGCTAGTATTGTTCCTAGCTTCTTTGCCCTCAGTACTTTTTTCCGCTTTCCGTTTTGGAAAGGGTGCCTGGCGATCGGTATGTTGGATATCAGATTCCGACCGATTTACCAGTTTATTTGCAGTGTGTGTTCCTGCTGGTTTTTTTATATTGTTTTTATTATTTTTATTCAAATTATGTTCCATTAAATTCCCACGAGTGTGGGGGAAAGGAGGTCCGCCGTGTCATAGCCCCCGATAACACGGTAAGCCCACAGTTACTCAATGAGGCGGGCAGGTATCATTGAGGTGCGACGCTAGAATACAGTCTGTTACCCCCGACTGCAAACAAGTCCGATGAACACGTGCAAATTCCGGATTGGGGGGGAAGATGGAGGTGGAGAGGGATAGGGGTATTGATATACAAGCACAAGGTTTACCTCGTATTGCAGGAGCACAATCACCTTAAAAGCCTTCAAGTAAATTTCTAAGTAAATTTCTAACAACGGGTCAGGTCTTTAAGTTTATTGAATTGTACATTGTATCATT
Organism: Teleopsis dalmanni; assembly: GCF_002237135.1. Taxonomy (NCBI): domain Eukaryota; kingdom Metazoa; phylum Arthropoda; class Insecta; order Diptera; family Diopsidae; genus Teleopsis; species Teleopsis dalmanni. The sequence continues at coordinate 7,479,230 of NC_051848.1, forward strand.
TTTAATGGAAGCCACTGTAAGAACATAATCTTTTCACATGCAAGTAAAAAAAATATTAAATTTTTTTAATTTTTTTTATGAAAACGAATATGAATTGAAGAATATGGAAAAAAAATTTTTTGCTATTTTACTCTACTTTTTACAATTTTCTTTTGTAAGTATTCTTATGACATGATCATTGTTTTTTAACGGCAGTTGTCCAGAACAGACATCAAGCAAGAGAACGACAGAGAAAAAAATTACTGTCTGTTTGCTCTCCGGGAGCATATTTTTTCTAGTTTGTTCTATGTTTTTGTTCTGTTGTTATTCCTAGTTTAGTCAAAATTGTGGTTTAGCGTGGTTGACCTGAACCATTGAGTATAAATATTATACTCAATAATATTTATATATTATTGATTTATACTCAATGCCTGAACGCAGTCGACGGTTTGGCAACTCTTGAATGCTTTTATAATATGTTTAATTGTTCATGTGAAGTTGAAAAACAATTTAAATGTGGATATAACCTGTGTGTCGCGTTTTAGAAAAAAAAAGTTAGGGTTCTCATATAAGAACATAATTCCCCTCTATTGACAGTTTAATAATAACGAAACGAATAATGCCGTTAGTTGACGGAACTATTTTCAGAGGCAAAATTATGTAGTTTCTAAGCTTTAAAGCAACATACATACCTCTTTCTAAAGGGATTGTATATATAAACATATACAAGAATTAGACAAGAATATATATAAGAATTGGACTTGCGTAGGTTCTAGTGACTTATTGTAGGATTTCGTTCATATGCTATAAATCTAATTTTGAAGAACTTCAATATTTATTTTTCCAGGTGTTAACGTTAATGCTCTCCACTACAGTTGGTGAACAGTATATGTTCTTCAGATCGAGACAAAGTAAGTTCATATTGGTTTTAAAATAACTTTATATAGACGTACTATATTGTTTAGTGATAGCTTTGAATTTTGGCAAGGAAGTCAGTACATGGAGAGCATTTTCCTGCCCAGTTGCTTGCAGTTCGTAAATATATGGTATTTTGAGGTGAGCCGTCGATCAAGATGAACTCTCAGATACTAATTGTAAGATTGTGCTATTTCAATATATATATTTACATATATATATAAACACAAAAACTACTTAAAAATTATATAGAAGCACTCATTGCGACCATAAGTATGAATATATAATTTAAATTTAATTTTTATTTTTACTTAAAACTAAATAAATCAATATCTGCTTTTGATAAAATCGAAAAACTTTTCTGCATAACTTGGAATATATTCAGGCACACAGTTCAAATGAAGTCCATACTGTGGGATATAATTTCCTGCGAGAAAATAAAATATTTTTCATTACATCAGCTTCGTTATCTGTTCACTTTATCATATATTTTTATTTTTTAGTAATTTTAGTTTTAATTAAAAAACATTTTTTTTTAATATTTAATTTTGATATGCTTTAGTTGAATTCTCTGATAAATACTGGACACAAACAGAACTTATCACAACACACTTTACGTTGTTGACGCTTTTACATTAGGAACTCGGTATTCCAGTCCATAGATAGCGGAGTGAGGTTTCTAGTATATTTAGTCATTTACTCCATTACGCTTTTGACGAGGGTTTTTTCTCGGTTCTATGGTAAAAATGGTAAAAACTAAGTACGAATGTATTATTTTTTTACGGTTTTCTACCTTTGAAATTCAAATATTCACTTACCAAAGTTGCTTAATGCATAAGTCTATGTTTTGAATATTGATTTTGGCTGCGGATGGTCTGTGGGTTGGCTATGTCCTGACAGAGTTTACATAGTTTTCGCATTAAAAATTCGAAAGTTGTTTTATTTTTTATTCGCCTTTTTGCATGACCAAAATTTTTTGCTCGGAAAGTTTTCATTTCTTTAGTTTTATGATTGCAATGAGACAAGGCACAATTCTGCAGGTAAAATATTTTATTATATAGCATTGAGTATCATATTTTACTAATTCAAAGAAAAAGTTTTATAATTCATTATTATAAATTGTAATAAACAAAATTTTCGCGGTAAATAATTTAAAAATTTTATGTCATAAAAGAAATATTCGTATTTAAATATTAAAAAACTGTTTCAAAAATTAAAATTTAAAAATTATTATTATTTAAATATCATTAAGATATTACAAATATTAAATTATTAATGATAAAATATTATTATTAAATTATCATAAAAATATTTTAGCAGCTTTACCAATTAGGTAGGTAGGTTGGAGTGGCGGTCTTGTAACCCAAAAAGCCCACTTGAGCTCAACTGATGGCCCATTGTGGTACCACAGGAATGGCGCTGGTATGTACATAGATTTAGATCAGTATACCATACATTCTATGCCGAAGCTTTACCAATTAGTTTTCTTCATTTTTGAATAAAACGAGTGTTGTTTAATAAAGGTACATCCAAGTGGAAACGGTAAGGTATGTGGCAATCTACATTCATACATTCTGAGGTAGTCTAGATTACACTTATAGTTGCACTACGGTACAGTCAATGTTTTCTATGCCTAATATAAGTATTTTTTCATATAAACATATTTAAACATTTATGTATTAAATATGTCAAATAAGTAAATAAGTAAGCATCCTTAAATACTGAGTTGTCCGGATGGCTAAATAAGTAATAACTCTGGTTACGATAGATAAAATCCACAATCTACTGAAGAATGTTCGTCGTTGATGAATACAGGTGTAGAAAATAGTTGATAAATTTTCAAACTCAAAAAAAACTGTTAGTAAAGTTTAACAAGACCATTTGTATATAAAAAGTTACTAGCAAAATAGGTATCGCATTTACTAACAATAGATCAAAAACGATCCTATAATACTACAGTCTTTGCAAATATTGTAGCTTTTAAAATGATTTTTCCTATCAATTTATAGCTGAAGATTATGCATATATACAATGTTCTATTCTAGGAACAAAGAAAAGTGAACATGCACTGTTGAGCTTCTACTGCTTAATATGGTTCACAGAAGGTGAATATAATTCCATTAACGAGAATTGTTGACCATTTCTATTAATTGAATGATATCCGTATATGGCATAATCATGATTGAATACTTCGAAAAATGAAAAGAGGACGACAAGGAATATTATGCGTCCATATTTACTGAAAAAAAAGCTTCTTTCACAATGACAATGCATTGTAACTCATTCCTTTGCAAAAGTAATATTAAAAAAGGCCGGATTATCTATAGCATATTCACTAGATCTAGTCCCGTTTAATTTATAATTATTTTTATATTTGTTATAATTGATTGTATTGAAGAAATTTTAATTGAATTAAGACTTAATTTCTTATTTTTTCTTTTCAAAATCGTGCACGTCTTTAATTCTAATATAAATGGATGAAGATAATCCAGTGAAAAACGTATTTGCAGCAGTAGTTGGCGTACTGAAGAAGGCGTAGAGATAGACCGTGTCTGTGGTGGAGTGTTCAAGTTGAGAGAACAATAACCGGACTTGATGTACGAGATTTGAGAAAGCGCGCATGCATGCAGAGGTGTCTGGAGAGAAATACCGCGTTAGCCCAAAAGTAAGTAAGTAAGTATAATATGTTATATATTATTAAAAGCTAGTATAACTAACCTTAAGCTGTAGTAAGAGCAGTACAATATCTATTAGGAATAGTACTCTTATAATTTAAAAATAAAGTGCATTATACTCATGATATATATAAGTGTTTATATCTTATCTGATATGTGCATATCTGTTGTTGTGTAAAATGTAAAAAATTTGAATTTATCATTATTACTTATTTGTTTATGCAAAAAAGTTAAATCTAAAATTTTTTCAATTTTCGATTAAAACTTTTTATACAATGTTATTAAATTATTTCTGAAATTTGAAATCACTTTTAAACTTTCTTAAAATAAAGATACAGCATTATTCATATAAGTATCTGAAATTCGATTATTTTACCTGCAATTGTAGTAATTCTAGCAAATTTCATATCGACAAGGATGTGAGTGTCAAGAGCACAAGGTAAAAATATTGTTTGATTAAAATATTCATTTAATTTAAAAAGGTCATGATTCAAGCAGAAATCTTATTGGCGTATGCTCTATGCGAATACGGCAGGAATACATATCCGGACATACTCTCTGAATGTTGGGAAGGGCAAACGCCATGCGAATTCATTGAACATCTATAAGTGCCCTTACAAGCATGAAGCAGATATAAAGGAATAGAAAATTTGATTTGATTTAATCTAATAACATTTATTTTCGTATATTTAAATTTCGTGTAGGGATTTCTTTTCCGTTGACGTCTTCATTCATCAATACTCGGATACCTTTCAGGAAAATGTAGTTTCAATGTTTGGCTTTTAGTGCTCACTCATACGTTAACTTCACTCTGTGAAATTGTTGCTTGTAGCCGAATCCGTTTGGTATGGATATGAGCGTATGCAATCGCATGTCTAAATAAATATCTTGTACGCATTTGTCAGTATAGTTACTCGTACATGTCAATGATAAAGAATTTCTTTCTCCACCAGACAGCAGAGCTACTGGAAATCGAATCGAGTGTAGATGCGATGGTTTTAAATTCTTTGCAGTGCAGATAAGCTCATCCGTGTAAATATGCAAATACCCGTACTAACGTTTATTTAAAAGTAATAGTTATGTTTTTTTATAAATAGTCTATTTTAACTAAATATTTCATTTAAGGATTTGAACTATTTTTAAGTACAAATTAAATTTAGTGTACTTAAATAATGTTTGGGATTTTCAAATACATTACAAAAATCTTCTCATTGTCTGCTGGTATTATCTTGCAAATATTTTTCATTATGATTTGTGACATCGATTTTATAATTATGATAATTATATATATAAATAACAAGTAAGTTATATTTGGCTTTGTCGCAATTCACTTTTCTTACATAGAGACATTGAGAGTTCTGTCTGCAGTTGGCTTCAAACAGAAAGTTCTGTAAAAAAACAACAAGTCTAGCTAGCTTATCCGCGTGCTCGTTCTCTTTTTTATTATTATGTCCACTAACCGAAAACAGAATTACCTTGAACAGACTGCCTAGTACGTTGCTTATCTATATATATATATAGAATAAATGATCTATATTCGTAAACTACACTATTTGGAACTAGATACAGATTACTGCAATAGCTTTCATAGCTAGCTTACTATCTATGATAATATAAACTTCTTTTTCATGAAAGTCCATACTCACGGTAATAGAACAGGTTAAAGTTTCTGTCTGAAATATTGAACGGTGGAATTGCTTCCGACTCTTGTGCATTTGCGGAGTCCAATTAATTCTTCACTTTAGGCACTGTTTTCATAATCACAAGTCCTTTATATAAAATTATTTTATACAATTTT